>NC_135572.1:254117478-254420508 GCF_965152235.1 Eretmochelys imbricata | reverse complement strand
CATGCTCAAGCAATTTGGAAATGGGAGCATGCTTTTTTGACAAGCACACTTCCTTTGACCCACTCTCCTTTATTGGAGAGTCATGCAAACTAACTGAAAAATCTTAAACTGCAATTGAACATGTTTGGGGTAAAGAAACTCTCTAGGACCCAGCCATTGGTCAAGGTCACAGGGATTTCGAAGACTGAGGTTCATTTTTGGGTAAAGCTCTATACCATCCTGATCCACCTTAGCATGCTGTAGAATGTGTAGAGCAGCTCTGGGGTTGGGTCCTAGACAGCCACTACTCACTTGGACTTTTGCATATCTCCACACTGCCATATTGGAAGTCCATTTATGGGACCTGCAGCTGTCTTTACTGTTAGATGCTCCTCTAGCTCACAGGTGATAGAGGCTCATGTTTTTAGATCCAGAGGTCTTGAGTTCAGATGATCTGAGAGGCATTTTCACCCCCACTTTGTTTACGTATTCACCAAATGCCTACTTTCAAAATCCTTGCTTGTAAGCTTTCTGGGGCAAGGTTTGAGAGACTTGTTTGTACAATCTGGCCTGTGTCCCTCAATGGGGACCTGTTTTACTCTCAATATCTTCTCAAAGTGAAGGAAAAAAATACCACCATTTTTGGGAAGCTAAATGTATCTGTTTAATTGAATTTATTTAAAAAAAAATACTTGTAGTCACCCTTGTTCCCCATAGCCATGATGCTACTACTGGCTTTGTTTCGTGTTCCAGGTTGATGTTGCATTAAATTATGTTTTTCCTCTACAGGAGTTTCCTTGTAAATTAGCAACAGTTAATGGAGAGTTAAACTGTTCTCAGAATTGACTATTAAATCTACTCAGTAGGAAAAAAAAAAGATGGTTGCAAAGAATTGACATTGTTACAAAAATATACCCCAGGGAACACTAAGAATGGCATACGTAGAGAGGCGGCCATCAGGAAAAAACAGGTCTTTTAGATAGCTCAAATAGCAAAGTGCAATGCAGGACCCTTATTCATCCACTCTGATATAATTACCTTTCCTCATTTGCATCATATCATACTATCTTGATTCATTCATGGCATTTATGGGTAAATATAACATTTTATTCTTAGAACTCAGCCACCATGAATTCATGGGGATAACTCTGATGCTGAGGGGGCAGGTTGCATAGAACTACCTGTAATCTGATGTCTCAGAAGCTGATCACCCGATTTGTATTTTGTAGTGATTAATTAAACTGGGGATGGGTGAACAGATGGGCATAAAACTAAAAAAAAAAAAAAAATACCACAAACCTTTGCTCAAAACTGAACCTGGATTCAAGTTTTTTTCTGGGGTTCACAAAAGATGAATAATTTAATAGTTATCTGAACATTTGCTTGTGTCTGAACTTCTTGACAGAGTAGCTAAAATATAACAAAAATGTTGTTCCTGCAATAGTGCTGGGCCAACCAGAATCAGAAAAGCCCCAGAAACCTCACCTGAAACTCTCTCCTAACAAAGAACCAAATTATGCCTGCAAGTTATGCACATGAAACTTTCATGGACTGTAACAGAGGTTAAAGAGGGTGGAATACGGTGCCCAATATTCCCAGCCTAATTTTGCAGATGCCAGAGATCTGGATAGTGTTTGGATCAACATCTAAACTTATGCAAATGGAAACGCCAAACCATTTCAGATTTGCCATTCATTAAACTGAAAACTTTATTGGACGGGGAGAGAATGGTGAAATTGTTGTTTGAGCAAATTTTCTTTAGTATATCTGCTGTCTTAATTACAAGGTTATTTCCTTCTTCAAGTACTATCAGCAATGCCAAGTTCTGTAGGAGAAAGCTGTCACTTTAAGGTAATCAAGTGGCATTGAGTAGTGCAGCTGAGGCTGAAGGATAGGGGAGTGGTGACACATAGATCTTCTGCAGCAGAACTGCAGGCTCTGTAAGTTTTACACACACACATGGTAGTTCAAGATATCAAGTATGTCACATAAAAACTCACATTTGAAGTCTACCAATGAGAACCATGTTTTGGAGGCTGAGTCATGGTTTGTAGTTCTTGAGTACAATGTGGTGGGGAAATGACTTCACTGGAAGACACAGCAGGAACTTCAGGGAGACAGTGTTGTGATTTGAAGTGCAGTCTGGGCCAGGTTTGGCCGGATAGTGTGTAATGTGCTTTTCCATCACCCCCCTCTGCTGGTTTGCCTATACCTACTAAGCAACTGCTTGCAAAAAATTCTCACTTGATTTGTTTTTAACAATGTCAATTCTCTGCAAAGGTCATTTTCCCACCTATTGAGTAGATTTGCACACAATGCAGTCAACCTGTGGAACTCCTTGCCAGAGGATGTTGTGAAGGCCAAGACTATAACAGGGTTCAAAAAAGAACTAAATAAGTTCCTGGAGGATAGGTCCATCAATGGCTATTAGCCAGGATGGGTAGGGATTGTGTCCCTAGCCTCTGTTTGCCAGAAGCTGGGAATGGGCAACAGGTGATGATTACCTGCTCTGTTCATACCCTTTGGGGCACCTGGCATTGGCCACTATCAGATGACAGGATATTGGGCTATATGGACCTTTGGTCTGACTCAGTATGCCCATTCTTATCAGAACCATAACTTAGCATATTTCCCTAAATGGCCGATATAATCACTTCATTGAAATGTTCTAGGAAGGAAGGTGTCTGAGTCATTACATCAGTTGATCTGTAGCACACTAACTTGAACGATATATCCATCATGTCTTTTATTAGCTGGGGCTTCAGCTAAAAAAGCAGCACGAGCAACCCAAGTGGCCTTCACCTAGGAATTCAGGGTCCATTGTCCTGGCTGTAAGCTCATTGATCCGCTAATTAAGTACTAACGGAATACGTTGGTTTAGATCTTAAGATGCTCATAAATTTAAACTAATGTGTTAATTTCCTTCCAACAGAAAAAAGGCTTTTAGAGTTACCTCTTCCTACCTCCTGTTTGGATGGAATATGTGTACTAAAATATGCCAGGTAGCTGGATAGTTCAGGGTTGGTAGTGGGATATAGGAGTGTTTCATCCTTAAATCACCAGTTCCATTCTGGCTCAGGTTAGCATAATGAATGGAAGTTAATCAGTTGACTGTTTAGTGACCTATGCAAATTTAGCTGAACTAATTTCAATTTAGTTCTGAGTGTCCATCACAGATATCACCATCTGAATGCACACTGATTTTCCCCCTTGGTGGTGGTCTCATCAGAGAAGCGAGGGGCTGAACAGGTGATGGAGAGCAATCTACCTTTTCACCATTCACCATTTCAGGTTAGCATGAAGCACATTTGCAAAGCATCATTGTGTAGGATTGCAGGTGCACTGCTCTCCCCTGTTTCTGTTCTGTGGTAAAAGGAGGAATTTAGCCCAGCAGTCAATTCACTTGAAAAACCATCAGCAACCAAACCAAAAATCCTCTGCTTTTAGTCATTTACTGTTGTACAAAAGTTGCACTGAAGCCTGTATCCCAAATTCTATGAAAGATTCCCCCGCATTCTCATTTTTAATAATCAGTTGTAGCTATAAATGATTTAACTTTTATGTACACCTAAAGTGACATGCTGTAATTTATGAAAATACCAGTGCAGTGAAATAACCCAACACACAGATGAATATACTGTCAATTTCTATGTAATTACTTCAGAGCTGTTACTTTTTGTTCAGTGCATTAGTGCATAACAAATGTGAAACACCCCAGTAATCAATATTCCTTGTCAAGAACAAGTATATTACCAGGGAGTTATTACCACGTTATTCCTTCTGATCCTTCTTTTCTATTTGTTTAATTAATCTAGCTGCATTGCATTACCTTACCTAACATAAAACACTGTAGCCTAGAGTGGATCACTAATAGGCTATGTGCTAAGTGGCCCTTTGATATTTTGACAACCATCTTTAAAAGGATGCCCGAGCAAACAATACCATTTATAATGCACTGCAAGTACAGGCTGGTTGTTGAGACGCTCTTTTCTTGTTATTTAAGCAACTGGGACTCAAGTGGTGCTACAGCGCTTTATTATTTTCTGTTCAATGGGTGAGATTAACATTTATGAACAGAGAAACACAATAGCTAGCTCACTGAGGTGCTGTGCAAAATCAGTGTAAGTACAAGTGTGGCAAGCACTTCCACCAAGTAATGCAGTGTCTTATCAATCAGACCTAATTATTTCTGTGGGAGCAGGCTATTTTCCATAACTATCCTCTTTGTGTATGCATTTGTCTGAATTTAAATAATAGTCTTTGTTTCACAAATGAGCTCTCAGATCTTCCCACATAGGTATACATAGGGTAACCAGATGTCCTGATTTTATAGGGACAGTCCCGATTTTTGGAGCTTTTTCTTACATAGGCACCTATTACCCCCCACCCCTCTGCCGATTTTTCACACTTGCTATCTGGTCACCCTAGGTATACATTTAGAGTAGAGAGTGACCGCAGGCCACCAGTACTGTGTGAATTGGGCATGTTGTCCTATTGAATCACCTGACTCCCAACTACTGCTTAATTTCCAATTTCATAAGGTTGTGTATCTAAACCCCATGGAAGCCAACTGGAGTCTTTCCATTGACTTCAATTAACTTCAGAAAATGCCTTTACTAACATCACCTGAAGAGTTAGAAAAGGGTATCATGGACATAGGACGCAACCCCACTAGCTGTTTGGAAGCTGTTTTTCCATCTCATGAGATTTTGAGATTTGAAAAAAAAAATCCTATCCCAAATTGGGGTGAAAAATAAAAAACTCAAATTTTCACAAACGAAAATAATAATAATAATTAATAACAACAACTTCAGGTTAGGTCAATGCTTTGTTTAAATTTTGACCTTTGATTTTTTTACATTTATTTTTACCACAAATTAACTTAAATTTCAGAACAAAGTCATTTTGACCTGAAAAAAGAATTTCTTTAAATCAGTTTTGAAAGCTGACCCTTTCCTGCAAACTGTTTGTTTTGATGAATCAGCATTTTCCAATGACAAGATGCTTTATTGAAAATTTCTCGACCAGCTCTAATCTCTACCTCTTTGGACTTGTGCTGCCAGGAGGTATTTGGTGGGCAGTAATCAGAGAAGTCCCATGCCACCTGCCGCTTATTGACTCACTGGAGTTCTGTTTTTCTTCATCTGCTGATCAACTATATACTTTCAGTCTGAATAACTTTAATATTAGATTAAGGGGAAAAATAAAATGAGAACAAACGTTAGTCTTCTTAAGTGAACACATAGTGATTCATCGTATTCTGTAAAAGCAGCCATCTTGAACTGACACAGCTCTTCAGAATGGAGGACCTCGCATCAGATAGACTCCTTAGAAAGGAATAACTGCAAAGCAGAGTCAAATTGGTTACATGGTGTTACCCTAACAGCATCCCAGTGCAAGAGGGCAAGGGGCTCACTGGTATCTGGTAGTGAGTTTCAGCTGACCTGATAAGTTCAGTGTATCCCTATTTGTTAGTGTCATAAACTGTATTTGATATGCATCATGTAAAGTACCATTGGAAAACTAATAACACAGATATCATTAATATTTTTGCATGGTGTATATACAGTAAATGCCCAAGTGACCATACAAATATGAAGGAAATATAGAATTAAAATATGTTTACCAGAAAGACTGGGGAAGGAGTAAACACGTTTCTCCCACACAAAGGACAAACCAATGATCCTAGCCAGCTACCAGAGTTGATTAGCAATCACATGTCAAGTGGCCATTCATTTGCATTGGAGAGAGCAGGAACAGATCAATTTGCATTTTAGCAAATACCAGTGGGAGAAGAAACTACCATAGAACTTTTTTCACCACCAGATTCCATGTCTCCTTCCTTGTAGCTTGAATGAACTTTATTTTGGGGGTAACCTTCAGAAGAATCCATTTCAAAGGTTCACTGAACGATAAAAGAGAGGGGCAAAGAACCCCAAGTTATCTTTCACCTAAGAAGACACTTTGACAACCCTTTTGTTCAGGATCTCTCCCCAAATAGTCATCTTGCTGGAAGAAATGTGTGGCAAGAAACTTACCCAATACCTAGACAATAGTTTCTTAAAATTTTAGCATTAGAAAGCATATTTTTACGTTTTTTGTTTGTTTCTCTAACTTTATTCCTCCTATTTGGTATCACTTAAAATCCTATCTCCTTTTGTTAATAAACTTGTTTTACTTTTAATCTAAACCAGCCCTATGCTGTGTTTGAATCAAAGTGGTTACTAACTCCATTGAAAGTGATAAGCTGTACATTTTATCTCTTCAGAGGAGCAAACAAATCTTATTAAACCTCTGAATGGTCCAAGAAAGTTTTGTGCTCTGCAATGTGCCAGTGTTCTGGGAAAATCTAGGACTGGGGAATGTTTGAGTCATCTTGCTAGGTGTAACCAAAGCTGATGGATTCCTGGATGTGGCTGGGGTGTAACAAGGAGGCTGCTGGAATCAGTTGCTGAACCAGAGCTGCTTAACATACAGACACTCAGTGCTTGCTTGGTTGCTGGCTGTCAGTGTCCAAGCTATGAGCCAAGCACAGAACATCTGAGGTACCCAGGGTTACAAGACAGGTGGTGACATAACCCCTCCCTGTTCTGGATTGCACACATGGATACATGAATCACAAATTGATCTCTAACTACAGAAACTAGCCACATGGTTGTCAGGCATCCCTTAACCCTTTCCAGACTACTGTGATATCCCATCACAGACACAGATCCTTGAAATCCACAGTGCAACATAGAGCTGTGCTAAAAAAAAACAAAACAGAGCATGATGAGATGTATGAGATGGTAGAAGAAAGAATTCCATCCACTTGTCTCTGAGGAACTTTAGACCTATTAGTTCTCATTTTTTAGTATTGTACTGTAAAGAGGATGGTAAAGAAATATCTGGAAAGGCTAGGAAAGCAGTGTTTGTAAACAATGGAGCAAAAATGGGTAAGAGGGAGAATGCTGAAGTTGGAAGTAGTAAGGACATTAATGGGCATCTTACTTTCTGCATTAATAATTCCAGGGCTATAGCACATGAAAGATCAATGGGAAAAAACTTGCAAGTGCAAAAAGAATTCAAGCAAAATAATTTCTTACAGAGACTGGTGAACATGGGCATCAGGAAAAAGAATTACCACACAAGGCACTGAACAGAAAAGAAATATTCTCCTAATTAGTGACTGTAGCCAGTAATTCAGGAACTGTATAAATTGGATTCTTTTACACCAAAGCCAATCTTCAAGACTGTTCCTTTTCCAGGGTTATATTTAATTGTCTCTCCAATCTTGGATAATCTCACTCTAGGTTTAGAGTGGCACCCCAGGTGGAATGATATTGATGTTCTTCTTTAAATGTACTGCTGTACTGTTTATAGCTACTAATTCCAAAGTGCCATGACTTCTGAAAAAGTTAAGCTCTTTTTCTGTGTAGTAATAGAACCCCTTTTCCCTTCACACCTCACCCAAAATACTAAATCTTTAAAAGTGATGTAGTGTCAGTGAATTTAGTATATAAATCTTTCTATACAGAAACCATATCTTAAATATTTGCAAGGTGGAGATGGTAGGCAGAGGAGTTTGATTTGTAAGCTCTCCAGAAAGAAATTGAAACATTTTGCAAATTTCACAATTGTTGGCACATGTTTTTGTCCAATTTCTTCATATTAGTCAGCCATGATTTTTGCAAGTGTGGGCGGCAGTCTTACATAAACCTACAATTGATGAATGAACTTCCCCCCTCTTAAGGGAATGTCTACATGCAAATTGGAACCAAAATATCTAAATAGTTTGTAATTCATATCTTCTGTTTTATTGCAATCCTATGGGTTGGTGATCTTATATCAGTTCAAGTGTCCTATTTTAATTTAATTTAAATCAGTAAAAAATAGTGACCAGTGCTATAAACTAGATGAAAAAGAGAAAACATTTTTCCTGAAAAAAATTACAGTGTAATTTGTAAGTTAGTTTTGATTTATCTGGAACATTCTGGTTTTGAGCTGATTTTCAGAATCAAGCAATCACAAACATTCAAAGCAAAACAATTTTAATCTACCAAGTGTCTCTTGGCTTGATGGGTTTGATGAAGAGCCATGAGACTGTGACCCAGATTTGCTTGAATCTCAAACCTTTTAATAGAACTAGTCAAAATGTATGTTGACAGCTTTTTTCTATCAAAAAATTCTTGGTGGAAAAGAGATGTGGTTAAATCAAAATTAACTTACACCCCCCAAAACAAACCTCAACCTCCAAGTCTAATGCAGATATCCCCTTACTACTTCTTATTTCAGTGTAGTGGATCCATGACTCGGGTAAATGTGTTAAAGTCAGCAAAAAGTACAAGCAGATAACAAACATTGTGAATCTTTCCCTCTGGGTATATGAGCCCAGCTGCTCCAATCATTTCTTGTTTACCTTGGCCACTGAAATGGCTAATCTTTCTAACATAGGTAATTTTATAGATCCAGTACCACACACCGCTATGGACAATTTTTCTTTCTGAAACATTTTGGATCAGATACTTGATATATCATGCTCTGGAAAATTGGTAAAAATCTAGAATTGAATGGATGGGGTAGGGGGGGAAGCGAATAGACATTCTAATAAAAATACAACCTAATCAATATTTGAACAATAAGCATTTGAAATATGAATTGGGAAAGTAGATCCTGATTCCACTATCTGCTTAAATATGTAAATAATTCCACTGGCCTTCACTAGGACTACTCCAGTGCTGAAAGTGAGGCATGTGCTTAAGTAATTTGTTGACTCTCACAGACTCAAAGACTTTAAGGCAAGACAGGACCATCATGATCATTCTGGACTGACCTCCTATACATCACAGGCCACAGAACCTCACCCACTCACTGCTGCAATAGGCCCATAACCTCTGGCTGAGTTACTGAAGTCCCCAAATCATTATTTAAAGACTTCAAGTTACAGAGAATCCGCCATTTACTCTAGTTTAAACCAGCAAGTGAACTGTGTTTTACTCTACTAGGTGTTTGGCTGGCAGAATTCAGATACATTATTCAGGCCAGTGGGTGGCTCCTGAATTGTTCCTTGGCTGCAATGGAAATCCTGAGAATTACAAGGAGCATATTGATAAAATAATCAAATTCAGTGGGCCAGATCTGTAGCTGCTGTAGATTGTCATAGCTCCACTTACTTAAATGTTGCTATGACAGTTTATATCAGCCTCAATGTGTTTCCAAGTTCATACCAAGATCAACATTCATGCAAAAATTCATGAAAATGAGACTTAATTTGCTACACTACTTGTGCTCTAGTGAAATGATGATAGTGAGCAATTTCCCTACATTCTAGGAATACATTTATCCATTAAAATAGAACATGTATCATAATAAAATGCTTATGTGTAAGTGATGCTAGAATGATTACATCTATTTTCAATATATTCAAACATAATTAAATTCCAGTGCATAATTTAAGGTCCAGAGCAGGACAGTAATACAAAATTCGCCATCTAGCTAACAACCAGTAAAGACAGTAGTGCATGATGCTGTTTAAATAGATAAGATGTAACAGCAGATAATTCAGTGTAGTTCTTTCCCTTTTGGTGAATAGTCTGCAAACAAGTCATGGTTTGTATTGGCTTATCTGTTTTGAAATTGAGTGGATTGTTTGTGCAGATTTTCAACCAGCGTAAAGCTGGCAGAGCCAGCTCACCCACCACCCTCCCTCCTCTACCTCCATCCCATTCAGCATAGGGAGTGTGGTAGGGGAAGAAAGGGATGGGAGAGCTCTGTTCTTACCCAGTGGCCATCATCAGCTGGTGTACGTCCTCTGAGGGTGTTTAAGGGGCTGTTTAATTGTGGTGTATATGTTTGGGCTTGGGCTGCAGCCTGAACTCTAGTACCCTACGAAGTAGGAGGGTCCCAGAGACCTGACTCCAGCCTGAGCCTGAATGTCTACTCTGCAGTTAAATAGCCTCACAGCGCAAGCCCAACAATCCTGAGTCAGCTGGCATGGATCAGCTGCAGGTGTCTAACTGCAGTGTAGACATACCCTTAGGTGTCAGGGCAGGGGACAGCACCACTGTAGTCTGAGAATGAGGGAACCAAAGCTAGCCCCCTGTTGTGCACCTCCCTCTTTGTGCTGAGTATAACTTGGTTCAAAAAGTGAATTTAGCCCACCAAGGAAGAGAATTTAGTTCCTTCATAAGCTAAATTAACTTCCTGCACAAAATTACACTCAGCCTGCCAAAAAGTACTGGGGTATGGTCCATTTTAGGGCTCGCAGCCTGTGCATCTGCCCTCTTTTGAAGGAGACTGCAGAGAATCAGGGTCACTGCATATCTAACTCTGCCTAAATCCTCGCAGCAAGAACAGGCATCTATGATTCTTTTGTACAGAAGCAAGGTAAACCTCTCCTCCCTTCTTTGGACATGGGAAGTGCATACCACCACAGTTGTTAACTGCATGTGCGTGCTCAGCTCTGTGTGCAAAGAATGCAGTCACCTGTCCTTCCCATCCCATTTGAATAGCTGTCTGAGTGCTAGAAGATTGCTACTCTTAGGCCTGCTCTCCACTGGGGGCGGGGGGAGGTGGGATTGATGTAAGTTACGCAACTTTAGCTACGTGAATAACATAGCTGAAGTCTATATACTTAGATCTACTTACCGCGGTGTCTTCACTGCGGTAGGTTGACTGCTGACACTCCCCAGTCGACTCCACCTACGCTTCTCGCTCCGGTAGAATACCAGAGTCAACGAGAGAGCACTCAGCAGTCGATTTTATCGCGTCTTCACTAGATGCGATAAATCGACCCCCCGGTGGATCGATCGCTCCAGAGGTAAGTGTAGACATGCCCTAAGTTTCCCATGAAACATATATACAAGTGCAAATACTGAATATACTGATTTCCCACTTTCTGTCATCTCCCCCAAACATTCCTCCCAATCACTGATGCACCATAATTATGAAAGTGAGCAACCCTTGTTGGAAAGGGTGCATTAGATCTCAAGAGTGTGGGACTTGTCTATATGTTGGAAACCAATCACAACTTCTGTTCCTCTGCTGTGGTAACTTCAGGAGTATCTTATTGCCATTGGTAACCTTAAACACAGATGGATCATCAGCACAAGCAGTGAACCAGAAATATGCTTGACACAGCAGCAGAGGGAGAAAAGGGTTCTGCCACAAAGACACTTTATAATCAAAAGCTGAAGAGAGGGCATGGGTGTAAACTGGGTACCATCAATTTAACTTTGTCATCTGCCAAGTACTTCAGCTGGTGTCCAGGAAAGGTGACCTGTAATAATCTCTGTTTTTGGGGAGTGGGGTGTTGACTGAAGAAAGCAGGAGATCAAGACCCATTACACTACATGGGATATGATGTGGGCTGTTATGGAATCACAGGAGGATGCAGAAATGTTCAGTATGTCATTTTACTAGCTTAACATGGCAATGCATATGTGAATTTAAGTGACCAGCAAGTGTCAATAGGTAAGGGATTTTCTGGCTGCTTAAATATCCTCCCATCCTCCTCTCTGCTGCTTATGCCGATGGTATTTATTTTGTTTTTAAAAAGTTATTTTAAGCCACTCTTAATCTCTCTCTGTCTCCTTAAGCCCTTCACTGCCAAACACATGCAGCCAGTATATTCAGGAGCTTAAGACTGCAAAAGTGACATGTGACTGGGGGTGCCTGGTTTTTCAGAAAGAGATGAAAATCATCCCTTTTTCAGGTGTCTTAAGCTGAATACCCAGAATCACTTCTTGCCTTCAGGCAAGAATGCCTGGAACAAATCCACTTTGCATGTACAGATGCCAGTTTGCACATTGCTACATTAATTTGAGCTTGCACAAATATTTTCAGGAAAGTGGGGTGGGGTGGGGGGAAAGTGAATTCTCTCCCAGTTTTCACGTGTGAGCACACACTCACACAAAACCCACTCTTCATCCAGCTCTAATAACGGGAATGCTCTTTTCCTAGCTTGACTTGAGTCATTCCCATCCTCCATCCCAGGATCACCGCTATTTACTCACTTTTTGGCAGAGGAAAATGTCATATTCTGTCAAGTTCTGCTTGACAGCCAAAGATGATTAGTGTTTAGCTAGAGCTCACGTGCAGCTGGGCTCCTGCTTTTACAACCTCTTAAACCATGTTTACAAAAGTTGCTTTATTTGTTTTTAAAGAGCTTCTGAAATCTTCTGCCTCAGATGTGGCATCAAATTGCACTTCCTGCCACATTGTATCAGATTACTCCAATCGTGCTGAATCACAAGTTATTTAATGTGGCATAGTACAAGGGATCAGAATTAACTGCAACAATTCACAGTAGCATAAATGCTGCAGAACCCATGAAAGAGGCAGGCAAATACTGTAGGTAAGATAAATGACATTTTGAATGGTTCTCAGATAATTCAGGTGCTTTTGCATAGTATGAAATGGCTGTAGAAGTCTCCACACAAATGGAGGTTTCTGATTTAGTTGTCAGAGAGGCAACCCATTGTGAGAATGGCTAGTGAGTGCACAGATACAATTGGAAACTACAGATAAAAATAAGTAAACCATTGCATCATAACAATAAGATACTTCAGGGAATGAATTTCAGGGTAGTTACTGCATTTCTTGAGAGGTTAAAGCCATTTGGGCTTGTGTAGGTACTTGATTAAGATACATAGATAGACTCAAGGAGCTCAATCACTACAAATCACATTTTCTAATCCTTTAATCATTCTCATGGCTCTTCTCTGAACCCTCTCCAGTTGAGCTATATCCTTCTTAAACTGTAGAAACTAGAACTGGACACAGTATTCCAGGAACTATCATAGCAGTGCCAAATACAGAGGTGAAATCACCACCTTACTCCTACTCAATATTTCCCTGTTCATACAGCCAAAGATCTCATCAGCCCTCTTGGCCACAACTACCAGCTCATGGTTCAGCTCATTACCCACCATCACCCCCACATCTTTTTCAAGTCTGTGTGCACTCAATGCAATGTCAGAGGTCTGACAAATGGTCCGTAAATCTATTAAGAGGATTTTTCTGACCCATGCCCCTAACAGAGCATTAAATAAGAACATCTATAAATTTATGGCTAGGTTTTTGTTTTATTTTGTTTTGTTTTTTTGGCCGCTTAGCATTAAGCAACAGGGCTATTGGGGTGGATAGGATGTAGTTCAGAGACAGCAAGCCTTACGTAGACTTACAATATTGTACTGTAGAAAGCCCAAGCAGAGCAGCAGCTACAGCAAGAAAGCAGGCTGAGTTAGTAAGATGAGGAAGTAAATACATAAGTGCACACAAAACACGGATGCAACAGTGAACTCCTTAGCATTGGTCCCAAGTAAAGCCATAGCATTGCTAATATAAACATTTCATTCTGGAGCAGTGTGTGTGTGGCTCAGATTCTCAAGGGCATGTCTTCCCTCCCTGTACTGTGGCTGCCAAATGGCATCAAGAAATAAGTGATGGCATCACCATAGTAG
This sequence comes from Eretmochelys imbricata, assembly GCF_965152235.1. NCBI lineage: Eukaryota > Metazoa > Chordata > Testudines > Cheloniidae > Eretmochelys > Eretmochelys imbricata. The sequence continues at coordinate 254,407,087 of NC_135572.1, read as the reverse complement.
ATGGCCCACAAAGAGTAATCACTGCAGCAGTAGGAGTAATGGAAGTTTAGTGTGTGTCATGGAGTGTGCCCACTGCTAGTGGTGCCTCCTGCTGTCCATCCTGGGGATTAGCTCTAGCAGGTGCTGTGCCCCCCACTCCCTCCCTGTGGTGTCTCTCCCTGCGGAACCCTCAGTCCAGGTACTGCAACTTCCTCTTTGTGACTCAGCCCTCTGGCCAGGTCACTACGTGGTTTCCCTTCCAGGGGGTTTACCTGAAGTCCTTCTGCATGCACCTCAGGCAGTCTTCTCCAGCATTATCCTGATGGTGCCACTTCCCCAGTAGCCAACAGGGGAACCTGGGCCCTCCCACTACTCTGAATTCCAGTCCAGGGACCCTCAACCCAGCAGTTCTCTCCCAGCCCCCCCTGCTCCTTCCCTGGACTGCTTACTACAACTCCTGGTTCCCCCACTTTCTCTGGAAGTACCAGCTCCAAACCCTCCTCCCTCCTCTCAGGAGTGACTGCAGCCTATTTCCCTTGCAGCTCCTTCTGTTGCCAGCTACCTGGTGTTGTACAGGCCCCACGTGTTCCTGTCCAGCTGAGTCTGCTTCCAATTAGTTCCTTGCTCCCTGGCTTCTCTTCCAGCCTGTGGAGTTAATTGGCCTGCCTGGCCATCTTACCTCTTTTCCAGTCCTATGTGGGTTGGACATCCCATCACAGTGTGGTTGATGCTGTTACAGCTGCTTGGCCTTCCAAGCAATAGAGGCTCTTGCCCTGACATAGTACATAGACCTATAGCCTCCTCCTGGCTCATTATTCCTCATTAGAATCTCCTGCTCCTCTCTATCATTGTTACTCATAGCCTCCATGGCAGCATGGTCATATTTCCACATGTGGTGACACATTAGAAGAATCAGCCTGTCCAAATTAGGCACTATCATTAGTAGCAGCAACCTCTTTTAGGGCCACTTGTGCCACAGTCTCTGGCTCACATGAATACCCCCCTGATTTATTGATCCACCTGGTTACATTTGGAAGACAAATCCTACATTTTTGGGCAGCAGACTTCTGAGGTCCTCAGGCAGAATGGTCCATTGGTAGATGGAGGGAGTAGCCAATGCTAAAGAAACAAAATGGCAAACTTGGAGCCTTGCTCCTTGCGGTAGCCCCTGGTTAATGGTCACTTTGCCTTGCGTCTTATGTAATCCTTTACACCTGTTAAATCCCACCTTGTCAGTGTGGCAGTAGCATACTATATGCACTTTGCCCACTTGTAAATGACTACATGAGGTAGAAGGCAATAAAGACTCAGGCCCATAATTTCCGATATAGGACAATGTAGACAATTCCTTGACTTTAAATTAGACTATTAAACAAGGCAGCAAGGGAGGCAGCAGGTGGTCAATACCACAAGAGAACAGATTTACGGGCATATGTTCCTGTCTCGTTACAGTGTGTACGGTAACACCCATTGTTTCATGTTCTCTATGTATAGAAATCTCCCCACTGTATTTTCCACAGGATGCATCCAATGAAGTGAGCTGTAGTGCACGAAAGCTTATGCTCAAATAAATTGGTTAGTCTCTAAGGTGCCACAAGTCCTCCTTTTCTTTTTGAGAATACAGACTAACACGGCTGCTACTATGAAACCTGTTATAAAATGGTATATAAAGTAGGGGACAGTATTATTTTAACCTAAAATGTATTCAAATATCTGTTTCCCAAACAGTATAATAACTAGTCACAACAGAATTATGTTTCCTATGTAACCCAGAGAGAAAAACTTTAAGTTTCTTCCTCTGAGAATTTTAGTCAAAATGATTTTTTTTTTTTTTGACCTGCTTGAACATCTGGAGTACACTCAGTCAAAGAAACTATAGCAATCACATGTGACTTCATCCATGTGAGCAATCCCAATTACCTCACCTCAGAACCTAATAATGCATTGAGCTTTATGCTGCTGTCCAGGTGGAGCAATATAAAATTGTGCCCAACTTTGACAATGTTTTCCTCTAATATTGAGAATTTTGATGAAAGCACTATATACATTCAAGCAATACAAGATGTCCGGCAGACTTGACAGAAGGGCAAATTTTGATTGTTTTCAGTTCCACTGTGTCCCTTTTACATAGTTTTGGTAAGTACTAGGATTGAAATTTGTCCAGGTCATAGGGTTAATCCTGTTACTTTTGTGAAAAGTGCTGTGGGATCTTTTCCTTTGGTCATTAATTAGGGTTTTGTGTTCTCTGAAAAATGGCACCTTTAGGTGAGCCCCTATCACCATGCTGGGGCTCTGGTCCACTCCTGACTTAAGAAGATAGAGTGTTACCCATTGAGTAACTAGCACAATTTCCTGAAGCACCCAGGTGTTCTTTGGAGGTCCTTTTCCAAGTGTATCCCAGGTCCTAACTTGCTTAGCTTGTGAGATCTGATGAGACCACAGATCACACATTTTCATTACTTGATGACGGGTTGGTTGAAAGATGTTTTAACCTAATTGGTAAAGCAAGGTAATGAAGCGAATATCATTGTGTTGGAGCAACTAGTCTGTAGTCTGACTGCCCATCTGGCACAAATGACTAAAGTTAATAAAGGCCCGAAACAAAAGGCCAAAATATCTTCTGGTCTGTCTCCAACTGATTTACATCATGGATGAACCTGGCACACTGTGTCTGCAGCAAAGTTTTAAGAGTCTGGTTTTCCTTTTAATTTTGAACAAATAAACATTACACTTTGAGCACAACAAAGGATGCCAGAGGGGGTAGGTTAACAATATAAGAAAGGACAGTGTTGGATATGTACATTACAGTCCAATAAGAAATAATGTCATAAAGAACAGTTGTGATTTTATTTTAATCAGGCAAGTTCTTTAGGCTTAGTTCACCCATCTGGACTCTTCTTCAACTTATTTGGTTTCATTATTATGTTTACCTTATTCATGATTATTTTTTTGAAACAGCTTTCTGAAATCAAGTTTGGTGTGGAATGCTCACGGTGTATAAATCCCATACAAGTGAGAATTGTCTAAATTTTGACAATGATGGTACAGGGGATCAAGCAGCCAGATGACATTCTGGAAGAGATTAAAGATTCTAATCCAGAGCCCTATTGGACACTTTATATAGATGACATAGGTTACTGTGGAATACGTTACAGCTGGGCATTTACTGGATGACAACATTCTGCATCTCTCTTTTTGGTGATGGTTTTGTAAATGAATGTGTAATGGCTCTGACTGCTAGGCCACACTGCCCAGTGCAGAAGGGCAATCCCATTGACTCTGGCCAGTAGGCTATACCGCCCTAGACTGAAGGGCGGTCCGATTGGCTCTGGCCACTAGGCCATATTTCTATGTACTGAAGGGCAGTCCTATTGACTCTGGACGTTAGGCTGTGCTGCCCTGAATCTAAAGACGGCCCCTCTGACTCTGGCCACTAGGTCTCACTGCCCTGGGAAGAAGGGTGGCACCTTAGATTTTTTCCACTGAGCCTTACTGTCCTGAACTCTGGGACAATCAGACTGACTCCAGTCATTGGGCTTACCCACCCTGAGAGGAAGAGCAGTTATTTGGACTTGGCCACGGGGCCATAATGCCCTAAAGGGTGACGGGATATACCTGCCCCAGAGTCAGAGGGGCCATCTAGATTCAGAGCAGCACAGCCTTCAGTCCAGGGTAGTATGGCCTATTGGCCAGAGTCAATGGGTCTGCCCTTCTGTGCCAGGCAGTGTGGCCTAGTAGTCAGATCCCATAGGACCATCTATCACCATAGGGCAGTATGGCCTACTGGCCAATGGAGAGTGGGCCACCACCCAGTCATGGGTCAGTGGCCAGAGTAGAGAGCCCTGGGCCTTCCCTTCTCCACAAGGTCCCAGCCCAGGGCCCTATCAGCAGTGAGCATACCTGCCATTGGGTCTGCAGGGATCCCCCCAAAACATGCTGACTCTGTTCCTGGTACCACAACCAGATCAATGTCTGTTTCCCCCATACGCTACTTCCCCTGTCTTCCTGCTCCGTAGTCTGCAAGTCTTCTGGTTCTCCAGGGTACTCAGCAGGCAGGGTTCCTGATGTCTCCTTCTCCTCATGGGCTTCTGTGGAGACCTGGGTATTTGCCTGGGCCTTGGCACACCTGGCCTCTGCCATCTGGGGCTCGGAGAGTTTCTGGGTAGGAGCCTACAACACACATTCTCTCTCCTCCCTGGTCAGCGCACACCGAGCTGAGCTGTTTCCTCTTATGCTGTGGTTCCAGTTGGAGCATGCCCAGCAGGTCTGAGGATTGTGTGGCTTCCTCAGTCCATGTAATGCCCGTGTGGGGAAGGTCACACCCTGTTACACATGGGGAGTCAATCCATGCTCCCATTTTTCCCTCCCCTTCTTCCCTCATGTTAAAATTCAGAGAAAACTGCAAGTGTGAAATGCATGGAGTTTCTAGTCCGCTACACTGGAGTAGTCTGTGTGGAGAATAATAAGGCCCTTCTGTTGTAAATGACTAGGAATCATTGAAGTACATTATCACAAAAATGGGGGGGAAATCATAGACTAGCAGACTATTCCATAAAGAAAACGTGTATGGGCTGCACAGAAAGCAAGAAAAAGAAACAAATGCATTTAATGATGGAATACAGACAGGCAGCTTGTTTATTTTTGTAATACATAGATTGATGACTGTTTTCAAGTTTGTAAGTTTTAAAACTGGAGTCTCTAATTAGTGCCTCAACTGCGGTGGAAATTATTTTAAACTACTATGAAAAAACCAAGGGTATTTGGTCATTCAGAATCATTTGTTCTCAGTTCTCAAATGTGTGTTTAGCAGCCGGGGAGTTTCTGAAGACGTGTGGAGGTAGGCAATTTAACTACAATTTTAGTTATGCCATGAGTACATATGCAAAGACCCTGCAAAATGAAGGGAAAAGTTGAACCAAATAACATGTGCATGAGGAAAGAGACTCTAGATTAAATGTGATGGAAAAGGGAACTATTGAGTGTGAAGTGTGGTCTGAGCACAGGACTCCAGATTAGGAACTCCTGGGTTCTAATCCCACATTTGAGTTGGACTCCATGACTTTGGAGAGGTTATTTAATCTCTCTGTTTTACTTCCCCAGTTTCAAAATAGAGATGATAGGATAAAATTAGTTACCTCACAAGGAAGTTGGGAGTATTAGTTAAAATCTGTAAATAACTTTAAAGAAGAAAAGCTAATAATATTATTTATTTGGCTTTCTGGGTAATCTAGTTGTAATTATACTTTGACTGAATTTCCACGTGGAAGATCCTACTGTTTGATTTCATGTCACAATTTTGGCTTGAAATGCAGCACGTGTAGCCACTGGGGAAAGGTTGTTGGGGTGCCTAATGATGCAGATAGCTGCCTAAGAGTGCTTTTTAATATCCCATATCAGCATCTTTACGTGACTAAATACCTTTAAAAATCTGATTTGAACTGCCTTTCAATCCTTCAACACTGACTCCTCCAACCAATGAAGGTGTGATCCGTTGCCCACTGAATTCAGTGCACAGGCTCCTATTGACCTCAATGCTTAATGAGCATCAGTGATGGCTGTGTAAGGGAATTCTGGCTGGTCCTCATCAGCTAAAAGATGTGAGCTACAGTGCAGGGTTTCATGCATGTGGAGGATGCAGTTCTGTCATTGAGTTAATAATGTGATTATTTAGAGCATCTAGCCTATCAGCTGAGAACACACTGGATCTAATGTTATCTCAACATTAGATACCTGTGAAATGAAAATGGGGCACATAAACACAGTATCAGATTGCTCATAGTCAGCGTGGCAACAGGCTGCAAAGTACAATGAAATCCACATTTACATGAAAACTGCTGCACAGGTGTTAGTAATTATGTTCACGTGTCAGAATTTTTGGAAACTAGGTAATGGGAAAGAAAAAAAGAGCAACTGTCTTTCAAAGTCAAATCAAAATTTGCTCCTGTCAGAGGAGTTATGGATATGAAGGACAGCTGCCATGTTAGTAATATAAAAGCACTGGCTAATTTGCAAAAATATGCAGATGAAAGATTGGAAAAGCAGGCAGCCAGTGTTAAAACATCCAATACATATTATCTGGCTTTCTAAGGAGAGGAGTATAGAAAGCTTGGCATTAATTAAAGATGGTAGTAAACTCAGGTGGCTCAGGAAAGCACCATCTAAGCATTTACCCTTTACTGCTATACTTGCCCCAAAAGTACAGGAAATGTTCTAGATTATCTCAGCACGCAGGTTGGTTGTTTTTTTGTTGTTTTTTTTTGAAAAACACATGGGATTTACAAGTCAGTCTTGAATTCTATTTACACAGCAGCAATAGACTGTAACAAACATATTTTCTTGTGGGGGTTGAAGGCTTTTGCCTTTGGTTTAAGATTCACCCATATTTTGGTATTTCCTCACAGCTAGCCCCATCATGGATTAAACTGGGACTTTCACCATGTAGCAGGTCAAAGATCACACTCAGTCTGAAGTAATTCCTAAATATTTCCCAGCCATACACTGTTCTGAAGATAGATTACCATATAATGAAGCTTGTGCATTTCATGAACACATCGGCAACAATTGTTGTCAAGTATGTCATTGTAACAAAACTTCTAGTATATTTACAAGAAAAGTATATTGATAAATGTTGCTGGGGAAGAGATCAAGGGCCTTCTTTGTAGAACCAATATTCTAGAATTAGTCCTGTGCAAATTCAGAAAATCACCACCACCACCTCCACATATCATATTGAGTATCTATGCCTGGTGTCTCATGGGTTACAAGTCATCATCTCCATTTCCGTTACTAACTAGACTTATTTACTGCTGTCTATATCTACACAATCCCTGAATAAGGTATCTTTTGAACATATCATAGCCAATCTTACCATTAATACTAAATGCCATGGAGTCATTTTTAAACATGGAAAAGACCCTTGGATCATTGAGTCTATTGTCTGGCAAAGACAGGATATAGTCCTCTGATAAAGGATTTGTCAGATATTAAACCAATACCATACTAAACTCGATACCTGATCTTAACCAAAAGAGGTAATGAGATATTAAACAAATAATTCCCTTGATCTGAGGCAAAAGGCAACTGATAAATTTCCAATATGAGGTTATCCAACATTTTAGGTAAAATAATTTTGTATTATTAATTATGCTAATAACGTGTTGGATTTTAGACCAAAACCTATGTAACTTGGGATAAGCCTCTGCATCCTCTCCCAACAATACCCTACATTTTTGTTCGGTAGCTGTACAATGGAATGGATTAATACATTTGTTCTGAACCCATTCAGTGGTTCAATATAATAAAAACAACCCGATTTCTTTTGTACCATGGATAATATTTTTTGTAAATAGGGGGGCCAGTCCACATATGCTGTTGTGCATTCCATCCCAGGTTTGGTACGGTCTAACATACTTCTTTAATATCCTCTCAGTGCTGTTCTTTCTTGTGTATACTGCGTGCTTTGTTCTGTTTTGTATACAGCTAGGAAGATAAGAATGATCATACTGGATCACAGCAGTGTTCCATTAAGACCATTAGCCTTTCCTCGATATGAGACCATAATAGTGCAAAAAAACCCCAAAAAACAAACCCCAAACCCCCACAGCTGACATACAACAATTTGTCATAGAAGCCTCTTACTAACCCTCATCATTTAGGTTAGTTTATACTCTGAAGGATGTGGGGTTTTGTAACGCCTATATTGTAATGGCTTTTATCCTGTCTGTGTATCCATATAAATGTCAATTCCTTTTTAAAAACTCTGCTAAGTTCTTGCTCACAGTGCTATCTCGTGGCAGTGAGTTCTACAGGCTGGTTATCAAGGGAAATATTTTCTCACACCTCTTATACGTTTTAAATGTTTCCGTTTTTTTGAATGTCCTCTCAGTCTTGAATTATGGAAAGAGAGTAAATAGGGAACCTGGTTTACCTTTTCTATATCATGTCTAGTACATCTTCTCTTATTCATCTCTTCTCTAAATGGAACCATTCCAAACTTTTCAATCTCTCCTCATCTGGAAGTCTCCCTGGCCCAGATCCTCCAAAGTATTTAGTCACCAAACTCTCTTTGATTTCAGAATGAATTAGGAGACTAAATTCTTTTGTGGATCTGGGCTTCTGTAGCTCTGATACACCTTTTTGTCACCCATCTCTGCACTGTCCCCTTCTGTTATACCTTTTCTGAGATAGGTTGACGAAGAACTGAACCCAACATTCCAGGCAACATCATACCAGCAGTTTATACAATGACTCTATGATGTTTTTGGTATTACTTTTCCACACTGTCTTTACGCAAGCTAAGATTAGTTTTTTGACCACTGTTGTGCATTGAGCAGCAGTTTCATTGAGTTATCCACAATCATGTTCAGTTTTTTTCCTGGGTGGTTACAGTTAGTTTAGAACTCAACAATGTGTATGAGTAGTTCAAATTATTCCAATGTGCATTACCTTGTGTTTGTCAACAATGAATTTCATGGCTGAATTATTCCTTGTGAATAATTTATCTGATGAATTTAGTACTTTCCATGAATTAACTACATACCAATTTTGATTTTTATGAATGTTTGTCATTTGTAATTGTTTGACTAACAGTTTATGCAAACAAATTTTAGCCGATGGTTTGTTCACAGTTTACTTTGACTGTTCACTATTCATTACTCATTATTTGTGGGTCTGACTGGTCACTTAAGTCACAAGGTATTGTTTCTGTTTCTGAATGGATTGCTGAACTGTTTAAACAGGAGAATAGAAAATAATGAATAGAGAATAATGAACAGAAAAAACAGTCCTGTTCATGCACATACATACTTTCAATATGTTAATGATGAGATTACTATGAAGAGCCACCATTCCCCAAATAGTCATGCGAACAAAACGGATTAAGCCCAACAGCTATTCAGAATGAAAACAAATGGCTATGAACACTGTATTATACTATTTTCTATCCATTCATGTGGGCAAGGAGATTTGGAGGAGGCCAATTATTTTGATTTTATTTAGGGCTGTCAATTAATCTCAGTGACCTCACGCGATTAACTCAAAAAAATTCATCATGATTAAAAAAATTCATCGCAATTAATCCCTTTTAATTGCACTGTTAAACAATAGAATACCAATTGAAATGTATAAAATATATTTGAATGTTTTTCTACATTTTCAAATATATTGATTTAAATTACAACGCAAAATACAAAGTGTACAGTGCTCACTTTACAGTATTATTTTTATTACAAATATTTGCACCGTAAAAATGATAAACAAAAATTATATTTTTCAATTCACCTCATACAAGTACCATAATGAAATCTCTTTATTGTGAAAATGCAACTTACAAATGTAGATTTTTTTGTAACATAACTGCACTCAAAAACAAAACAATGTAAAACTTTAGAGCCTACAAGTCTACTCAGTCCTATTTCTTATTCAGCCAATCGCTAAGACAAACACATTTGTTTACATTTACAGGAGTTAATGCTGCCCACTTTTTATTTACAAAGTCACCTGGAAGTGAGAACAGGCATTCACATGGCACTTTTGTAGCCGGCATTACAAGGTATTTACGTTCCAGATATGCTAAACGTTCATATGCCCCTTCATTCTTTGGCCACCATTCCAGAGAACATGCTTCTATGCTTATTTCGCTTGTTTAAAAAAAAAAAAAAAAAAAAGCATTTCTTAAATTTTGACTGAACTTCTTGGGGGAGAATTGGTTGTCTCCTCTTCTGTTTTACCTGCATTAAGACATGTATTTCATATTACAGCTGTCTTGGAGGAGGAACCAGCACATGTTTTTCATTTTAAGAACACTTTCACTGCAAATTTGACAAAACACAAAGAAAGTACAAATGTGAGATTTCTAAAGATAGTTAAAGCACTCGACCCAAGGTTTAAGAATCTGAAGTGCCTTCCAAAATCTGATTGGGACAGGATGTGGAGCATGCTTTCAGAAGTCTTAAAAGAGCAACACTCCAATGCAGAAACTACAGAACCTGAACCACCAAAAAAGAAAATCAACCTTCTGCTGGTGGCATCTGGCTCAGATGATGAAAGTGAACACGTGTCGGTCTGCACTGCTTTGGATTGTTATCGAGCAGAACCCGTCATCAGCATGTACGCATGTGGTCTGGAACGGTGGTTGAAGCATGAAGGGACATATGAATCTTTAACGCATCTGGCACATAAATATCTTGTGACACCAGCTACAACAGTGCCATGAGGACACCTGTTCTCACTTTCAGGTGACATTGTAAACAAGAAGCGGGCAGCATTATCTCCTGCAAATATAAACAAACTTGTTTGTCTGAGCAATTGGCTGAACAAGAAGTAGGGCTGAGTTAACTTGTAGGCTCTAAAGCTTTACATTGTTTTATTTTTAATACAGTTTTTTTATACATAATTCTACATTTGTAAGTTCAACTCTCATGACAAACAGATTGCACTACAGTGCTTGTATAAGATGAATTGAAAAATACTATTTCTTTTGTTTTTTACAGCACATATTTGTAATCAAAAATAAATATATACTATATTTACAAATATACAAATGTACACTTTGTGTTCTGTGTTGTAATTTTAATCAATATATTTTAAAATGTAGAAAACATCCAAAATATTTAAATAAATGGTATTCTACTATTGTTTAACAGTGTGATTAATTTTTTAGTTGCTCAACAGCCCTAATTTTATTGAAATAAAATCTAGAATTATATTTCCATGGATTGAAGAGTTTGTGTTTGCGTGTGAGTGGGAGCCTTTGAATAATAACAGATTTACAAGATACTAGAGACTTGGCAGATATGTCAGAAGGCATTTGCTATAGACCAGATATGTCACAATCCTGGAAAATTTGATACAAAGATCACTGTAGGAAGAGGAAATAGCACCAAAATGTACAGTGAACCTGGGAATTTGTGTATATTTTGGACAGACAAATGTGGGTTCTTGAGAACTGCCCCATAGAACAATTAATTAACAGATTGGAACAGTAAGTGACAGAATGTGAGTGTTGCTCTGAAGAATTGAATACATTGGAAGACTTTCCATTCAAACTACTTTTCATGTTAGGCATTAATCTGAGGGCACAACAAATAGAAAGATTGCTATTCAGCACAAGTAGGAAAGAAATGAAAGGATTTGGAGAAATTAGAAATGATTGAATCAATACAGAGAGGAACAACTAGGAGCACTAGTCATTGTTTTAAATCCGATTTTAAAATTAGTCTCTGTATAGTCAGACAATGGACAAATGAAATGACTGTTGGCTATAGAAAGGAAAGTAACTAATTCACAAACAAGCAGATGAATAAAATGGCACTAGCAAATGGAATCAAAATGGCTCCTTACTTGAGTATAATGTAAGGTTAAATAAGATTCCAGGGCAAATCTGGCATTCAGTTGACAGTGGGGACATAGAGTACTTACACACAAATAATCACTAGCTACACTGCTCAGTAAATTCTGCTGGCAGAAAGCTTGAGTGTGTACTACATATTGGCTTGTGGGAAATATAAATAATGGGCTAACTTAATTCCTGGTGTAACTCCAGGTGAAGTCAGTTGAACATCACCAGAGTGAATCTAGCCCTATGTGCTAAGTTTTCTTTTCTCAAAAAAAAAAAAAAAAAAAAAATACCACATACCTTAAAGGAACACAAATAAGCAGTTTGGACACCAAATTTGACTTCAGGTATGTCTACACTGCAGCTGGGAGTATACTTCCTAGCATGCGAAGAGAGACACTTGCTATCTCTGCTCAAGCTAGCACACTAAAAATAGCAGCAAATCCTATATGCTCAGGCTGGCAACCTGAGTACAATCCCACCTGAATCCCCTAGCTAGCCCAAGCCACCATCTGAGCTGCCTCCTGGCTGTCTTGCTGGTTTTGGTCCCAGCAGAAGGGTAGATACACCCTTACTTTTAAATTAGCATGATCTGCTGAGATTGAGGAGCCTTGAGCCTAAATCTCTTTCCTTAAAAATAAAATGCAAATGTCTGTCACTGAGAAAATTACATACCAGAACTGTGCATGGCTCCGGACTACATTTGTTCTTTCACCGCTCCAGCAACTAAAAACGTTGGTTGGTTCATAAGGGCAATTTGTCACTAAATCCCATAGTGAATTTTGACAATCTCAACCCTTATTCCCAGAGTTGAGCAGCAACATTGAGGACATTGTTCATGATGCTTTGATGAAGCCATTGTTACAGTGGGTCAAGTTTCATTACGAATGTGGTCTTTTTCAGCTTCCCACCAACAGTCAAACAGGCTGGGAGAAAAATGCTCTTTAAATCTTCTAAGAGGCTGGGATTAACAAACATAATCCAGGTTTCAGAGTGGCAATGAATTGTTTAATTGTTTATATTTGAACTCATTCCCATGTGTCTAAGTGCTATGTAAAGCTAAATCAATCCCTTTAACTTTGGTATGTTTATTCCAGCTATCAGCATTATGTTTAAACATTACGTTAAACCAAGATTAAAATATAAATACGTCCAATGGCCCACAAAAGAATCAGCTGCTCTGACAAAAGAATGACAATAAACTCATTAAACAAACAAAATCCAGAAGGGTAGAGCTGGTGGCAAAGGGAGAACCAAGATGGTCAAAAATAAACTGAGCTGAACAAATGGCCTTACATCAACTCCTTGAAGTCTATGGTGGAGGGAGTGAGGGAGGGATTTCAATATATGGAGAGTCTGAACCAAGAAATCTTTCCCCCACAGTCCAATTCAAATGAAACTTCAGGATGGAGAGATTGGAAAACTGAGTTTAACTACAAAGGAAACATTAGGCTGGATTAGGAATGACTCTATTATGTTGCAAGCACTTTGTAGGATAGGATTAGAGTTCAAAACAACCTTGACATATTGGAGAATTGGTCTGAAACCAACAAGATGAAATTCAATAATGATAAGTGCAAAGTACCATACTTAGGATGGAGAAATTAAATGCACAATTACAAAATGGGGAATTACTGGATAGGTGGTAATACCGCTGAAAAGGATCTGGGCATTATAGTGGATCACAGATTGAATATGAATCAACAATGTGATGCAGTTGCAAAAAAGGCTAATGTCATTCTGGGGTATATTGTTAGGAGTATCGTGTGTAAGACATGGGAGCTAATTGATCTGCTCTACTCAGTACTGATGAGGCTTCAGCTGAAGTACTATGTCAAATCCTGGACACCACACTTTAGGAAAGATGTGGATATATTGAAGAGAGTAAAAAAAAAAGAACAATGAAGATGGTAAAAGGCTTAGAAAATCTGACCTATGAGGAAAGGTTTAAAAAGCTGGGCATGTTAAGTCTTTGAAAAAAGAATGCTGAGGGGGGACCTGATAAGTCTTCAAATATGTTAAGGGCAATTACAAAGAGGATGGTGATCAATTGTTCTCTGTGTCCACTGAACATATGGGCTTAATCTGCAGCAAGGGAGATTTAGGTTAGATATTAGGGAAAACTTTCTAATCATAATGGTAGTTAAGCTCTGGAATAGACTTCCAAGGGAGATTGTAGAATCTCCTGTTTTTAAGAACAGGTTAGATAAACACCAGTCAGGGAGGGCATATTTTTAGCTGGTCCTGCCTCAAAGCAGGGGGCTGGACTTGATGATCTCTTGAGGTTCCTTCCAGCCCTACATTTCTGTGATTTCTACAAACTGTCTCCCAAAATCCATTGCTAGACCTATTCATAGGAAGATTGAACAACATTTTTAGACAGTAAGAAACAGTTTTTCTTTTCTCGAGAGTGGAACATGGGGAACTATTACAGTAGAAGCTCAAATATATGACCACCAGAGTTATGGACTGATCGGTCAACCAGACACCATGTGAAACCGGAAGTAACCAATCAGGCAGCATCAGAGAAAAAAAAAAGCAAATAATGTACTGTGCCTATATTGCATCTTAAAGGTAGGCACCTCTGGGCTGCCTGTCCCCACCCCTATCCCCACGCATGGGGCACCAACTTACAGCTAGGAAGTGAAGACACAGATTTATAGGCAAAGCTGTGAGCCACCACTGCTAGCCCAAGGCAGAAGGAGCAGGAGCAGCACTGGGGTCTGTGCTGCTTTCCTGTAAGCTATGGGTGCTGTTTTCACCCCACCCCCGCCAGGAGGGGGGACAGTTGTTTTTAACCCCCCCCCCCACACACACACACACTGGCCGGGAGGGGGGCACAAGATTGCCCGGGACAAGGAAAGAAGCTGCCTGCAAGAAGCTGCCTAGCTGCCTCTAGAACCTGGCCCAGAGTGTGAACTGTTGGAGCCAAAGCTGCTTTTTCTTCAGAGTTACGAACATTTCAGAGTTACGGACAACCTCCATTCTCAACTCTACTGTAGTTATTTGCTCCGATTTCTGTGATAGAACATATTAGTAGAGCTGACTGGAAAGCAGAACTTCCCTTCTATCAGAAATCTGATATTTTGATGCTTGTTTTCATCTCAAATTGGGATAAAAATGTGAAATACTGAAACTTTGAGGAATGAAAAATTCCATTAAAAATAGTGAGATGATTCATTTTGACATTTTGGATTGAAACAAAGCATTTAGACATTCCTGAATCAAAATGTTTCATTTCAGTGTGAGCTAAATGTTTATTTTTGGGTTCGGTTGACATTAATGTTTGTGTCTGCCTGACCACCACAATGCTTCATGAGAGTTATAATTCCCGGTCACTCATTCAACCACTCTTACCTTTAGGGTCTGGTTTCTGGCTAGAATACATCTTCCATGATGCATTGCTGTTGTCCTTGAGGCTTAGCTGCTGAAGTGCAACATAGGACTTACCTTGTTTCTTTTTCAAAAAAGGGGGGACGGGGGGCTAAAACAGTTTTGATCAGCTCTCTACTTATGCATATTTGTTCTGACATCTATTTTTAGGGATCCCACCATAACCTCTTAGGTCAAAAGGACATTATGCTTCTGTGCTGGCAATCCCAAAGAAGTGGAACTCACTTTCCTTGAAATCCATCTCAGCCCGTTCCTTCCACCGCTCTCCCCTTTTTTTAAACACCTGAAAATTCTTTTGTTGTTTCCTTTTTCAAAGGTGTTTCTTATGTACTCTTGGCCCCATATTTACAGCCTAATGGGAGTTTTGCACTAGTTAGAAGTCTAGACTTTTAACAACTGCAGGACAGGGTCCTGATAGATTTTGTAACTCTTCAGACTTTTCCTTGCAAACTGTTAGGCTAAAACAGCTGATACTTTAGATATCTGGGGTTTGGGACTGAAACAGATTGACACGTATCCTACTGGACTCTGGGTAGAGTTTGTGGCATAGATGTTCTAAGTTAGGGAATTTTTATTATCAGGAATTCCCTAAAACTCCAGGACCAACAGTTACCAACTAATTAATTGACAGGCACCTACCCTAAAGTGCATTAGATTACTTCCTAAAATGGCAGACTTAGCAATATTAAAAGGTGATATGGGGGAGGCTGAATTATCTAGGAAATCTTCTCCTCATACTGTAGCTTGCCAATGCCTCTCCAGTCCAAATCATATTCACAAGAAAATGGCGGTGGCTATTAGCAAACGCAGTGGCATTTCAAGGTTTCAGAAGCAATTTATTCATCAGCAGTCAAGTACAGAGACTGTAGGAAGAGCTATACAAATTCTTATTAGCTTATCACAGTATTTAACTTTGCACAACATAAATAATTCAACCAGGGCTGTTAAATCAAAGACTGAAGATAGAGATCCTAGTTACCTGATCCAGAGAGATGAAGAGAGAGAGATACAGTGGTATGGAGGCTGAGGGATTGCAAGAGTCAGAAAAAAGAAAATCAAAGGAAAAGCCTGTGCAAATAGAAGAAAAAGAAACAGAAGCAGACTGAAAAGTAGGAGGCAAAAGGATATTAAGATGCAAAATATGATACCAGAGAAGTATGCAACTGAATCTCTATTGTATTGTGATGAAAAACTTCCTCATTCATACCCTAATCCAGGAAAGTACTTTGGGTATTTGAAGTCAGTGGCAAAGCTCTCATGGTCTTCACTGGTTCAGGATCAAGACCTTACAGAGGTGCTGAAAGTTAAACACCTGCCTCAGTGCTTTCCTGAATAAGGATAGACTCAAGCATGCACTTTCCTGAATTAGGGCTTGAAAGTGCCTTATACGGTGCAAAAACAACTGAAACAAAGTGTTTGGATGTGAAACCACAAGTCCTGTGTAGGAGGGAGGTAAAATGGGAACTCTGAACTCTGGTGTTTAATGTAAAGCAGTGAAAATGCCAGAAGCAGCAACATGTTAGTACTCAGAGGGGGCAGAGACCCTGGCAAAGGGTGACTAGGTTTTTGTGGAAGAAAACAAGTATGCTTCTCTCAACATTGTCATATTGTCAGCGCATTTTCCCTATGTAGTATGCAGTATCCGTAGGGTCTTTCTTTCCCCTTTTCTCCCAATGTTCCATGTTCTTTCACTAGTTTGACATCATTGTGTTGGCGTACTTTTCCAAGATTATTAGAAGTGTTGAAAATATGGACAAATTTAATTCTGTGATTAATAAAAACATTTGAAAAAACATTATCTGGCTATTAGAATACAAGATTATTTGAAGTAATTTTTAAGTGGAACATCTATATGCTGTTTTCTTAAATTATTCTGTAGCATATCATGTATTGTCTTGGGACCTTTGTTGCTGTGAATATTGACCTATACAAATTGAAGAGGTATACGGTCTGTAGGACTGGCATGGAGACAGTGGCATGGCCAGACAGACCAGTGTATAGGGGTCCTTCACAAAATAGGGAAAATACAAGATGTGCAAATGGTAAGGATAATGGCTCAATATGCAACAATTTAGTACCATACCAATGTATGTATTTTAATCACAAAATACAAGGCCTGATTCTCCTCTCATGTATACCTGTTACTCCCTTGACTTCAGTGGGTGAAGAATCAGGCCCGCGCTGTGTTTAATTAAAGCAAAGCATAACGTGACTAGATTCTGAAATGCAAGATTGAATGTCTCCCCTGAGGTCAACAGCTTAATGTAAAAAATGTCAGACATTCAATAAAATTTACTTTAAAGATCCAGATTAAATCTAGGTGCTGGAACTAGGGGTGCTAGGGTGCTGCCGCACCCCCTGGTTTGAAAGGTTTCCATCATTCACAGGGTTTACAGTTTGGGTCAATGGCTCTCAGCACACACACACACACACCATACAAATTGTTCCAACATCTCTGGATCTAGACCTAGATCTAAAAATCATAAGTGAAATTAAACCAAAATGATGGGGGGCGGGAGGGGAGGTTGTCACAACAACCCTGGATGGCTATAGTTTGTTGAAGACCCATGCAGCACCACGAACACTGGAATCTTTTGGATTTGTTAAAATTAACCTTATTTTCTAACCAGTAGTTAGTGCCATTATTACCCACAATGCTTTGCATTCTATTCTTGCTTGCAGTGGCTATGAAAAACTTTTGATTCTGATTAGATCTGAAGTAATGCTCAGGGCTGTCATTCCAGTGTATCTGCAGACTTCTGAACAGGAAAAATAAATGATCAAATACCCATCTTAACACTGACTGATATTGCCTCAGATTTTTAACTATAATTTAGCATAAGCCAAAATTAGAACAAGTAATATTGGATCAATTTTCTCCTCATCTCTCAAAATGACAGAACCTATGTAGAAAATGTCCATAGAAAGATAATATAAATGAGATCTTTTTTTTTTAGACAAGTCTGCTAAAGCTATATCTATTTCATAGACTCATAGATATTAAGGTAGAAGGGGCCATTATGATCATCTGGTCTGACCTCCTGCACAATGCAGGCCACAGAATCTCACCCACCCACTCCTGCAACAAACCTCTCACGTATGTCTGAGCTATTGAAGTCCTCAAATCATGGTTTAAAGACTTCAAGGTGCAGAGAATCCTCCAGCAAGTGACTCGTACCCCGTGCCCCATGCTACAAAGGAAGGTGAAAAACCCCCAGGGCCTCTTCCAATCTGCCCTGGAGGAAAATTCTTTCCCGACCCCAAATATGGCGATCAGCTGAACCCTGAGCATATGGGCAAGATTCACCAGCCAGTACCCAGGAAAAAATTCTCTGTAGTAACTCAGATCCCACCCCATCTAACATCCCATCACAGGCCATTGGGCATATTTACCGCTAAAAGTCAAAGATAAATTAATTGCCAAAATCATGTTATCCCATCATACCATCTCCTCCATAAACTTATTAAGTTTAATCTTGAAGCCAGATAGGTCTTTTGCCCCCACTGCTTCCCTTGGAAGGCTATTCGAGAACTTCACTCCTCTGATGGTTAGAAACCTTCATCTAATTTCAAGTCTAAACTTCCCGATGGCCAGTTTATATCCATTTGTTCTTGTGTCCACATTGGTTCTGAGCTTAAATAATTCCTCTCCCTCCCTGGTATTTATCCCTCTGATATATTTATAGAGAGCAATCATATCTCCCCTCAACCTTCTTTTGGTTAGGCTAAACAAGTCAAGCTCTTTGAGTCTTCTTTCATAAGACAGGTTTTCCATTCCTCAGATCATCTTAGTAGCCCTTCTCTGTACCTGTTCCCATTTGAGTTCATCCTTCTTAAACATGGGAGACTAGAACTGCACACAGTATTCCAGGTGAGGTCTCACCAGTGCCTTGTATAACGGTACTAACACCTCCTTATCTCTACTGGAAATACCTCTCCTGATGCATCCCAAGACTGCATTAGCTTTTTTCACAGCCATATCACATTGGTGGCTCATAATCATCCTGTAATCAACCAATACTCCAAGGTCCTTCTCCTCCTCTATTACTTCTAATTGATGCGCCCCCAGCTTATAACTAAAATTCTTGTTATTAATCCCTAAATGCATGACCTTGCACTTTTGACTATTAAATTTCATCCTAGTACTGTTACTCCAGTTTACAAGGTCATCCAGATCCTCCTGCATGATATCCTGGTCCGTCTCTAAATTTGCAATACCTCCCAGCTTTGTATCATCCACAAACTTTATTAGCACACTCCCACTTTTTGTGCCAAGATCAGTAATAAAAAGATTAAATAAGATTGGTCCCAAAACCGATCCTTGAGGAACTCCATTGGTAACCTCCCTCCAGCCTGACAGTTCACCTTTCAGTGTGACCCACTGTAGTCTCCCCTTTAACCAATGCCTTACCCACCTTTCAATTTTCCTATTGATCCCCATTTTATCCAATTTAACTAATAATTCCCCATGTGGCACAGTATCAAATGCCTTACTGAAATCTAGGTAAATTAGATCCACTGCGTTTCCTTTGTCTAAAAAATCTGTTACTTTCTCAAAGAAGGAGATCAGGTTGGTTTGGCACAATCTACCTTTTGTAAAACCATGTTGTATTTTGTCCCATTTACCATTGACTTCAATGTCCTTAACTACCTTCTCCTTCAGAATTTTTTCCAAGACCTTGCACACTACAGATGTCAAACTAACAGGCCTGTAGTTACCCGGATCACTTTTTTTCCCTTTCTTAAAAACAGGAACTATGTTAGCAATTCTCCAATCATACGGTACAACCCCTGAGTTTACAGATTCATTAAAAATTCTTGCTAATGGGCTTGCAATTTCATGTGCCAATTCCTTTAATATTCTTGGATGAAGA
Organism: Eretmochelys imbricata; assembly: GCF_965152235.1. NCBI lineage: Eukaryota > Metazoa > Chordata > Testudines > Cheloniidae > Eretmochelys > Eretmochelys imbricata. The sequence continues at coordinate 254,387,506 of NC_135572.1, read as the reverse complement.
TTATCTGGGCCCCCCGATTTAGTCCCATTAAGCTGTTTGAGTTTCTCTTCTACCTCAAATATGGTAATGTCTACCTCCATATCCTCATTCCCATTTGTCATGCTACCATTATCCCTAAGATCCTCTTTAGTCTTATTAAAGACTGAGGCAAATAATTTGTTTAGATATTGGACCATGCCTAGATTATCCTTGACCTCCACTCCATCCTCAGTGTTTAGCGGTCCCACTTCTTCTTTATTTATTTTCTTCTTATTTATATGGCTATAGAACCTTTTACTATTGGTTTTAATTCCCTTTGCAAGGTCCAACTCTACTTGACTTTTAGCCTGTCTCACTTTATCCCTACATGTTCTGACCTCAATAAGGTAGCTTTCCTTGCTGATCCCTCCCTTCTTCCACTCCCTGTATGCTTTCTGCTTTTTCTTAATCACCTCTCGGAGATGCTTGCTCATCCAGCTTGGTCTACAACTCCTGCCTATGAATTTTTTCCCCTTTCTTGGGATGCAGGCTTCCAATAGCTTCTGCAGCTTTGATTTAAAATAATCCCAGGCCTCCTCTACCTTTAGATCCATAAATTCTTCAGTCCAATCCACTTCCCTAACTAATTTCCTTAATTTTTGAAAGTCAGCCCTTTTGAAATCAAAAACCCTAGTTGCACATTTATTTTTGTTAATCCTTCCGTTCAGTTTGAACTGAATTAGCTCATGATCACTTGAGCCAAGATTATCCCCTACAACCATTTCTTCTATGAGTCCTCACTACTCACCAAAACCAAATCTAAAATGGCATCCCCTCTAGTCGGTTCAGCAACTACTTGATGAAGGAATCCATCAGCTATCACATCTAGGAAAATCTGAGCCCTATTATTATTACTAACACTCGTCCTCCAGTCTATATCTGGGAAGTTAAAGTCCCCCATGATCACACAGTTTCCATTAGTATTTACTTTATTAAAAAACATTAAAGAGGGCTCTATCCATATCCAAATTAGATCCCGGCTGTCTATAGCACACCCCAAGCACTATCCCAGGGGAGGCTCTAATAGTTTTCTTCCCCAATGTAATTTTTGCCCAGACGGACTCAGTCTTATCCATTTCATCGCTTCTTATTTCTTTACATTCTACCTCATCATTGATACACAATCCTACTCCACCACCTTTACCTTTATTTCGGCCTTTCCTAAACAGCACATACCCTTCAATACTTGTAGTCCAGTCATGACTACTATTCCACCATGTTTCTGTTATCCCTATTATATCTGGTTTCACTTCCTGCACCAGTAGCTCTAGTTCCTCCATTTTGTTACCTAGGCTCCTCGCATTGGTGTACAAACATCTTAATTTTTGCTGTTTAGCCTCACTCACGTTCTGTACCCTATTGGGCACGGTCATTCTACAGCCAGTATAACCTGTTAGACTTGTATCTACACTGCCCTTCCTCCTACCCACGGCTGTATCCTCTCTTACTTCATTTTCTTTCCTCTCAATGCTAAAATCCGGCGTGGAGATTACCTGGACATCTCCCAACCATCTCCCCCAAATTCCTAGTTTAAAGCTCCCTTAATCAGTTGTGCCAGCCTCCATCCTAGAAGTCTATTTCCTTCCCTACTCAGATGAAGTCCATCCAGAGAGAACTGTCCTCCGTCCATGAATGCCTCCCAGTGGCCATACATCCCAAAGCCCTCCTTATAGCACCACTGCCTAAGCCATCTGTTGATAGTCATAATCGTGTCACACCTTTCTTGCCCTTCTCTAGGAACAGGCAGAATCTCACTAAAGATAACCTGAGCCTCAATTTCCTTAAGCGTCTTCCCCAGCCTAGCATAGTCTCCCTTAATACTTTCCAGCGAGAATCTAGTCATATCATTTGTTCCCACATGAAGAATAATTAGGGGATTCTTTCCTGCTCCCTTTAGAATCCTTTTCAACCTCAGGTCTACATCCCATATCTTAGCACCTGGAAGACAGCACACCCTCCTATTCTCTGGATCAGCTCTGGTTATAGGCCTATCTAGTCTTCTCAGTAAAGGATCCCCAATCACATAGACCTGCCTTTTCCTGGTGACGGTGCTATTCTCCAGTCTATCCCCTGTTCCCTCTGACTGCAAGTTCTTTCCATTCCTATTCTCCCTTATAATCCTCTTCAACCCATCCTGTATCCTCCTGGGGCTCATATTTGGTGTAGTCTCCATTAACTCTTCCCCTTTTCCTATAGGACTAGCTGCTCTTCTCTTCTTCCTTGCCCTTCCACCTTCAGTGACTACCTGCTGAGCCCCTTCTTCATTTTCCAACTCTGCAAACCTATTCTTGAGCTCTATTTCTCCTTCACTAGCCTGTCTTTTCCTCTGCCTGGTTCTTTTAGTCACATGCTTCCACTGACCACTTTCCTCACCCAGTCTCCCCTCAGAATTCCCCAGTCCTGCTTCCATCTGCAAGTCTGAGCTTTTCCCTTCAGATGCCTCATGTCTTTGCTCCATAATCTGCTCAAACCCCCTTCCTAAACTCAACCAGACTTTCCACCTGCATCTCCAAACCTTGGATCTTTTCCTCCAACAGCTCTATCAGATGGCAATTCATGCAGACAAAACTCTTACCAGGTGCCCCCTCCAGGATCATGTACATACTGCAGCTTCCACATCCAGTAATCTTCATTGTGTCTTCCACTACGTGGGTCACTCCCACTACAGTCTCTGTATCTGTCATCGCCTTCCCACCTAAATCCTGTTAATCTGGGAAACACAAACCACACCCAAAACACCACCACCCACAAAAAAAAAAAAACCCAAACAAGCACCACAAAACAAACTCCCCTTTCAAACTCCCACTCAAACTCCCCTGTTTACAGCTCGGTTTGCTAGCTCCTGTGCTGCTGCAGCTGTCTATGTCGCTGTCAGTTATAAACAACTGATAAAGCAGGTTTAATGTGGCAGCTGGAACTCAGCCTTAACTACAAAGGGCATTGTGTCTGCCCCCCACAAATACCATGAAGTATTAGAATAAGTCATTTAAAACGTATCTCTTCAAATAAATAAAGTACATTTTATGACGCAGGACGCAAAATCTCTTTTCATTGTGTTTGTTTTTATTCATTTTGCAAACTTCAGTAATTTTCAGCTTAATGGGTCTCCCAGTCATTTGTGTATTAGAAAGATCTATGCACGCCAATTAAAAGATGTAAAAATCCAAGCTGAAACAAACTGTTCTAACCCAATAAGTGCACTCTATGCACATCTCAAGACTAGTTTTATTCATCAACTGAGCAGCTGGTCAAATGGTGCACACCTTTATCTTTAAAAAAAAAAAGGAGTACTTGTGGCACCTTAGAGACTAACCAATTTATTTGAGCATGAGCTTTCGTGAGCCACAGCTCACTTCATCCACGGTATGCATCTGATGAAGTGAGCTGTGGCTCACGAAAGCTCATGCTCAAATAAATTGGTGAGTCTCTAAGGTGCCACAAGTACTCCTTTTCTTTTTGCGAATACAGACTAACACGGCTGTTACTCTGAAACCTTTATCTTTGACTGCTATTTAAAAAGAATATAAGAGAATTACCTCTTCTCAATAATTTCCATGTTAGTCACAAAACATGAAAGGGAATAAAACAGCAGAGACAGACTGAGGCAGAGATTAGGAACCTGGGGATATAAAAGCCAATGAGTTTCAGTAGGGTTTGCTAGTGGACTAGCACACTCAGCTTTCCTTCATGATTGAATTCTATTTGAAATTATAAATCAAAAGAGTTGCCTATCAGAGGGCTGGAAAGTGTGTGAAATTAAAAAAAAAAAAATCTGTTATTTAGAAGAGAAGCCCTAGGCTGATGAAGAGGTGTTTCTGATGCTGTTTGACTGCATATGCAGATAGAACATCTGTACTCAGCACAAAACTGTAACTCTTCATATAATCCACCAATACTATACAAAGGCATGCAAATGTCTGTGGAAATTCGTCTGGTTTTTTATTTGATTCTATCTGGAATCAGCCATTCCTTGGCAAACCCTAGTCAGTCAACGTTATGGTAAGCATGAGCAATTAAATGAGATATACTGGACATTTCTGGAAGGTTTGGTCAGGTTGTGGTTGTGACATAGTATGCGCTGGTCACGGGGACTAGGTCCACCTGAGAAAAGTTAGATTCAGAAACACTCTCCCTGTGTTGTATTTGTCACCAGAATTCTATTCTGTGCTATACAGATTCTTATCCCACACTCATCACCTGGGGCCAATGCAAGAAAGGGTCAAGTATCTTGGAGAGCACAATAGCTGGAATTCACTGGGTACACCTAGGCTCCACTTATTTATACATTAGACAGGGAGAGGAAGCCAGAGTGAGAAGGAGCTGACCCTTATTACAGAAGATGTGGACTTGAGCAAAAAGAGCTCAGTGTATTCTGTGATAGTTTTTCCCAAAGTACAAACAGTTTTTGAATTGGATTGATGCAAACCTAATTTTTCTGAGAAACTGTGTCAGAGCTGATTATGCATTTTGGAGGAGCTGAGTGAATGCCACAAAACATTTTTCACAAATATTCCTTTAAGATTTTGCATATTTGCTTCAGTTGTCCTCATGCTACTTTTATGTTCACTCTGAATATACTAGCAAACAAGTTTACTAGAAGGAATATTTGTGGAAGCAACAACTGTTTACACCAATAAAAATTATTCCTGTAAAAAGCAATTCATGATCATTAATCTTCTCCACCTGGAACCTGATTCTTAAGAGTCACACTCATCCAATTAAGAGACAAACAAACTATCATGTGACCTATGTCTCCAATCAAATCTAACAGACGTAAGTCAAGTGTGAAACTTTCAGTTCCAAAGCATCTCAAACTAGTTGCAAATAAACTGCAGTTAGAATTGTTCACAGAAGTAATAAAAATATTTTTAAAAAATAGATCAACTTTTGGACAATATAGAAACTGAAAAACTGGGAAGATTCACTGTAAATTGTTCATTGAGTTCTCTTGCTTTGTGTACCAGAGAAGTCTAAATAATAGTGTAGGAGACACCCAGGCTTTAAGCATGTATGGCTTGTCCCCTCTGCTGAGTTGTTTTAAACTAAAGATAAATGGAATTTGCAAACCAGCACTGACTGATCAAGTCTGCTTCTGTTTCCTCATTTGGATTTGAAATAATAAAAATTAGTCAAAGCATGGAACATTATTTTTAATTCTACATCATAATTTAGCTAAGGGTGCACAGGTTGTATAGTCTTCATGTCCCAGAGTCACGAGTTTCTCTGCTGCAAGGGCTAACAAGGCTGCCAATTGTGATGGGTGCTGTCTGCTGGATCAACACCATAAACTCATTCCACACAGATTGTCTACTAGACTTCAGATGGAAACAACCTTTGGTCACTTCTGGCCTGGGCCACAGCAAAATGATGATCTAGATATGAAAGGCTCAGTATCTCATTTCAAACCCTCGAGCCATCCAGAATTTGAATCATTATCATCAACAGAGTGCTCACAAAAAACCAACAGCTATATTAACACGTGGGCAGTCATATATGTTGCCAGATCCCAAGCCATGCCACTAGAGTTATTATAAACTAGACAAGTGCTTTTGAATATTTCCAAAGGCTTATTCAGTCTCCTGAGAACTGCATATTCCATATGACAAATGGCGATCATTAGATCAAAATTATTTTTAAAATCATATATATATATACATACACACACACAGGAGAAAATCATAGAATATCAGGGTTGGAAGGGACGTCAGGAGGTCATCTAGTCCAACCCCCTGCTCAAAGCAGGACCAATCCCCAATTTTTGCCCTGATCCCTAAATGGCCCCCTCAAGGATTGAACTCACAACCCTATGTTTAGCAGGCCAATGCTCAAACCACTGAGCTATCCCTCCCCCCTAAAACTTTAGGGCCTACAAGTCCACTCAGTCCTACTTCTTGTTCAGCCAATTGCTAAGATAAACAAGCTTGTTTACATTTCATAGACTATCAGAGTTGGAAGGACCTCAGGAAATAATCTAGTCCAACCCCCTGCTCAAAGCAGGACAAATCCCCATTTTTTTTTGCCACAGATCCCTAAATGGCCCCCTCAAGGATTGAACTCACAACCCTGGGTTTAGCAGGTCAATATTCAAACCACTGAGCTATCTCTCCCTCTCCCCTGAAATGACACATGGAAAAAGGATCTTGCTACAGGGTCTGCAAAGCATGATTAACATATGTCTGTCAACAGTAGCCTTGAACATCCTAATACATTTTCATCATCTTCAGCACAACCAGCCAGCATAGTTTACCCAAAATAGCTGTTAGCATTTTCAACTGATGCCTGCATCCACAAATATATAGGTTATATTTTAAGTGAATACATTTCCCAATACCCATTAAATAAGAGTTGCTCTTTTTTACCCAGTATGACCTATATATTTTTTTTTAAAACAACCTTACTTTCTAAACTCCACATTCAAAATACACGTGGACTCCCCTTGTGTGCAGGTCACTGCTCACACAAATAAGCATGTGCGTTGAAGTACCTGTTTGCACATGCCACTACATATGGGCCTGATCCAACTGGAATTAAAGTTAATTGAAAGACTCCCAAAGACTGCACTGGGAGTTGGATCGGACCCTATATGAATAAATGAGGATCTGCATGTGCCACTGTGTCTGAGCATGACATATTCTCCATTTGTTTGCATTTAAGCAAACATACAGAGGAAGAGGAGACACATGTCTATTTACTGAGGCAATATAGATAGGGACTGTATCTCCTTGTGTGTTTATATGGCACAGGACCTACCACACTGGAACCTAAATCCTGACTGAGGCTTTCAGGCTTTACTGCAGTGTTGATATTTAATAATAATAGGCACCATACAAATGCCAAGAAATTAGATAAAGAATGGAGATGCCTCAAGGGTCTGTGTTTGAAGGATTCTGAGCTATTAAAAACAAAGAAAATAGAAAGAACAATATGCTAGATGCACACATCTGCACCAGTTCAAACCCAATCCCCAACCCACCAAGCTGTCAAACACCAACTTGCAGGAGAGAGAAAGATTTATTTATCCATGCATCTATCTACGTACACAAAGGTTGAGTGGGAAGAGCTCTGGGGGAAACACTTCATGGCTGAAGAATGTTGTCCTTTATGTTTATTCACACACCACCATTTTATTGGTTTCAGAGTAGCAGCCGAGTTAGTCTGTATTCACAAAAAGAAAAGGAGTACTAGTGGCACCTTAGAGACTAACCAATTTATTTGCGCATAAGCTTTCATGAGCTACAGCTCACTTCATCGGAATGCATCCTATGAAGTGAGCTGTAGCTCACGAAAGCTTATGCGCAAATAAATTGGTTAGTCTCTAAGGTGCCACTAGTACTCCTTTTCTTTCTTCACCATTTTATTGTTTCCCTATGGCATTCCAGAGTCAGTTTCTCTCTGGCTCTGGGTCAGCAGCAAACCATCCATTGCTGGTGGTTTTTGCAAAGTTTCTGGAGTACAGTAGCATAATACGTGGGGCAAAGCATCAACACTGCTCTCTGGATTGGGTTTTATTTTAAGCTTTTGCATGGTGTACGTGAGAGTGATTTCTGGACCCTACAAAGCTGTGTTGTTTTTTTTCGTATTAAAGATAGTATGGCTTACAAGAGCTGCAGATGGTGCTCTGATTTGTAACTCAAAGTGTGCATTTCATCAAGACCAGGATTTCACCCAGTGTGTGTATGTGGAAAATCACTGTTTGGACCCTGTGAAACCCTGTAATTTAGGATAAATTGTGTATTCTACCTTGAGTAATGCAACACAGTGACACTGGGATCCTGACACTGAATAGAAATGCATGTAGCTCATACTAAAACGTACATTTAGAATCATGAGTTTCAAGTTCTGCTTTGAGGTTTTATGATGTGTGAAATCGGGGGTGGGGGTAATTTAATTTATTTTTTAAATGATTTGTGCAGTAACATTCTTCCCCATTCTCTTTCCCTAAGCCAAGGGGCACCAGGAAGAGCTGCCAAAGCTTTCTTCTTCTTTTCCCCTCAGGCTTTGCACAATGTCTGAGGGCATGTGTAAGCTCTCCACTCCTGCTTTCACATCAAGAGCAGGACAAAAAGCTGCACAGCAAGGTCTTCCAACAGGAGAGAAATGGAGACCTATCTGTTCCCAATCTCTGCTTCTATACCCTACCCACAACTCTATCTCTGACTCTTGGTGTGGCACCTTACTAACCATCAGGCCTGACTGCTCACACCCTGGTGTCAAGCTGTCTGGAGTGGCTCACAAACCGGGGTACCACCGTCAGGGCAGACTGTTACAAACCAGGGCATAAACTGCAAACTGGTTATGTACTCTGTCGTCAGATTTCACCAACCAAGTACCACATGTGAACTCCTCAAGCACTATAACAGTCTTAACATGGAGTCATGGACAACTCTCTTGGGCACACCAATCTATCTTGCCACCCAGGCAAGCCTGCCTTTGCGATAGATGGGCCTTTAAAACAAAAATCACGATAAAATTCAGGTTACTTCCAATCCCAAAGGACCAGTCACTTACCCCAGGTCAATTGTACCTTAGATCTCTCACCAAAGACAATGCTTGCAGACAACGCTATAATAAACTAAAGGTTTATTAACTAGGAAAAAGAAATAAGAGTTATTTACAAGGTTAAACCAGGCAAACATACATACACAAATGAGCTACGGTCTTAGGTTTCAAAAAGTAATAGAAGCTGCTGTAACATGCAAGTTCTATATGGCCTTTATGGCTAACCCAAGCTAAGCAGCTTGGTGATCCCTTGCTTATGCTCAGAAATACTGCCCTCTCCAAATTCCAAGCAGCACACTGATACAGATCCTTCTCGTCAGGGATTTTTATTCCCTTCTGCCAGAGTTCAAACTGTAATGGGAGGCGGGTTTGTGCACATCCCCTCTTCATGGATGTGAGGGGGAGCAATCAAAGTTTTTGTCCACTGATGTTTCATAATGGTTTGTCTGGTGACTATAGGCCTTTTGTTGGGTAGGTGGTTTGAGCATTGGCCTGCTAAACCCAGGGTTGAGAGTTCAATCCTTCAGGGAGCCATTTAGGGGGTTCTGGGGCAAAATTGGGGATTGGTCCTGCTTTGAGTAGGGGGTTGGACTAGATGACCTCCTGAGGTCTCTTCCAACTCTGATATTCTATGAATCTATGAAAGGACACCTCTTGTGGTAAACCAATATTTCACACTTGGTAATACTTCTCTTCTGATTGCTATGAAACTGGACAATCCCCCACCCCCAAACACCCTTATAGTTACAAAATAAACACTTAAATATTACCTTATAACATGGGATATAGATATTACAAGTGAGATTAATGCACACAGCAACTCTCAAGCATTTCATAAAGCCCAAACACTAAATACATTCTTATAAACTTAACATCTGTTTTAACAATGCTAACACACAGGTGAGCCAGATTAGTTTCCAGCTATGCACTCATCAGTCTTCAGTAAGTCCTAGACGCCTTGGCATGAGCTGGCACCAGGTCTGCCAGCATCACACCTGGTCCTTACAACTCCAACCTATTTACATAGCTACACTTTACTAAGAATTTTCCTTAACAGCTCAGACCTCAGATTATTGCCCTTTTGCCTCTCCCACGAAGTAACTGGGGACCTGTGCATGTGTGGTGAGAATTAGGATTTTTTTATTGGTTTTCTATAGTCTTATTTATCATCAAATTCCAACCCTCTGCTATATCTATGGGAATTCTTACACACCATGTCCAAAGAGGAGAGAGCATTTACACTCCCCACCTCCCTCTTTTTTCCATTCTGTACCTGTTAAAGTTGGAGACCTGGAAAGGCAGGAGGTTTACTGACATCAGGGCCAGCATGAGTTCCTGGCGATGCACCATACAGTCCTGCTACAGGCAGTTCTTGAATTTTTAATATTCAATTCCTCACTCAAATAATTAAAAAAATGTAATTAACTTGACTGTTAGTTCAATAAAATTTATTGAATATGTAATCAATATTCATAGCTATTAAATACTGAAAATAGCTAAACAAATGCAGTCAAGAGATTTACATGGGTTTTTATCAGTGATGCTTTCTTCAAAGGGAGAGACTTCACCTAACCAGATGTTAACTTTTCAAGCTAGCTTTTTACCTTTTCTCACTTCTAAATATTCAACTTTTTGAGAGCATCCATTTTCTCTTCTCTTAGGAGCCAAGACACAAGCTAAAAGACTTCCCTATGTGTGGGGGTTTTTTGGCTCTTCCAGTTAGACTTCCATGAAAGAATATTTTCTTGGGGCGGGGGCCGCTGCACATTGAGCTTCAGCCAGTGCTTTCCATAGCTTCTGTCCAATGCCCAGCAAAGTGAATAGGTGTCCTTCTGACTTCAGTGAGCGTTGGATCAGATGTCCTATCTGTCCTCAGGACCCAGCCATGCATTTCTCAAAGGGCCCCTTAGCAGAATTGCTACAAATTCCAATCCTGCTTTGTTCCCATTTACCTGGGATTTCCTGAAATGCAGCCACGTGGGCAGATGCACGTAACTCCTTTCACTTCTTACACCACTTAGTTCTCATCTTGAACACAGAGTGCTCTCTCTCTGTCTGAAATGAGATCAGTTGCAAGAATTAGACTATGACTGTCAATTTGCTGATGCCTTGTGGAAATATTTGATAAATTCAATATGAAAACAGTTTAGCATGTATGATCTGTTTTCTATCCCTTGCTGAATGGACATAGGAATATTTACATGAAAATTGCATCCTTATTTCTTGGTTCATCTGCACCTGCTGCTTATTTCCCTACCTAAAGTCAATGTGAGAGCTGGGCAAAAAACTCAGTCATTTTACTCGGTAACAGTTGGGGAGCACATTTTTATGTTTCAGTCCTTCTGGGTTTGTACTCTGTTCCCCCCTAAATTTCACTTGGAGTTTAAGATTTGACATCTTAACCCAACATCTCAAAGCAAAAGCTAAGCTCAGGGAGATTAGAGATACAACAAAAAACAGAAAACTCAGTAATAAAGTGGGATTCCAACTATCCACACATTGATTGGGTACATGTCACCTCAGGACGGGATGCAGAGATAAAATTTCTAGACACCATTAATGATTGCTTCTCAGAGCAGCTGGTCCTGGAACCCACAAAGGGAAAGACAATTCTTGATTTAGTCCTGAGTGGCGCACAGAATCTGGTCCAACATGCAAATATAGCTGAAACACACAGTAATTGTGTTTAAATGTAATTAAATTTAACATTCTTGGGTGAGGGGAATACCAAAGAAAAACACCATAGTAGTATTTAATTTCAAAAACGGGAACCACACAAAAATGAGGAAGGCGGTGAAATGGAAATTAAAAGGAACAGTCACAAAAGTGAAATGCTTGCAAGGTGCATGGAACCTTTTTCAGAACAGCATAACAGGCGCAGACTAAATGTATACCCCACATAGAAAGAAAAATGGTAAGAGGACCAAAAAATGCCATCTTGACTGAACAACAGAGTAAGAGGTGGTTAGGGACAAAAAGGCATCCTTTAAAAATTGGAAGTCAAATCCTGCTCAGGAAAATAGAAAGGAAAACTCTGCCTAATCATACTGTTACACTTGACTGGCCAGAGCAAAAAAGGATTTGAGGAGCAATTTGCAAAAGACACAGAAAAAACCTAACAGCAATTTTTTTTTTAAGTACGTCAGAAGTAGGAAGCCTGCCAATCAATCAGTGGGGCCACTAGATGACTGAGGTGCTAAAGGAGCAATCAAGGAAGATAAGGCCATTGCAGAGAAGCTAAATGAATTCTCTGCATTGGTCTTCGATACAGAGGATGGGAGGGTCCCACACATGAACCATTCTTTTTAAGTGAAAAATATGAGGAACTATCCAAGATTGAGATGTGGATAGAGGAGGTTTTGGAACAAACTGACAAATTAAACAGTAATAAGTCACCAGGACCAGATGGCATTCATCCAAGAGATCTGAAGAATGCCAATATTAAATTGCAGAACTACTAACAGTTGTATGTAACCTATTGCTTAAATCAGCCTCTGTACCAATTGACTGAGGGATAGCTAATGTAACACCATTTTTTTAAAAAGGCTCAAGAGGTGATCCTGGCAATTATAGGCTCATAAGCCTAACTTCAATACCAGGTGAATTGGTTGAAACTATATTAAAGAACAGAATTATCACACACATAGATGAATCATAGGACTGGAAGGGACCTCGAGAGGTCATCTAGTCCAGTCCCCGTACTCATGGAAGGACTAAGTATTGTCTAGACCATCCCCGTTTGTCTAACCTGCTCTTAAAAATCTCCAATGATGGAGATTTCACAACCTTCCTAGGCAATTTATTCCAGCGCTTAACCACCCTGACAGTTAGGAAATTTTTCCTCATGTCCAAACTAAACTGCCCTTGCTGCAAATTAAGCCCATTGCTTCTTGTCCTAGCCTCAGGGAGGTTAAGAACAACAATTTTGCTCCCTGCTCCTTGTAACAGCCTTTTATGTATTTGAAAACTGTTATGTCCCCTCTCAGTCTTCTCTTTTCCAGACTAAACAAACCCAGTTTTTTTCAATCTTCCCTTATAGGTCATGTTTTCTAGACCTTTAATAATTTTTGTTGCTCTTCTCTGGACCTTCTCCAATATGTCCACATCTTTCCTGAAATGTGGCGCCCAGAACTGGACACAATACTCCAGTTGAGGCCTAATCAGTGCAGAGTAGAGCAGAAAAATTACTCCTTGTGTCTTGCTTATACATCCCAGAATGATGTTCGCTTTTTTTTGCAACAGTGTTACACTGTTGACTCATATTTAGCTTGTGGACACAATATATTGTGGAAGAGTCATCACGGCTTTGGTAAAGGGAAATCATGCCTCAACAATCTGCTAGAATTCTTTGAGGGGGGTCAACAAACAGGTGGACAAGGGTGATCTGGTCAACAGAGTGTACTTGAATTTTCAGATAGCCTTTGACAAGGTCCCTCAGCAAAAGCTCTTAAGCAAAGTAAGCAGTCATGGGATAAGAGGGAAGGTCCTCTCATGGATCAGTAATTGGTTAAAAGATAGTGGGGAAAGATAGAAATAAATTATCAGTTTTCACAGTGGAGAGGACTAAATAACAGGTTCCCCCAAGGATCTGTACCAGGACAAGTGCTGTTCAACTTATTCATAAGTAAGCTGGTAAAAGGAGTAAACTGTGGGGTGGCAAAGTTTGCAGACAATATAAAATTACTCAAAGTAGTTAAGTCCAATACTGACTGTGAAGAATTACAAAGGGATCTCATAAAATTGGGTGAACGGGCAACAAAAGGGCGGATGAAATTCAGTGATGATAAATGCGAAGTAATGCACATTGGAAAACAATCTCAACTATACATACAAAATGACAGGATCTAATTTATTTGTTGGTTTCAGAGTAGCAGCCATGTTAGTCTGTATTCGCAAAAAGAAAAGGAGTAATTGTGGCACCTTAGAGACTAACCCATTTATTTGAGCATAAGCTTTTGTGAACTACAGCTCACTTCATCAGATGCATTCAGTGGAAAATACAGTGCGGAGATTTATACACACAGAGAACATGAAACAAAGGGTGTTACCATACACACTGTAAGGAGAGTGATCTCTCCTTTTCTTTTTGCGAATTTATTTGTTATCACTCAAGACAGATCTTAGAGTCATCATGAATAGTTCTCTGAAAACATCTGTTCAATGTGAAACAGCAGTCAAAGAAGCTAATATTAGGAACCACTAGAAAGGATAAATAGACAGAAAATATCATAATGCCACTATATAAACATATGGATTGCCTACACCTTGAATACTGTGTACAGTTCTGGTCATGCCATCTCAATATATATACACACATACATAGCCCTGGTCTACACTAGGACTTTAGGTCGAATTTAGCAGCGTTAAATCGATGTAAACCTGCACCCGTCCACACGATGAAGCCCTTTATTTTGACTTAAAGGGCTCTTAAAATTGATTTCCTTACTCCACCCCTGACAACTGGATTAGCGCTTAAATCGGCCTTGCCGGGTCGAATTTGGGGTACTGTGGACACAATTCAACGGTATTGGCCTCTAGGAGCTATCCCAGAGTGCTCCATTGTGACTGCTCTGGACAGCACTCTCAACTCAGATGCACTATTGTCTGCCATTGCTCTGACGCAGGGAGGGGCGACTGACGACATGGCTTACAGGGTTGGCTTACAGGGAGTTAAAATCAAAAAAGGGGGTGGCTTTACATCAAGGAGTATTTCAGGCAGGACTTCACAGAGGGTTCCAATAAGAAATGGTGCACCTAAGTTATTGTTCTTATTGGAACAAGCAGGTTGGTCTGGCCTCTGATTGATACATGGCTAGATTTACCTCGCTGCACCTTCTCGGTGAGTGACTGCAGTGTGACCTAGAGGAATGAGTCCCCTAGACGGTGGGCGGGTGGGGGGGTTGCAAAGGAGTACAAAACAAATCTGGTCTATTTCTTGTTTTGATACACTGCATCTATCTTTTACATCTTTGGCTGGCAGCAGACAGTGCAGAAGGACTGCATGCCATCCACATCTCATGGCTGCTCGGCAGAAGATGGTACAAGAGGACTGCTAGCAATCCGTATCGCCTGCCTGCTCACCATAAGATGGTTCAGTAGGACTGACTTCAGGACTAAAGAGAATGACCTGATCAAGTCACTCCAAATTTAGTCCCTGCGCCCATGTCTGCCCAGGCGCTCCTGATCGACCTCACAGAAGCGACCAGGAGCACCTCGGACGTGATGATGACGGCTACCAGTCCTACTGTACCGTCTGCTGCCACAAGGCAAGGGGTTGCTGCTGCTGTGTAGCAATGCAGTACCACGTCTGCCAGCACTCAGGAGACATACGGTGACAGTGAGCTGAGTGGGCTCTATGCTTGCCGTGGTATGGCGTCTGCACGGGTAACTCAGGAAAAAAGGCGCAAAACGATTGTCTGCCTTTCTTTCACGGAGGGAGGGAGGGAAGGGGGGCCTGATGACATGTACCCAGAACCACCCATGACAATGTTTTAGCCCCATCAGGCATTGGGATCTCAACCCAGAATTCCAATGGGCAGCAGAGACTGCGGGAACTGTGGGATAGCTACCCACAGTGCAATGCTCCGGAAGTCGACTCTAGCCTCGGTACTGTGGAAGCACTCCGCCGAGTTAATGCACTTAGAGCATTTTCTGTGGGGACACACACACTCGAATATATAAAACCGATTTCTAAAAAAACGACTTCTATAAATTCGACCTAATTTCGTACTGTAGACATACCGATAGAGAGAGAGAGAGAGAGTGTGCAAAGGAGCCCTGATTTTGATTAGAACCTTTTGGGCACTACTGCAATACAAATAAATAAAAATTTAAATAGTGACTTATCTTATTCAAGTATGTCAGGGCGTTTAGGACTGTAAGCTCTTTGGTCGCATGCAGGAAAGGGACTTATTCACTTCATGTCTTGCCCAAATGGTGCATTCCTACAGCAGGTGTACACTGTCCTAACAGTGCAATATAGAGTTGGGGGTGGAGTTTGGTTCCAAACGGTATGGTAATGCAGACCACTATCTTATGTGAATCAGCATTTGCACCAATCAGGACATAACTTGTATCACTCTCACAGCTGTAGTAATGTATCACTAATCCCATGTTTCAATGAGAACACTGTGGCAGCCTCTCTCTGCAACCTTCTCAGCTGACTGCTATAAATACACAAGTATATTCCTTGAATAAATGAGGACTAGGTTGTTCACTCAGGGCTCTGTTTGACATCTGAGTGCTGGCTGGAGCTATTTCTCATTGATTGTGCAGGAATAGAAAGCCTAGGCAAGGCATGTGTCAGTCTCCCCTCTTACCACTGCAATATAACAGAGATGACTTTAAACAAGAGTCCTCCTTTCTCCAGCTATTTCTGTTCATGCAGGCTAGTTCTGGACATGGGTCTCTGCTTCACCCAATGGCACTGCAGAGTTTTGAGGATAAAAGCACTTTAAAAATTAAAGTGCAATAGTCAAGCCCCATATGCTAGGAATAAGCAGAGAGCAGCCATCCAGTACTAATGGATAGCCGTAGGACTCAGTCCCAAATAACTTCCTTTTAAAACTAAGGTGAGCTACTGCTTGCATGTGGGGTGGGAAAGCATAATGCCAAACCACAACTTCAACAATAACCTCAACTGCAGGAGCAGGCTGCTCCACTGCAAAAGCAGGCCTGAGCAGAAGCTGATGCTATGTGCCCACCTAGTCCTTAATCACGAACTTGGTTTTAGATCAAACCCAATGAAACCACAGATTTCCCAAGATTCAGATGGAAAATCAGAATGTTCTGGCTTTTCATTGCAAACATTTTGCGGAGATCAAGGAATAATCTTCTCTTTGGACCAAATCCTGCTGAATGCCAGCGTTCTTCAGCACACACGCTGGTCTCGGCTGCAGACGCACCATGCTGAGGGATTCCTCTCCCTCCACGTGCCAGAAAGCTGTGGTCTGTGGAGGTTCTTTCCATTCCATTGCATAAGGGAAAGCAAGTTGTCCAGGGAGGAAAGGGAGCATGGTCTCCACTAGCCAAAACCGCTGAGGCTTCAATAGCAGCTGTGGAATATCTCTGATAGTGTTCTCCGTCCTGCATGTGGAGACTGTGTGCATTGGTGGGGGGAGAATGCATTCAGATACTACAGTGATAGACCCCAGACCTGTGTGGAGATCCCCTGCACAGAGTTTGCTTACTTGAGCTTTGTGTAGCAGGCAGAGTTTGCACCGTTACAACATCACAGTTGGTTGCTGTGGGAATTAGATTAAAAATACAAAGCAGGAGAATAAGAGGAACGGTTCAGGTGAATGAATTGAGCTGTTAAAAAGCAGCAATCTTGTTTTCACATAAATTGTCACTATTGATATAGAAAGAGGGAAAACAGACTGCAAATATTCTATAGAAGCAGAATGGATTCTAATGGACCACTATATATAATTACTCTTCAACTGTTCTGTAGGTTCAATTGATACTAGTTGTGATTAATTCAATAGTAATTAATGTTTAGAGCATTTCCTGGGGATTCCCCATTAGTGACAGCTGATGGAAACCAGTAGAAAGTAAATGGACACTAACCCCCGTTTCATTATTGATTCCCCAGTAAATATGATGGATTAAGGGGTCACAGCAGAGACCAAGATATTACAGTGATAGACAGATCAACAGATTATTGCTATTACCACCTGATATTTATAATATAAGTTTTAAACATTTTCCTGCAGTGAGATTCTTCTTCCCAAGTGCTGCTAAGATGGTGCAATCATTTCAAACAATGCGTTCTGCCCTACATATAGCTGATAAATTAATGTCCTGTGCAACAGCCCACTTCCTTTTCCTTTTAATATTTTGCTGTGAAAATTCCATTGTTCCACCAATATTTTTGCTGGTTATTTCTTCATTGCGTTACTTTTGGTGTCATGAGTCAAATGTATTTTCCACTAAGTGATAGTGCAGTATTTTGGCTGGTTTCAATAGTTGCCATGCACTCTTGATGCGGGGTTTTACTTGCTATTTTTTGATGAATGATTAGCAAGCTGAAGGGTTTGAGGTTCTGCAATTGTACGGTGGACAAAGAGGTGAAAAAGCACAACACAGTCAGTCATTTCAGCCAATGCAAGCTTTGTAATATTTCGACACTGTTGGGAACTTGGAGGGGGAAAAAAAACCCAAAACATACCTTGCTACTACTTCAGCTATTGAATTAGATTCTTGTTTTGTTTGTAATCACTGTATTCTCTGAACTTCTGCAGGCCTCAAAAAGACAATTGATTTATGTCAAAAATACCCTCATTATATACATTTTGGCTACCATGATATGAGCTTGCTAACAAGTGTTTAGTATCTTTGTTTCCTCCAGCATTCCTATGTTTTCACCCTCTGCACTGACCTCAATACTATCTCAAGAGAAAGATCTTCCCCAGGATTTCCCTTTTCCACTCATGTCAAAATGGGAGTAGGCTCAAGAATGGCAGCCTTCCTCTAAATCTGAGCTTCAGAAAACTAGATTTCTTGCCTGTGATGAGTTTAAATGTTATTACCGCCACAGAACCCTGCACTGTTTTTGACAAGGATCTTTCAGACAACCGTAAAGGGTTTTATCTCCTGATAGGCAGGGCCGTCCTTAGGCATACACAACATATGCAGCTGCGGAGGGCACCTGAAAATCTGGGGCACCACTGGGTCTTAGGGTCCACCCTCCTGGCTTTCCTAGCCCTGTTCTGACCCTTCCTGCAGGCTCCCACAGCTGGCTGCTGCAGCCTGGTGAGTCTTCCTCAGGAGGTTTCAGAGTAGCAGCCGTGTTAGTCTGTATTCGCAAAAAGAAAAGGAGGACTTGTGGCACCTTAGAGACTAACAAATTTATTTGAGCATAAGCTTTTGTGAGCTACAGCTCACTTCATTGAATGCAAGGGAACTAGTAGTCAAAAGTGAAAAAGCCTCCAGCCTGCCAGACCTATTAGCACAACATTGAAACTGTTAAGTAGCCATTCAAGGGGTAATGAAGCCATTTAACATGCATTTGCCAAACCCCAGGTATATACAGATCTCGACATGTACCCAGAATATGTACCCAGAACATGTATGCAGAACCACCCGCAACAACGTTTTTTGCCCCATCTGGCATTGGGATCTCAACCCAGAATTCCAATGGGTGGCGGAGACTGCGGGAACTGTGGGATAGCTACCCCACAGTGCAACACTCTAGAAGTCGACGCTAGCCTCGGTACTGTGGACACACTCCGACGACTTAATGGTCCTAAGTGGGGACACACACACAGTCGACTTCTATAAATTCGACCTAATTTCATAGTGTAGACATAGCTCAGTTTTTGAATTTACTGACAAAAACAATTGTGCATTACTGTAATATTTACTCAGAACATGTCAGTCTACAGGACTTTAGTTTAAAATTTGCCTTAAAAATATTTCGTTAGTGAGTTGGTGAAGATTATAAAATCACATCTCTAAAAATTCCTTACATAGATTTTTAGATGCACAATCATATTTAGCCTTAAATGCTTGGATCTTCAGACATAGTTTTTTAAAATAAATCCTTCAAAAGACCACCCTTATCTAAAGTACACATTTTAATTACTATAGTAAAAAAAACTTGCTTCCAAAGTCTTCCTGTCCTTTCTGTCCATCCCTTTCTCCCTTCACCCCGTCTCTCCCACCCCCCACCCCCCCACTGAAGAGAGCCCTTAAAGGGACAATACCCCTTTCCTTCCAGATAGAAGTAAAGAAAAGGAAACTCTTTGTCCAGCTGACTATGTGATGAACTAGTTTTAAGAGAACCCTCCAGCAAAATCAGTACCTTAGTAAGATATAAAATCCTTTGTTATGCCTAAAATCTTTGGAAACATTTTTTAAAGTTGGTGAAATTTCATAACCATGTCTATTGTTATGGAGATCACACAAAGTAAATTAGTGTACCCTTTTTCTAAGAGCAATGAACATTGTTATGAACACACTAAACCTCTGTGACTGATTAACTCACTGAAACAAAGACATTAATTTAAATTAAATATGTAGTAATCTAGAATGATTACTTTATGAAGGTTTCAGAGTACATTTAAAATATAAAATCAGCTTAGAAATACTGATTAAGAAAATGTAAAACAGAGAAGAACTGCATCATGTATTCCATAATATTTAATGTTGTATTCAGCAAGACAGCTAACTCACCCTTACTACAAAGTTTTTGCAAATAAATGTCTGACAAACTTCAGGGCATATCAAAAAACCTGTGACTGATATTTTTTTATTCCCAAGTTTAGCGCTTTTAGTTAGGTACCTTCTGCATGTCCATTCTGGTATGCGGGTCCTTGCGAGGAACTGTGACTCTCTGCCACCATGAGGTGGGTCAGGCGTCTTGTTATCCTTTGCTGTCTTGTCCCTCCTCCCTCCCGCTGGGCTGCAAGCTCGGGCTGCTGATGGCCCTAGGGGCACCAGTTTAATAATACTGCGTAGGGCCCCATAAATCCTAAGGGTGGCCCTGCTCATAGGTCAATGCTGATAAGAACGTTCATTTTCCTTTCTTAGACCAAAAGGTATTTAAAGGCTGCAAAAGACCTGGTTTCAGGAATCTGCACGAGATAGTCACAAATCTTCTTGAATTTAGGCAAAAAGCTCATCCCTTCCTTGGGACTAAAGAGCTGAGGACTTGCAAATCTTCTAATATGAACCTGTGTCTCTATGAAAGAGCTGCATGAATGATGGAGAACATAAGGCTGTTCAGGATATCAGAGGGTTCCAAATAAGAGAACTTCTATTAGTTCAGAGATTTTTTTTTAAGTTGTTGTAAAACTATGTTCCTTTTAGGTTGACTGAATGCAATTTAATGTGAAAAGCAGCAGCAGCGACTGCTACATTTGTGAAATCCCCCAGGACCGTTGTTAAAACAAGATGTTATGTCTGAGATTTTTTTTTCCTTTGTAAAGTATTTCTCAAGTGAACAAAACAAACAATGTGTGTCTGTCATCACACACTGGCTAAACAGTTAAAACACAACAAGGGTTGTGGTATATAGGATGTGATCATTTGCATAGGTACAGCCTAGAGAACATGACACCATAAGCTTCCAAGATTACATAGATCCCTGTCTTTGGGCAAAATAAAAAGGTTTGTTTGCTAGTGAAACAACAGTAATATCAAAACCAGTTATCTCAATAGATGTGTGCAAAGCTGCTTTTAGTTAATGTGGAGAGCTAGCAATCCAGCAGGTATGCTCAGGTTTTTGATATTTCTTAAGAACAGGGAAGCAGAAATCAATGTGGCTGGTCACCACCAATGTATGTCCAATATTAAAGAATGTGAAAAATGCACACATTTCCTTTTTAAAAAAATATCCTGCAATATGCCAAACAATTTGGAGACGAGAAAGCTTTAGGCATGGGATGGACTTGCACCTTGCATAAGCACTTTAAAAAGGGGGTCACAATTATATGGGTAAGAATCAAAATACAAATAGGAGATCAAATAGGTGTTCATGGAAATAGAGAGAGAGAGAGAGAGAGAGCTTAGAATAATTTCACTAGGTTTCCCCCAACCCCCAGATGGTACATGGGGTTTGGGAGGAACTCCCCATTTCCAAAGATACTGGCAGAATCCATTTTATTGGAATACAAGAACTAATGGGCAAGAACACACACACTATTCCAGTGGTTCTCAAATGAGGGCCACCGCTTGTTCAGGGAAAGCCCCTGGTGGGCCGGGCCAGTTTACCTGCCGCATCCACAGGTTCGGCCGATCGCGGCTCCCACTGGCTGCGGTTTGCTGCTCCAGGCCAATGGGGGCTGCGGGAAGCAGCCGCGGGCCGAGGGATGTGCTGGCCGCCCTTCCCACAGCCCCCATTGGCCTGGAGCAGCAAACCGCAGCCAGTGGGAGCTGTGATTGGCCGAACCTGCGGATGCCGCAGGTAAACAAACTGGCCTGGCTCACCAGGGGCTTTCCCTGAACAAGCAGTGGCCCTCGTTTGAGAACCACTACACTATTCCCTGTCCATTGAACACTCTTCCTGAGCTGGTCTTCAAGCCCACTATTCTCTCCATACTCAAATCCCCCCTTAGAACCCATTTCTACTCCAGTGTCTACAAGACATTATTCAGCTAATAATGCTAGGTGAAGGGTAATTTGGGATAGAGTATAATTTTTTTTAAAAATGCTAGAATAGGAAAAGGCTGAGCCCAGTACAGAAATAGCAGCTGCGCCTCAGGAAACAAACTTGAAATACACTGGGCGTTTCCCAAGACCCATCAACTATGTTTGACTTGCCTTTTTCTCCATGTTCATCCATTGATTTCAAAGGAGCTGGAAGAGGGCTGCATTAGTCCTATTCATTTCATGATTTTGCCATGTTCTCAGATTCTAGACCACGGGGAGGGGGAGTCTGACTCTTCATTACAAAAACACCTCTAAGACGCGAGTATGCTTTCCTTCAGCATGTTTATACATTTCCCCAGCACAGCATGCCATTTGCTCTTCATTCATCCTCTTCACCAGAAGTTCAGAGCTTAACTTGCAGCTCGGTCAAGTTTGACTCCTCCCTAAGCCCCACCCCTTGAGCCCGAGAAAAGGCACTTGACCCGAATCAATAGTGTTTGTATTTCGTACGGTACATTGGTTCAATCAACAACATCAAGCTGTTTGTTTCTTCTCTATGGCTTTGCTTAACTACAATGTAGCTAACACTTTTTTTTTTTTTTAAATAAAAAAGCATCTCCAAAAGACAGAAAAGGATCTGTAAGATTATTCATTCTATAATTAACAAACCCAGCTGATGTCCACCATCAGCCATGTGCTTCACTTGACTAGATGGAATTTATGTAACACATTATCGGGAGGGGAGGGAATGCTATGCTGTCACCTTAATTGTGGTGCAGGCCAAACTACTGTAGGGTAAAGCTGAACAAGAATGTGGGGTTGTTGTTTTTTGTTCCTTTGCTCAATGTTTAGAATTTAAGAGTGCCCGGCATGTTACACAGTGTTACTCTAATTAGTTTTCTTAGCTTTTAGTTCATATTAAGAGTGCACTAGTATTAGTCTCATATCTAGGACATTACCTAGAGTATTTATATCCCGACAGTCTATGGAGGAGGATGTAATCAGTCAAACAGGCCTTTTCCACCCTTTATCTTTTACGACTTTCGGCTATTACTATTATGTGTTTGTTAAGTCGCAGCAGGGTGCTCAGCACAAAACAAAGCACAAAACTGGAGAACTGCCCTTAGTTCTAAATCTGTTACACACATCTTTCAGGAACCTCAATCTGTTAATTATTGTGTCTGCAAAGCCTTGGCCTGCACATTCACTACAATTGCAGCATTGCCAACCCTTGAAGGTTTATGGCTAGACTCATGATATTTGGCCTTTGTCTGAAAGAACCACCTCTTGGAGCCATTTGACTATGTGAGACTCAGCTTCTGGGGGGGATGGGGAGGGGCATGCATGTTTCAAGCCCTTATGCTTGCAGAAAAAACCTTGAATATGTGAATCATAAAGGCTAAAAATCAGAAGGCAAAGAATAAACAATCCAAAACTTATTTATTTTTAAACATCTTGTGATTTTTGAATGTTTGGCATTGGCAATATTGAATTATTTCAGCAAACAGCTTCCATGAAACAACTAATTTTGTTAGCAATAACAAGAGAGCAAACAGGCAGAACTATAAGGAGCAAAGCTTTGTTAAACATGCAGGGAGGCCAATAATACATGTTAAGGTTCTGCAGCCCCAGGTTTGCATTTGGGAGCCTCCCCCCACCAACCTCTGTTCCTCCTGAAACCTGATCCTCTTTATCCAGTTCCATTCATTATACTACACGTTTATTTAGCTTTCTAACGTACATTGTAAAGACATTTGCAGAGATCCCATATTTAGTTTGAAGCTAGTTCTGGCTGCTTTGGAGAATTCTTTATTGGCCACTGTTCCTCCTGAAGCTCTTGCTTTTGTAAAGTTTGTAAAGTCTGACATATGATCTTTAGTCCCTCTATATCCTGTTCCTTCAAGAGCAGGATAGGATTCAGGATGTAGTTCTTCTGCTACTATCTATATCCCTTTATGCCAAGCTGCTTCAGAATTTTGTGTGTCATTCACACTAAAATTTAGAACAGGGGTAGGCAACCTGTGGCATACGAGCTGATTTTCAGTGGCACTCACACTGCCCAGGTCCTGGCCACCGGTCCCAGGCACCAGTTCGGGGGACTCTGCTGCCAGCCTAGGGTCCCAGCTGCTGGCCCAGGGCTCTGCAGCCACCTCCAGCTGTGGCGGGCAGTGAGGGGCAAGAGGGGGTGCAGCTCAGCACCCCCACCTTAAAAATTGTTCCAGTGCTACTATACTGGGATATTTTTAAGTCCTGATTTGCTGCTTACATCACTATCATGCCACGTGGAACAGCGCACTGTGTTTGATGTTGAGATTAGAATGTACATGCAAGAAGTGGAATCAGAATTTTCTGACAGATTTCAAGATTTCCAGCGATTTAGCCCAATGCTCTCTTTTCTAATTAAACCTGAAAAGTTCAACTTGGATCTGTCTGTATTTCAGTGGATGGGTGTTGAAGATTTCGAAATGCAGCTCATTCAGTTAAAAAGCTCAGAATTGTGGGCATCAAAGTTTGGAGATCTGTGGAGTGCAGTTGAATCTATCCAGAGAGATCATGGGGCCTCTGGTTCTGACCTGCTGGATGTCCTTGCCAGTGAAATTTAACTGTTTGAAGAAAATGGTGTTTGCAATGCTTTCAGCATTTGGATCCACATACCTGTGTGAACAGGTATTTTCACACATGAAATCTGTCCTCTGGCACGTATTTGGATACTTTAAGCTGCACACAGGCTTCTGAGTGATCAGTTGTTAGCCGACTCCAAGAGGGACAGACATTGGAAAATTCACCAAGGATCATACTAAACTGATAAGATCTGCATTTTAATTTAATTTTAAATGAAGCTTCTTAAACATTTTAAAAACCTTATTTACTTTATAATATATAACTAAACTATTGTTGTATGTAGACTTCTAGAAACAGATATTCTAAAAACGTTAAAATGTATTACTGGCACATGAAACCTTAAATTAGAGTGAATAAATAAAGACTCGGCACACCAGTTCCAAAAGGTTGCCAACTCCTGATTTAGAAGTTCACTGTCAGTGGACATTTTGGACTCAGTAACAATCAGTTCACCAAGCTCTGGGGCAGCTATTATTCATATTCTATTGATATAGCACTATTGCGATCTCCTCCCCATCTACCAGGGCCTGTGACAGTTGCTTCATGAAACCAACATACAGTCCTCATCACTGGAGTCCTTTTTTGCATTTATTTTCTTTTTGCCTGCACTGTCTGGCAAAACATTTGTATGTAAGGCAGACTCTGCTCTTTTGCCAAAGTGCTGGATGATTTCTATATGCATGTTCACGTCCACACATCACACAATCATCTCAGTTGTATTTGTTGCAAAGAAATGGAATCCATTATTGTGCTGCCTGATTTATTCATGTTCTCATCTCATACCCATTCATATTCCACTGTGGGATAACCTCATGTACAATTTGACTCTCCTCCTTACTTCAACCCTGCCTCTGAAATTTTGCTTGTTCTGCTGCTTTACATGGCTTCTTCTATCATTAGCTCAGTCTCTGAGCACACATTCATGAAAGGTGGTACCTCCCCGCCTTTACAGCCCACCAGCAACCAGGGAATTTATTACAGGGCCAAAATTGCAAGACTGGCTCTTGATCTTTCAGCGTCTTCCTGTGGATTTTGCACTCTCATTTGGGAGAGGAAACTTTCAGAGTTTTCATTCTTTTAGGTACACAATTTTAAAACTGTGCTAAGATCCTATCAAAATCAGTACTGTCCAGGGGTGAAAACTTAAATATCTAGCACTCTACACTAACTAAAGTGTACACTGCTCATTGTGTCTGCATCCACTGCAGTCAGATACAAACATAAGAATCTCTGCATGAAACATTGTCATAATTCTTCCATCTTGTCCCTAAACCTTAATCCTCATGGCTGTTTCAGGACGTCCATCCTTGCTGACTGTGCATGTGGAGTTCAGGAATTATGGTGAAAATTCTTCACAATTGCTCTCAAATCTATCCACTCATGGTCCCATGTGTGTTCTTAAATACAAAGGTTTACAGGCTTTATTAACAACTACATTATTTTTTATTTAGACATTACAAACAGCACTAACAGCCTGTTATTAGCAGCAGTCATCCACAGTCCACTCTGGCCCTTCCAGTCCAGAACCCCACTTTCCACAATGGAGGATGACCTTTGAACTCTTCAGCCACCCCCCACATCAGAACATAACAAAGACAACCCCTCTCAGCTCTGTGGAGTAGCTAAGAGGAGCTAGGCTAGGGGCCTCAGGCATAGCTAGGAGAAACCTGCAAGGAGCAGGAGGGATTGGGAGGCTTCCCAGGCAGAGGCCTGACCTAGAATTCTGGGGCAAGTGAAGAAGTGGCCTGGAGAAGAAGAAAGCCAGGTTTGGAATGCAGAAAACACATCATTCCACAAGTGAAAATCTCTGGCTCTGAACCTGGGGAGAGGCATTGGCATACCTTTAACACCTCAGCAGTGCTGCTAGGAAAGTGGAACTGATATACCAATATAAGGATTATTATATTTGAGCTCAGCAGGGGGTCTGACAGGACTGACTGAACCTGACAATGGCTTAAGGGACTACAGAGCTCCCAGAGGGCCAGGTGCAACACTATTTTGTTTCATATTACATTGTTTTGTTGACCTAGAAAGGTGAGGTCATTTTACATAGATTTGGCTGGAGGACTTAATCCCAATCCCCAAAGTCATCCATCCACCAAGAAGAAATGGTGGGCCAAGAATGGAAATAGATAAACTGAGGCAATGACATCAAGAAGAACTCCATTACATGCTGGTATCACTGCGAGACCCCTCATAGTAAAAAGAGCATGGAAGAGATGTACCTGGTGGCACAACAGGAAGCCACCATTAACATCACAGGCTCCCTGCTTAATCTGTTAAAAAGAGCCCAGTTGATGGGGAACTAGCCATCTGTTGGGTCCCAGGCAAGGCCTAGCAGTTCTTTATCCAAGTGGGGAGCAGATGACCCTGAAGCCTATCTTCTTATATATGAGGGAGTAGTGAAAGCAGCCAGGTGGGGCTGAGCATCTTAGGCCACCCATTTCATTCTCACTAGGGAAGCTCAGGACATGTACCAAGGACTCAGTGAGAAGGCAGCCAGAGATTATAGAATAAAGGTTGCTGTGTTGGACCAGTGGGTCCTAACTGAAGAGGCCTATTGCCGTCACTTTCTATACTAGATTTGCCTAGTTTTCCCAGGGGATTGTCCTCTAACACCTGCCTAAGAACTTTGCAACCTTGCCATCCACTGCTTAAGACACACAGCCTGGACAGTTGGAAAATTATTAATGTGATAGTTCTGGAATGGTTTCTCAACATTCTGCCATTGAAAATACAGAGGAGGGTGCATTGCTTCTTACGAACCATGTGGATTGAGGACATGGACAGGATTATTTTGGAGGCTAAGGAACCTACCTGTAAGGTCGGAAGCCATTTTCTGCAGCCACATTAGGACAGCTGCAACCTTAAGCTAAAAAGCAGAAAGTCAAATCCTCACATTCCATCTAAATTATATTAAAACAATGTAATACTGGGCTATTAAGAAGGCGGTCCTGTCCTAATAGTACTCACCATCACCAGTTAAAGAAACAGATCTTAAAATGTTTAAAGAAAACTTTGATAGCATTTTGTGGGACGAGGAATCACTTATCAACAGTTGTGACTGCATTTACAGAAACAAATGTTGCAGAAGGGTGGAGGTCAAGGAACGCCAGTCTGTTAACAGGGAAACATCTGGTAGTAAAGGCATGTTTGACAGCAAAATAAGCATGGGTTGATCTGTTGGTGGGAATAGGAGAATGAATATAAAAATTTAAAGCACAAAGTTGAATTACCAAGGGGAAAAAGGGTATGCAAAACAATGGTTGATAAAAAAAATGGGTAATAATTGGTGAGTCTTAATCAACCTCCAGCATGTAAGCCCAGCTGAATGTATCTGGGTATTGTATAAAATTTGATGTAAGGAAAGGAAGACCATTATAACGCCTTCCCTGAATACTATAAGGGGCAGTACAGTAAAGGCCCAGGGAAGGTATAGCTGCCACTAGACTATGTCAACGTGAAATACTGAAGAAAATGTGTCCTTAGCATTAGCTTGTACACAGGTCCAGAAAAGAAGTTAGCAATTGGCCATCCAAGTGATTTGGGAAGGCATGCAAGAAAATTTCCCTTTAGAAATAAAAAGTTGTTGTGGGAAAATGTTACAGAACAGGAGAGACCACTAATGGCCTGGTGTAAATTGATAAAGTTTACACTGAATAAAGACCAAATGCTTCTACGAGCATACGTAATAACCATACACCCCATTCTCACTATTGATATATGTCCGGTGGTACCTGTGGGAATCCAGTTAACAAATATTTGGTTATGTATTCTGCTGATCATCATTCCTGGGCATATAAAGCTCATCAACAATGGAAAACTATTGACATGTTTCAGTGTGTGGCCCATGAAAATTTGGGATGTGTGTGGGAGGATCGAAATTTACAAGAAAGATGAATGTTTTTATGTTAGACAAAAACACAAATTTTTGATATATTCGCTGAACAAAAGTCAGCTGTTGTGGATGCAGGAAGGGGATGTGTTTCTATTAGGAGTCATTGTCCAATGGTAGTAGCGGACAATAATGAATTGTATTTTATTACTTATTTAGGTAAGATGTTTTTGCAATATTACAAAGATTAAAAGTTATGATTTTGAATACAATACCTGTATGGACTGTAAACTACTTGAAATTTAAACCACAGTTGTATCATAATGTAACATCTGTAACCCTAGGCATGAATAGGACCATGACAAGAAAATTGTTGGTCCATCCTATGTTACATTCGCATTTACAATATATTGCACAGACAGGAGAACAAATATGTATTGAAGTACATGTTAATATAGAAATCACTCATGTACCAAAAACTATTGCAGATGCAGGACAGCACTCTTGATGGGAAACACTATTCGGGTGGTCACCTTCTGCAACAGGTATGCTAAATATAATGGTTCACCCCATAGTGGTGATCATTGGAATCCACTTGGCTTTAGCAGTGAGCATGATAGCTTTGGTTTGCTGGATAAAGAGAACTGTTTGGAGCATATAGGAAGCTGGCATAGAGTGTCAAATAAGGCCCTTGTTAATTATACCCGGGAAGCAACTCAAGCTCATCAGGTCTGAGTATTAGACTCCTGTAATAGTAATAACGGCTTTGGTAAAAGCATCATTAAGGAGGGCACTGTAAGGTCTGAGGCCTTCCTCTGCAGCCACATTAGGATAGCGACAACCATAAGCTGAAAAGCAGAAAGTCACGTCTTCACATTGTTTAAATGTAATTTAGATGGAATCTATTACTGGGCTGTTAAGAAGGCATGCCTATCCTAATAGTACCCACCATCACCAGATAAAGAAACAGATCTTAAACTGTTTAAAGAAAACTTTGATAAAGTTCTGTCTGACAAGGAATCACTTAACAGTTGTGATGGTGAAATCTGTACTTCTGTATTGTTTTGCCTTTATGGTCCTTACTTCTCTATTGTTTATCTGTATGATTTTGGTCTGGTTCTTTGATAGTTGATTTAAACCGTGCAAAATAGTAATGTAACAGACAGAAACAAAGTTGGTGGGGTTTTATTAGGTAAAGCATTGTTTCACAATACATTAGGATTCAAAATTATTTTGTAATACTTTAATAAAATGATTGGTTAAGGTATAGCTAAGCAGGACTTGAGTTTCACTGTATAAACTGGGGTCCACAAGGAAGTTTTTTGGAACCTAACTCCAGAATATAGCCCAAGATCAGAGCTGCCAGACCTCAACATCCTGCCAACTATATCAGACAGGAGCTGGAATCCCCAGATGACCTGATCCTGACTGGCCACCAGAAAAAGTTCACTGCCTTATTAGGAGTGGTGAGCATTCCATGCTTAGCATATGTATTCTGTTTTGGTAACTGTTAATAAATAGAGTAAGTCTCTTTCAGTGGTAAAAGACCCCGCAAAGCTGCAGAAGGTTACACCCTGAGCCCTAGGAATAGGGTAAGGGTATGTGCCTTTTGCCTGGAGTCCTAGGAAGTGGGAAAGAGTGTGGGGGTGCCTACATTAACCAAGTTACACCTTGAGCCCACAGAAGGATAAAGGTGGGTGCCCTAGAATGAGCAGGTAATAAACCGAAGAGATCTGAATGAGCTGACACCAGAGAAATAAGATTCTCATTATGATGATCAACAAGGTTCTTTATACAAATTAATGGTGGCCTGCAAAGAAAAGAAATGGGGGGCTTGTATCCTTTTTGTCTTTTATAATTTATAAGGAGACCCTGAAAAGTTTCTTAAAAAAAACTAGTTTTTGTGTGTCCTGTAAAATACATTTTATCAAATCTCCAAAATGTGCCCCCTCCCCTTCCATTTCCTGAGAAAGGTGCTCAAATTTAACTGTTTCTAGGCAGGCAGCTAAATAACATTTTCCAGGAGAACCTGGGAGATTCCAATCTACTAAAGCCAATAGCAAATGTTCCTTCTCCACTAATCTAGGAGATTCAAAAACTCCAGCACTTAATAGTTTTAACTTGCAAGTAATTCTAGCAGCACATCGAGTGTGAATATAATTAGACTCAGAATATTACTGCTTCTATTGTGCTGGAACTGTTCCATGCTCCTTGTTCAGATAAGATAGAACTGTTGAATGTGAATACATCTTGAATTAATACTGCCAACAGATAATGGAAGGGGCTGATTGGAAAACCACTATCAACGTAAAAGTGCTTGAGAACTAAAAAAAAAGCACCCCTGTGAGAGCCAACAGTTTTAGCAATGCCCATAATGAGAACACGAAACTGTAAAACATTGGGGTGAAAAACATTTTTAAAATGAAAATGTAAGTAGTTCCAATTATACATACACACGTTTCCTTTCAACACCCTCCCTGTATGTATTTTAAAGGGATAGCCTCTAGTAGTTAATCCTCCTATTAAAATGTTTCCAAACCCAACATGAATGGAAACATTTTTGTAAATGATTAAAGTTTTAATCAAAGAACAGCTGTTTGAATGTAAACATTACGATGCAGTGTTTGAAACCTAAAGGAGAAGCAGCATTTTACTAGTATACATATGTAAGTAAATACTTCAGGGCATGGGCTATCTTCCTCTGTATTGGAAAGGTGCCTAATACATTTTAGGTGCTACTTCACTATAAATACTATTCGTAGTAGTAGTAGTCATCGTACGTTGGCTCCAGTTGACTACAGTTGCCTGTGGGGACTACCAGTGTAAGTGAAAATAGGTGCTTAAGACTAGCTCTTATGGTTGCAAAGAACCTTCAAAACATGAGCTGCATGTAGCCTTCCTGAGGCTGCAGACAGCCCCAAGTGAAATGTGGACTACCCCATTCACTGAAGCAGATGCTAAGGCTGAAATTTAAGAGTGAAAAATTAATGGCAACATTACTAATCACCCTGCCAATCATTTTAGAAGAAGCATCCTGTTAATATCCTTATCCAATAATATTGGATATAGTGACTGAGATTGGGGCGGGGAACCATGGGAAATCTAGCTGGTGGGAGGGGAGCGAGAGAGGGGGAAGCAGTGTTCAAGTTCTCTTCCCACCAAATTTAAAGTCACATTAAACAAGAAAAAGAGGGAACGGATTCATTGAAGGCTCAACAAAGTTCTCACCTGCTCACCTACAAGGAAAGCTGCTTCCCCTCCCCCACATCAGTGTTACTTGCCTTATGCCTCCTTATTCACATGCACAGATACCCAGGATGAGCCATGAACTGGCTCTTAAGTGCTTTACCATGTGTAGAGAAACACATGTAAACTAAGTTTTTCTTCCTCCGCAGGAGCATCACAGTGTTCTGTTAAAGTGGACTTCCTGCTGTGCACAGAGGGTGAAGCCTCAGTGGAAACAATCTACTATGTGAAAAGGAGGACTTGTGGCACCTTAGAGACTAACCAATTTATTTGAGCATAAGCTTTCGTGAGCTACAGCTCACTTCATCGGATGCAGAATGCAGAATGCATCCGATGAAGTGAGCTGTAGCTCACGAAAGCTCATGCTCAAATAAATTGGTTAGTCTCTAAGGTGCCACAAGTACTCCTTTTCTTTTTGCAAATACAGACTAACACAGCTGCTACTCTGAAACCTGTCAATCTGCTATGTGGCAGTCTTGTCCTTGTTACAGGGTTCTCTCTGGCATGGAAGAGCAAATCATTGCCTCAAGGGCTGTTTACAGGTATGAGTTTTAGATCTGTAGCCCACTATGCTCAAATAAATTTGTTAGTCTCCAAGGTGCCACAAGTACTCCTTAACTTCTCAGTTTGTTGTTCGCTCCCAGTTTTTGATGCCCTGGATAAAGCTATAAGGCTTGCTAGGCAGATCACATCGAGTCCAAGGTGGTGAAATTAAGGATATAGGAGATAATCTGACTAGTGAATTTGCTGTGGCATCTTCAGTTCATCTACTTAGAATGATGACCGGTTTCAGAGTAGCAGCCGTGTTAGTCTGTATTCGCAAAAAGAACAGGAGTACTTGTGGCACCTTAGAGACTAACAAATTTATTAGAGCAAAAGCTTTCGTGAGCTACAGCTCACTTCATCAGATGCATTCAGTGTAAAATACAGTGGGGAAATTTATATACACAGAGAACTTGAAACAATGGGTGTTACCGTACACACTGTAACAAGGGTGATCAGGTAAGGTGAGCGATTAGGAGCAGGAGAGCTGGGGGGAAAAAACCTTTTGTTGTGATAATCAAGGTGGGCCATTTCCAGCAGTTAACATGTGAGGAACAGGGCCTAATTGCATCAGCCACACTATCAGAGGCTCGTTCACCTGCACATCTACCAATGTGATATATGCCAGCAATGCCCCTCTGCCATATACATTGGCCAAACTGGATAGTCTCTACGTAAAAGAATAAATGGACACAAATCAGACATCAAGAATTATAACATTCAAAAACCAGTCGGAGAACACTTCAATCTCTTTGGTCACTCGATTACAGACCTAAAAGTGGCAATTCTTCAACAAAAAAACTTCAAAAACAGACTCCAACGAGAGACTACTGAATTGGAATTAATTTGCAAACTGGACACAATTAACTGAGGCTTCAATAAAGACTGGGAGTGGATGGGTCATTACACAAAGTAAAACTATTTCCCCATGTTTATTCGCCTCCCCCCCCCCCCCCACTGTTCCTCAGACGTTCTTGTCAACTGCTGGAAATGGCCCACCTTGATTATCACTACAAAAGGTTTTTTTCCTCCCCTGCTGGTAATAGCTCACCTTACCTGATCACTCTAGTTACAGTGTGAATGGTAACACTCATTGTTTCATGTTCTCTATGTATATAAATCTCCCCACTGTCAGAAGTTTGTTAAGGTGGTAAAACAGTTAGATGTCCTTATTGCCCTGAATGAATTCCATAGCCTCAGGAACTGAATACAGGATCAACAACACTATGTCTTGAAATCCTATTGGAGAAAGCGGGTGGGGTTAACTCCTGCCAGTTCTGAGTCAGTGAAATGAAGAGAGCAGAACTCAAAAATTGTACCTTTATCTTGCTGGCACAATAGTACTAGGATAGACTATTAGCTAATTTAGACTAAACATTTTCAAAACTTGTCTTTATTGTCACCTGGACTATTTGTAAAACATCTAGCACTAGCATAGTGTTAAGTGTTTTACAAATAGTCCAGGTAACAATAAGGAATAAAATTCATTATTGTGAATCATAATGGATCGTACCCTACCCACATTGCTGGGTAGATTGGGTCATCAGAAGAGGATGCTGAACAATTCATTGTGAATAATGTTCATTGTGAATTTAGCTCCCTTTTTGCTGGTGAATTGTTTGGTGAATATTTATAAATAAATTAAACTGAAGAAAACGAAGACTGGTCCGCAAATAGTCAAAGTGAAGCAATCCAGAGGTTGAAGATGTATCCCTCTGAATTATTTTTCACTTCTGTTATGTGGTTGGTCAGCTAAGTCACATGGTATTGTTTCTACTCCCAGAGTCTAAGTGATTGTTGTTTTAAAGCAAGGGAATGATGAATAAGAAATAACTAACTAACACTTTTCAGTATAAATTTTCAGGGGAAGAATAATTTATTCTAAGGTTTGTAAAATTTAGAATTTGCAGCTATTTTCTCCAAATACTTGAGTAATGGAAACCATTTTGAGCAGTACTAGAGATCAATATAAACTGAAATGAAATGAACTTTGCACTTCTGGGGTTCAGATTTTAGTTTTGATCAACCTGTTCTACCCATCAGTGGCTGAAATCACTCAAGTGCTAGTTGATGCAGTTTGTTAAACTCTCATCTGAGCAATGCAAAGTAAATCAATGTGCTTGTCAGACTGTATCATCTCTAACAAGAAATACAATAGCCTGCTTTGTATTTTCAGAGACATAGCTGCTATTTGGCTCCTAAGTTGAGTCAGTGAGTGTAACCAGGCAGTGAACAGCAGGAATTCTGCAATGAACACACTTCAAATTATTCCAACAAAGAGCAGCAATCCCTATCAAGAGTCTTTGTTCTTCTTGCTGAAGTCAATCTGTAGGGAAATGGTTGTTGGATTAGGTGACTAGATTAAGAGTTTCTACCGAAAAGGGGATTTCCATTGCTAGAGTGAGCCCTATATAAAAGGAAAAAAATGCATTGATTAAGGAGTGTTGTCTTAGAAGAACTTGATTGCAAACAGGGGATGCACAAAGCAGCCTAGTACTGCAGGCTACCAATATCTGACAGAGGCTAGACAAAACAGACATAAAAGTGCACTCAGAGTTCATTTCCAGTAAGCAGGTAAAGAATGTACTCTGTGACCCAAGGCGGAGTAGGCAAAGCCTACCCTGAGGAGCCCCCACAGAAGATGGAGCTGCCAAATCCACAGCCTTTTAGGATTTCCCAGGGGAAAACATCCACATGCTGAATCTATAGAGAAAGCAGTAATCTCTTGTGAAACCTATCTGCAAACTTATAGCATGTGGATTTGCCCTAAAAACATGGATTTAAATAAAAATACCAGTGTAAAAATCACTTCCAAGAGTGTAGGCCAACTCAGTTCATTAGCAGAGCCCTTTGCCCTCCTCAGATCAAAGCTGAAGCCAAGTAAGTAAGTAATCCTGCCAGAGGAATCACCAGAAAGAGACAGATGAAGGGGTGACTTCAGTGAAGGACCTTTTCTCCAATCAATCATGTAGGTTGTTAAAGAACAGAGCTGACAAAGTGATGACAGTTTTAGAAACCAATTGTTTGCTTGCCTTGCACACAGAAAAATTCAATCCAGCAAAGGTGCCTTGTCAGAGTCTTCAGTTGGACAGTTGTTGTTAGTTTCATTTAAAATCACTCCATAAAGGAGGAAGCCGTTCAGTTAAATCTCTGATCAAGAATATCTGCAACCATAACCAAAGCAGACAGTGGTCAGAACACCACCCCCTCTACTTCATGGCTGTATTTTTAAGTAGAACAAATACACTCAGCATAAAACCCCATCACCAAACTCTGGGCTTGTTTTCCTTAAATCATCTATCTAGCAAGCCACTTCAAAGTCAAGAAAGATTCTTGCTTGGCCTTGAGACAGTGTCAGTCTTTAGAAGTTAAGGTTGCACCACAGTAATACTTTAAAACTGAAAGCAGCTGTAAAATTCCACAAAGCATCTGATATTCTCCACTTATATCATCCACTTGGCTTGTCTCCTTTTTATCCAATACAAACTGACAATTTGTTTTCAAGAAGACAACCCAGCTCCCTGTATAAAACATATCGCATTGGTCTGTGATCTTTTCTGACTCCATAGGTGAAACCAAGATTGGGTCAGGTCAGAACTTGAATGGGAGACCTCCAAAGAATGTGTTAAGAAATGGTGATACAATAGTCAAAATTTCCCCCCTTGGACTCAGTATGGTTGAGGTTGGCCCAATAAAAAATATGGCAAGGGATGGCTCTGGGACTAGAACCTAACCTTGGATAAGTCATTTCACTTCTGTGCCTCATTTTGCTCATCTATAAAATGGGGATAATGGTACTTACCTTCCTTTGCAAGGGTTTTTGAGATCTACTGATAAAAAGAGCTATGCAAGGGTTAAGGGCCACAATATTAGATTTTAAAACACGTTCTGAAAAACCAATTTAAAAATCATTCCAAGTCTGTTTCTCATGTTAATCAATGGCATTTCCCTCTTCACTGACAGGTTACAGTTGGATACTTTCTCATATAGAAATGTAGTCTGACTTCCATTAATGAAAGACATCTTACGTTTCTGGTAGATACATCTACAAGATGAGAAACAATTGTTTTTCTGATTAAGCAGCTTAAGTGCCTGAAGTGAACTAGAATAGACGTAAAACAATTGACTGATATGCAGCCAAAAAAGCAAATTTTTCAAAATTCCAACCATTTTCTCAGAGTCAGTTTTGGTTTTGCTGCCAGATGAATGTTCTTCTAGCTCTGTTTCTGAGGCACAATGGGGACATCTTGTGGCTAGATAGACAATACAGAAGTTAGTGTACCCAGTCTTAATGTATGTCCCCAGACAAATCCAACTTTGTTTTTCCTAGTGAAGGTGCTCGTCTGAATACAAGATGAAATAGATGCATTCACACTGATCACGCATCTATTGTGCACTTTTCTGATAACAGGCAGAGTATGTACTTTGTATTTCCAATTGTTTTATTTTATCAAAATCTGCTAACACATTCCAAAAACTAGCTCCTTCATCAACAAACCCAGTCTTGCACTGATGTGGTGTTTATCAGCAACTAGATTCAGTAAGACTGAAATGAGCAGAAAGTCAGCTTCCTGCCTCTCATACATAACCGTCAATTTGGTAGATAGCTATTTTAGCTGATTGCTCATGTCATACATTAATGTTTTAAATGAAACCATGATAAAATATTTCAACATACCCTAAGTATTTTTGGAGTGTGTGTAGGGGGTGCTGAAGATAAAAAAAATTGAAAACTGTTGAAGCAATTTATTGATCCTTGACTAGTTGGTAAATAATCATTTGGATTACATATGGATTTAGTTTTCACACAAGCAAATTAGCCAAGTATTTTAATATCAGATAGCATATAAATATATAGGAAAAATAAAATTGTCCCACGCATCACACACTGCATGGCACAATGCTGTTAAAGTGTTATATTCAGAGGCATATCCTCTCTCTGCTTTCACCCTGACCAGCATCCACCTCTGTTTCTCTGTTTCTCTATTTCCTATCTCAGTCATTTTCTTCCGATCATCAATAATGGCTGACCCGGAGGCCAAAGTTACCACCATGCAGGATGTATTTAAAAATATGTATCCATCTAATCTTAGGTAGAAGGACTATAAAAGCACTGCAGAACTTAAGTCCCCATATGTTAGGATGCAAAAGCCTTTTGAACCATCTTGCAGCATAACTTCTAAACCACTAATATTAAACACCTGCCTGCTAACACTTCCTAATTAGGCTCTAGCCTGCCATCCTTTGATCCCTAAGCTCTTTAGGGTGCCTTGACATGGCTAACTCAGGGAGAACAAGGGTTTTAAAAGCCAGTTCTTAAGTGCCCAGTGGAGCTAGTCAACAATAGCAGCAAACGGGGGAGTTTTGCGACAGAGTTTACAGGAGGAGTATGAGAGCCAGATACACCTAACAAACTTTCTCTAAACTTAGACCAGCAAACATTCCCATCTCACCCTCCAAAAATCCTGTAAGTGTAAAAAGAATGCAGGCAGAAGTCCAGCAGCAGAGTGGGAGCTATCCAGTTCATGACACTGAACGCAGCATGTCTGATTACCTGCCTGATGGGCAGGTGGTGTACATGCATATTTGGTGCAAGCAGCTCATGCCCCTCAGAGACCAAGTAATGGGGTCTTGAGACCGAAGTGTTGGAACAGGAGGATCTAAGGGAGACAAAGTAGTACATAGAGGTGGCTTTCCAAAACGCATTAGAGTGGTCCCGCACCCAGTCTGACAGCATTTCTGCTGTTGAGAGTGAAAGTCTCAGGGAAGGAGAACATCAAGCTGGAGTGGAGGAAAACAACCTCATAGTCGGGATGCTCCTTCCAGATGATGTCCAGGTATCCTCTCACACTGAAGATAGCCCTCCAGGGGAGGGAACTCCTGTTATTAGAAAGACAAGTAATAGTAAAAGGGTATTCTATTTTCATTTCGGAGAACTGCATGGTGAATGACCTGCCAGTTGCAGACCTCTTGAGACATCTAGATAGAAATATGTGCAGTGCTGGGGAGGAGCTGATGGTCAAGGTACATGTAGGTACCGATGACATATGACAATGTAGGAAAGAGGTTCCCAAGGCTGCTAGGAAAGAGATTAAAATCCAGGACCTCAGTGGTAGCATTCTCTGAAATACTCCCAGTTCCACATGCTGGGACATTTAGACAGGCAGAACTGCAGGGTCTCAATGCGTGGATGAGATGTTTTTTGCAGAAGAGATTTAGATTTATTAGGAACTGAGGAATCTCTTGAGAAGGGCGGAGCCTATATAGGAAGGATGGCTCCACCTAAACCAAAACAGAATCAAGTTTCTGGCATGTAAAATTAAAAAGGTCAGAGAGGAGTTTTTAAATTAAAGGCTGAAGGAAAGCCAACTGGTGAAGAGGATCATGCTGTTTGGACAGAGACATCCCATAGGGGAAGATTTATTAAAGGGAATATTCTATATCATCCTAGTAAAGAGAGGAGAAGAGAAGTTGGAAAAATACAAATAAGAACAGAAGAGAAAAATAGTCAAATGAAAGAGTCCCATTTAATTATATCTTATGAAGGCAGACAAATATTGGCCATTTATGAAAGTGCTTGCATACAAATGCAAGAAGTCTAAATACTAAGATAGGTGATCTTGAGGGAAAGTCCTCTCGTGGATCAGTAATGGGTAAAGATATAGGAAACAAAGGAGAGGAATAAATATCAGAATCCCCCAAAGATCTGTACTGGAGCCAGTTCTGTTCAATACATTCAAAAATGATCTGGAAAAAGTGATTTGCCCGCACTGCCAACTCTTTCAGAGTGGCTGTACTACCCCCAAAACAGGATAGAGAGACAGCTGCAGGCAGGACTGGGGGACGATACAGCTGCACTGGAGGAGTTGCTGGCATGGGGTGCTGGCTCCTGGAAGTGGCGTCCCTATGTTCTGCTCCTTTCGCCGCTGCGGTTCCCGGGAGAGCCCTGCAGTTCCACAGATACCGATTTATATCTGTGGATATCCACAGGTGCAGATATACATTTGTATCCACGCAGTGCCCTACAAATGCAAAGTAATGCAGGTTGGAAAACAATCCCAACTACACATACAAAATGATGGGGTCTCAATTAGCGGTTACCACTGAAGAAAGATCTTGGAGTCACCGTGGATAGTTCTCTGAAAACTTCTGTGCAGTATGCAGTGCAGTCAAAGAAGCTAACAGAATGTTTGGAACCATTAGGAAAGGGATAGATAATAAGAAACTATCATAATGCTATTATACAAATGCATGGTATACGCAGACCTTGAATACTGCATGCACCCCACCTCAGAAAAAAATAGAGAGTTGGAAAAAGTACAGAGAACAAATCATTAAGGTATGAAAGAACTCTATATGAGGAGAGATTTAAAAGAATGGGACTGCTCAGCTTGGAAAGAGGTGACTGGGGGGAATATGGTATAAGTCTTTAAAGTAATCAATAGTGGGGAGAAAGTAAATAAGGAAGTGTTATTTACCCCTTCAACATAATATGACCCAAGGGTCACCCAATTAAAACTAATAGGCAGCAGGTTTAAAACAAACAAAAGGAAGTACTTCTTCACACAACACACAGTCAGCCTGTGGAATTCGTTGTAAGAGGATGCTGTGAAGGCCAAAAGTATAACTGGGTTCAAAAGAGAATTAGATAAGGTCAAGGATGATAGGTCTATCAATGGCTATTAGCCAAAATGGTCAGGAACATAACCCCGTGCTCTAGGCACCCCTAAACCTCTGACTGCTAGAACCTGGGAATGGATGACAGGGGATGGATCACGCAAACAACAGCCCTGTTCTGTTTACTCCCTGTGACGCATCTGGCATCAGCCACTGTCTGAAGACAGGATACTGAGCTAGATGGACCATTCGTCTGACCCAGTATGGCCATTCATATGTTCTTAAAATTACATATTCACATCTATCTATGCAAAGAAATTTCCACTTCTTAAGAAAAAGGGAGAGAGAGTGTTCTCTCCATAGCAAAGCACGGAAAAAGTTAAACTTAGTTATGAAAAGAATACTTTAAAAGAAAATAACTCTCGGTAAACATGACTTAAGCCTGGACCAGGAAGGATAAATATTTGCCAGAAAATTCTGGATCCTGCTAGGCCTCATACACAATTAAATAGTGATTTCCTTAGATCCTACTGTGTAGAGGAACACTTTTCAAATGTTGTCACAGCTGGAGGAGCCTGTTAATTGGACATATTGTTGCCAGTTATATGGAAATAAAAGTGTCTCCCCCAGAGTGCAGAGATGCTATAGAATAACAGATTCATACACTGCACTTTCGTCCCCATATATGGGATTTCTTGAACTCCAGTTTGTTCCAGTTGCATCACCACTGTACACTGAACACTTATTTCTCAATAACCATACTGAGCAAATCACAGGAGCATAGAAATGGCCATGTCAGGTCCATCTGGTCCATCTCCAACAGTCACCCACACCAATTTCTACAGAAGATGCAATAAACCCTGGAGCAAGCAGATGCGCTATTTCATTTTACAGATACAGAACTGAGATACAGAGGTTATAATTCATTTCTCTCAACCTCCATCTTGTCTCTAGACTGACAAGCTTTTGGGGGCAGATCTCTCTCTTACTAGGTGTCTGTAAGTACTTCTCAGTGGGGCCCTGATTTGGTTGAAGCCCCTCAGTGCTAACTGTAATACAGTAATAGTCAATTGCTTGTTCATCATAGCTCGGTTCCTCTGATCTGGAAGAAGTTAATATGTACTGTAAACAATTATAGAAGCCAAATTAATAAAAACATACCGTGCTTGATAATATATGCATAGTTAGCTTACAAGTTGAGTAGAAAAATGTGAAAAAATGACTTACAAATACCTACAATTAAAATTATTCTTCCCTAATAAAAAGACTCCTCTTAAAGCATATTTGGATCACTATCCATTTAATTCATTTGATGTATGTTTGAGAATGCGTATCTCCAAAACATTAGACTGGACTCATCTCATTATTTTGATTCCTATTATCAATTTGTTTTAGTTAAAAGTTTAAGCATGAAAGACTTATATTTGTTATGTAGATACTGCTTCTTTGAGGTCTCTGCATTCTGTATATATGTTATAAAGCTTAAAAGGACACTCAGGTTTATTTTAAAAACATTGCTTTTGATACTAATACACCTTTAGACTGTTGATAGCCTAATGTACTTTTAATCAGATACAGGTATGCTGATGGTTTACTCTTTGCATTTCTCTCAGTTTGAACAGTGAGAATAATATTAGTTAGTTTCACTTACTGATTATCAAGCACTAGCAAGGGTATAAGTTTATTTTAGATTAGGAGCATACTGGCATACTTGCTCATACCACTATTCTGTTTACAGTGGCATCCTGTCTCTGAAAATGGCCAGACACCAGCTGCTTCAGAGGGAAATGTAAAATCCTGCAATGGGCAGTTCTGGAACAATCTGCCCCCAGGTAAAGTTTCCTCCTACCTTCCAATAGTTAGAGGTTGCCTAAACCCTGAAGCTTGATGCTTCACATCCCCTCCAAAACTCTATTTTGTCAATATTTACTATAGCAACACTAGATATTTTGGTTTTCCAGATGTCCAGCCTGTTTGGACTGTTTGCTAAGCTCGAGCCTCATCGATATTGTGTCAATGAGTTCCACAGACTACTCATTTTGTTGAAAATTATTCTAATGACTTTATTTTTAAAGTATGGAAACGTTTATATTGGTCTTTGATGTTGTAAAGCCCAGCTCAGATCATCCCTTCTGCAGGATAATTTCTGGATTCCCTTGGGAAGACTCACCTCTGACCCTGTCTCAAGGTTCAGGGTTTTGCCCCTTTGCCACCAAGTGTAGCAGATCTTTGGAGACCTGTGGGAGTCCACCACCTGTACCCAACTCTACCTCCAGCTCCATCAGAACCAAGCTCCCAGAGATGTCCCCATTCTCCTCCCAGACATCACTTCCACACCTAGAGACCCTCAAAGGGGGCTGCTCAAGACTGTAATATCGATAGGGCTACAGAGAGCGAGAGAGAGAGAACATGCATTCCTCCAGGCCACACCTCTCTTCTAACCATTTCTCCCCCAAGTCTATCCAGTCTCCACCCTGCATCCCCCTGATAGGCCTCCCATAGGGTGGAGGGAACTGTTCTGCTTCTTCTTCATTGAAGTGAAGAGATCCTTGAGTGGACAGTTCCCCCATCCATAGATTTCAAGGAGAATAATCTGATTCTCCATCTTTACAAAAAAAAAAAGCTAAATCTGGGGCCGATTTGATCTGACGTCAGGCTAATAAATGGTTTAAACCAAAATAATAGAAAGTGGAGAAAGACACCTACTTCTTTTATATATTTGTCTGTTTTTCAAATGAAGGGTAGAACTGAGACCTTTGAGTCTGCCTCGTGTTATCTGCTATCATCATTTTCTTGTCTTGAGTACTATATTTATTTCTATTTTTAAAAGCTTTTAAAAATCCTCTACATTTCCATAAGAACCCTGAAAAACACCTCACATACATCAAACACATGCAGAAATGCATCTGTGCCATGGATATATAAAAATGAAGAGAACAGGAATGAGATGGGGTTGGAATGAAAAGGAAATTGTTTCCTACCAATCTTTAGCATGCATTTGTTATGAAACTGCAGTGCAGGCATGTGGGATTAATTCCTGTCTCACCTCTCCACACATTTGCAAAAGGATATGTATTCATGGCCACTAATCTAAGAAAACAGTTTGCAGTGAAATGAGACAGCATGACAAGCAATATAGGTTATGGAAGATCTTTGCAGTCCTACAGAACAACAACATCTTTGCTTTTGTTTCATATACTTTTGGTTGCATGCCTGTTATTTGAATCCAAGCCAGCACCTGTTGCGTCTATACAGTTAATATCAGAGAAGGACTGAAAAACTCCTCAGAGTGTTGTCAACATTAAAGCATCTTTGATTAAAAAAATATGATTTACTTCTGCTGCTTTTCAAATGTTTTCATCTGCATTATTCTTGGTTGGGTCAGGAGTTTCCTTTCTATTCACCTCTACTCATTTTTATATTCTATAGATGGGGGAAGAGGGAGGACAGTGGGAACTTCAACCCACATTTGTGGGATGTGCATTTTCCCCTACATTCAAGATATCCAAAAATAAACCTGATACTCCACAAACAAAAGGTTTCATGCCAAACAACAGCTAAAGTTACAATTGTATTGCTCAACCCACCCATACCCCATAAAGAGATCTGCCTCTGAATTGCCTCCCAATAATTACATCACTGTCTGTCAAGATTTTATTAGAAAACAGCATCTCACATTTATATCAATCATTACCAGGGAACTGGGAGTTGCTATTTATTTGTACAGTACTGTGTTGGTTGTGAGAGTTAATTTTGAGTGGTGATAAATTGGACCCTACATAGTTTTAGCACTGCACACTGGGGCCAATAATGTACAATATGTAACGATTAGTGCTGCAAGGTTTTAATTAGTACGTTGCAGACAGACAGGATGCTAAGTTAGCATCATTATTCACAAACAGTTACTGTTTCAATTTGTTATGACACATATTTCAGTCTCTCTTTTCTCTTTTTTATAGTTGCTCCATGCTATGGGTGTACTGTATAGCTCCCTTAAATGCTGTCTAAAAGGTGCTATTATAATTGTATGATTGATGATTAAGCATATAGAATTAGAGGTGGAATTCCCCTTCAGTAAATAGCAGACTGAAAATCCACAAGTTAATGTTTCATATGCCACACACATGGGGACTCCTCTGGTGCGAGTCTCTTGCTAAAGAGGAAAAGTAAAAACAGCTTTTAAGAATCAGTATATATGGAGCTAACCCCACTTACTGCACTTTCCCTATTCCCCTAAAATAGGGAAAGAACCAGTTAAAAATTTAGACAAGTTAGATGTCTTCTGGTCACCAGACCTGATGACATATATCCTAGAATACTCAAGGAGCTGACTAAGTTGATATCTGAGCCATTAGCAATTATCTCTGAAAAGTCATGGAAGACGGGAGAGATTTAAGAGGACTGGAAAAAGGGGCAAATATAGTGCCAACCTATAAAGGGGGACTAAAGGACAATGCAGGGAACTACAGGCCAATCAGCTTAATTTCAGTACCCAGAAAGATAATGGAGAAAATAATTAAGCAATCAATTTGCAAACACCTAGAAGTAACAGTCAGCATGGATTTGTCAAGAACAAATTGTGTCAAACCAAGCTAGTAGCTTTCTTTGACAGGGTAACAAGCCTTATGGATAGTGGGGGAAGCCGTAGTATATCTTGACTTTAGTAAGGCTTTTGATACTGTCCTGCATGACTTCATTAACAAAAAAGGGAAATACAACTTAGATGGAGCTACTGTGAGGTGGGTGCATAAGTGGTTGGAAAACTGTTCCCAGAGAGTAGTTATCAGTGGTTCACAGTCAACTTGAAAGGGTATATAAAGTGGGGTCCCACAGGGATCAGTCCTCGGTCTGGTTCTGTTCATTATCTTCAATGATCATCACTGATCTAGATAATGGTATAGAGAATACACTTATAAAGTTTGTGGACGATACCAAGCTGGAAGAGGTTGCAAGTGCTTTGGCAGATAGGATTAAAATTCAAAATGATCTGGACCAACTGGAGAAATGGTCTGACATAAATAGGATGAAATTCAATAAGGACAAATGCAAAGTACCTCACTTAGGAAGGAACAATTAATTGTACACATGCAAAATGGGAAATGTCTGCCTAGGAATCAGTACTGTGGAAAGGGATCTGGGAGGTCATAGTGGATCACAAGCTAAATATGAGTCAACAATTAACTGTTGCAAAAAAAAAAAAAAAAAAAAAAAAGCAAACATCATTTTGGGGTATATTAGCAGGAGCATTGTAAGCAAGACACAA
The DNA here is from genome assembly GCF_965152235.1 of Eretmochelys imbricata. NCBI lineage: Eukaryota > Metazoa > Chordata > Testudines > Cheloniidae > Eretmochelys > Eretmochelys imbricata. The sequence continues at coordinate 254,342,771 of NC_135572.1, read as the reverse complement.
GAAGTAATTATTCCGTTCTACTCCATGCTGATACAGCCTCAGCTGGAGTATTGTGTCCAGTCCTGGGCACCACATTTCAGGAAAAATGTGGAAAAATTGGAGAGTCCAGAGGAGAGCAACAAAAGTGATTAAAGGTCTAGGAAACATGATCTATGAAAAAAGATTGGAAGAACTGGTTTGTTTAGTCTGGAGAAGACAAGACTGAGGGGGGATGGGATAATAGTTCTCAAGTACATTAAAGAGAACTGTTTTTCTTCCTCCTCCTTGTAACAACCTTTTACCTCTGAGGATAGGACAAGAAGCAATGGGCTTAAATTGTAGCAAGGGAGGTTTAAGTTGGACATTAGGAAAATCTTTCTGTCAGGGTAGTTAAGCACTGGAATAAATTGCCTAGGGAGGTTGTGGAATCTTCCTCACTGGAGGTTTTTAAGAGCAGGTTAGACAAACACCTGTAGCGGACAGTCTTGATAATACTTAGTCCTGCCTTGAGTGCAGGGGACTGGACTTGAAAACCTCTCTATGTCCCTTCCAGTCCTACAACTCTATGGGTCTATGATGTGGTTGCAGGTCCCAAGCCCAAAATAAAGCGGAATGGGTCAAATGCAAGGCTAATGTCCTAGCCTTGTTTAAAAAAAAACTCCAGACACCTAGTTGGTTGTGGAAGTGGAACCATGCTACTGTTCTGGTACAAATAGCTGCTCTGTCAAGAATACTGCCAACCCTTCATGCAGCATGAAGGCTCCTGGTGAAAGTGTCTCTGGAAGTCAGGGTGCCAAAATGTCTGAAGTATTTTCTTACTTCCAGCATCAAAGTCAGTTATTGGAATAGGAGAACAAGGTTTCAAACATCAAAGATCTTACATATCATGAGGGAGATGGACAACCATGGACTTGAAATCTCAGTCATCAATGAGAGCAGACTGAGGAGCAGATACGGAGTGCTTCAAGCAAGAGAAAAAACATCAGTTTGCAGTGACAATGTACACTCAGAGGGATTAGCACTTGTTATGAGAGATGCTGTGAAAAACATCACTTACCAGCTGGAAGGCTATCAACTAACATGATATAGACCTGATTCCAAACCAGATGCCTAATGATGTCAATCATAAAGATGTCATACACTGCTATGCTCTGACAGAAGAACACAATGATGAGGATAAAGTTAAGTTCTATAATTTCCTCCAAAGTGTGATTGATAGAATACGAAAATACAATTTACTTCTTATGATGGGTAACTTTAATGCTAAAGTAGGGTGTGACAACCAAGGAATGAAAAGAGCAATGGAGAAGCATGGGTGGGAATCAATGACAAGAATTATGTCACAGAAGTACAAGAAAGCAGACAAAGCAGTAGAAAGCAACACAAGGAAAGATAAATGGGGATCCAGCAACAGAAGCTGGAGCTGCTGCTCTGATAGGAAACTGGAGTCATTTACCAAGTGACTAAAACCCTCTGCGGAAACTTCAAAACAGGAAGTAGAGAAGGAAAAATGTTTACGACTGAGGTAGGAACAGAACAGATGGAAAAAGCACTTCAAATAAATCCTCAACAGACCTAGCACTAGAGTTTGATGAAACATATGATTAACTTGGTATCAATATTGGTCCAACAGAGAAGCTAGAAGTACAGGCTACAATCAAGAAGCAGAAAAACAACAAATCGACAGGAGATTATTAGATCACAGTAGAAATACTAAAAGCAGTTGACACCACCCCCATAACAAGATTGGCAGAGCTGTTCAATGAAGTCTAGGAAAGAGAGATCTCTACTGACCAGTGGAAACATGGAATAACTGTCAGAATTCCCAAAGAGGGTGATCTTACTAATAAGAATTGGAGAGAAGTTACTCTCTTATCTGTTGTAGGGAAAGTCTCCTGTAGTGTTATATAGAGGATGAAGGAGGCAGTTGGATCCAAAGCTTACGAAGAACAGGCTGGATTCAGGGCTAAGAAATCATGGGTAGATCAGATATTCACACTAAGAACCATCCGAATGGCAAACTCCCCCTTCAATTTAATTGATTTTCAAAAGGCATTTGATAGCACGCATAGATGTACATGGCAGAATATTCTTTAGTCTTATGGAATTCCAGCTAAAATCATCAACATCAAAGATCTGTCCAGTGATGCAAAGTGTGCTGTAAGTGTGAACAGCCAGACAAGAGTGGTTCAGCATGTACTCTGACATGAAACAGGACTGCTGCTTTTTGGCATTGCCGGAAACTAGATAATGAAAAAGTGTATTAGCAACACAAACACTGGCATAGAACGCACAGATGGCAAATTCTCTTAGAAGATATAGACTTTGCTGATATTGCAATATTGAGTGACACTCCTGAAAAGTTATGAACAAAGACCAGACCCTTAGCAAAAACAGCAGCCCAAGAGGGCTCAAAATCAGTTATGCCAAACCATCCTTGAAACCTAGATGTCAAGCAGTGATACCATATTAGAAGGCAAAAACCATCAAGCAAGTCGAACAGTTCATTTACCGAGCAGCGCCATACTAGCCACTGGAGACCTCAAGAAAGAAGTGACATCAGGGATAGGAAAGGCATCACCAGTGGTTACTAAACTCAACCTGTGGAAATCAATAATATACAGCACCAAAACAAAACTGAGTCTTGCACACTCTGTGCTAACATACAGCTGTGGGAGCTGGTGAGCTATTAAAATGTCAGCTAGAAAACTAGATGCCTTTGAAAATAAGTGCCTACAAAGATTCTGGGAATTGGATGGAGATGCCATTGCCAATGAAGAGATCTGAGAAATTATTAACCAGCAGCTCTTCTCCATTAGAATGAGAAGAAAGCATTGGACATATTTGGGGTACATGAACTCCAGATGCCAACACACAATTAAGCTGTCATGTGGAAACCAACTGGTGCAAGAAAACAAGGGCATGCAAGAGAAACCCTATGAAGAACTCATAGCAGAGAAGGCAGAACAGTCAATCTCACCATGATTCAGGGGCTCTTCTCCCCTGCTAGTATCAGGAGAGTGACCTCGTTCCCTAACCCCAAAACCCCTCTTGACCCAAGAGATGCATATTCCATGAAGAGACCTGTTGTTAGGGTCAGACCTGTCTATACTGCTGTGGGGTAGACCTACGTTTAATTTCCCTTTCTCCGTCGCTCACTATGCCAGCAGTTGCCGGAAGTGCTGTGAAGGCGACGACTCAGTCCTTGACACGATGCTTTGCATTGCTCAACAGATGACACTCCCCATTCCCCAGATCTATTAATTGTGTTGGCCAGATCCAAAGGGAGATTTTCCGGCCACAAAGATGGTTCTTGTGTCTTAGATTCTTAACAGAGGGAGATAAAAAGACAGTGGAGGGAGGAGGGAAAAATTGGGATTCACAGCTCCTAGGGAAATATGGCATAACACTTTGCTTCGCCTCACATTGTGGTGGCTTCAAGCAGGACCTGAATTATGAGCTCTTGTATTATTTGACTGTTGATAAATTTTGTTTTTGAAAATGTCAGTACATTACTGAGCCAATTCAATCTCCGGTGTTACTCCATTCAAGTCAATTACACCATGAATTTAGGTCAGACTGGTTCCTTTAAAAAAAAAGTCTTATCCATCATCTCTTATTTTTAACACTGATGTACTTGTTAGTTTGCTATGCAGCAAGTCCCCCTTGTAGCGACATTGATGTAATAAAGATACAATGGTTCTGCTGCTGGAAAAATGACATCATCAGCAAAGTAAGTGTTGAATTCAGTTCAGTTCAGATATTTATACTTGATGTATCTAACCTTCCATGACATGAATGGATGGATACCTTTGGGTCTTTTGGAAAGCAACCTTATAAGCAACAGTGTTCCCCTGCCCCCACTCCCAACTTCCTTACATGGCTTTTGAAGGGGGAAGGGGGAAAAAGAGCTAGATGGTGCTATGGTTCATATATTAGCCTTTCATAGCCAGTTTGTTGAACCAGGTGAACTCTGCATACAAGTTGACATTTGCAGATGCGGCCTACCATGTCCTAACTTGTTCATTTTAACCAGATTCTTAATGAGGATTCATTTGTGTTTTGGGAGGTGAGTTGGTGGCTTATATGTGAGGTGGGAGGGAAGGGTATTCTAAGGGCACAACAAGTAGAAGAGAGAGAGAGTTACTGTGGAGGTAGAGATATTTGTTACTGGTCTTCAAGCAGTGGGAAACTAAGACCGAGCACTTTGCCAGCAGAGAGATCTGTACAATAAGAAGCTGAACACTCTGGTACGTTTTCTTTAAATAAAAGCTATCTTTCTCTTTTCATTTTCTCTCTCTTCTTAAGGGAAGGTAAATGTACCTGATTTTGCAGTTTTAATTTCATTTTAGCAGGGCCATAAACTGTCAGATAAAGATTAACTATATTAGACATTGTTATTACCTGTGGGTTTTTTTCTTAAGTAGTAATTAATCTTCTATTTTTGTATATACTGTATAATGAATGAACAAACTTTCTTGGCTCACCAGAAAAATACTACTATCAGTTACACTATCAGATATTAATTTTCAAGTGGGAAGGGCCCTGCCCAAAGACAAGGGCTCAATTTATTGATAGATTCAAGTCTGTAAAGTAAGCTGCAATTTATGCTTGATTATAAAATTCAACACTTATTTTTTTCCAGATCAACACTGTTTTATTTTCTAAATTACAGTGTCATTTCAGGGTAGGTTCTGACAGAGACAATTTGTGCAGCACCAAAAAAAACAGACCAGTGTTTGTGGTTGATGCATTAGCAGTCACATTTGCAACATTTCTACTCCAGGAAAGAGCCTAGGGGAGATCTGAGATATGTGCCCCCATGTGCTTCTGCTCAACGTGAAAAGAAATGGATTATGTTTTAGCTAGAAATAAGAGGAGTTTGCCCAAGTTAGCTGTTCACATTCACCTGGCCAACACTAAATAGAAGTACTGTTGATGAGCACAGTTTAATATATACATTACACTTGGAGTAAACCATCGGCATGAGCCTCCTCCAATGTGGAGTCAATAAGGAGCTGACTGGCTATATGCAAATTTTCATATTTTTAATGGACTCAGATCCAGATGAAAAAAACATAGCATTTATTGTTCTATAACCCATGGATTTGTCTCCCTCGGTGACTCTGGATTTGTAAAACAATGACTGAAATGTATTAACGTATGGCTAGTTCTCTCATTTTAATAAGTAATCCAATAACTTGTGTTTGTGTTTAACTAAAGCATACCTTCCAGAAAGCCATCCAAATCTGGATTTGGAGGTATGCTTTACTCAAACAATTTATTAGGTTCATCCAGTCAAAAAAGAGAAGCATGAATATCTGACCAATCAAAACTAAACTGTGCTCACTACTCAGGTGGTCATCAAATAAGTTCAGGGAAATCATGATCCATTCATGGTATTCTATAAGGAGAGAGTCTAAATTCATTTTAAAAAAATCATTGCAAGTTATTTGCTCAGCTCTATTCTTTTCTCATCTAAATCTGATCTCATTTAGTATATTGCTTTATGTTTTGGCCTACTGTTGACAAGATAGCCAATTCAGGTTGAGACAGAAAGAAAGACAGTTAGAACTAAAGACAAATGTGTCAACTGGTGAAAGTAAAACAATGATAATATTACTTAGAAATAAAGACATGGAAACCCTAGCAAACAAAGGGATCCTGTACCTTTCAGCAAAAATAAAGCAAGCAATATCATTTATGCTCCCCTTAGCACCCAGATACTTTGTAAAAAGCAAATTATTGAAAACACTAGGACTAAGAACATAAGCAAGTCCTCAGTGGGAAATAGGCATCGCAGCATTAACTGCTGCAGATCATGTGTATCACATTTAGAATATACTGAGCATTCACTAGCAAAAAATAACATTCTTCTTCCTTCTCCCTGTTGCCAGCTGCTCAACACCCAAAACCTTACTGGGGGCCAAGTCCAAAGGCTTTCCCAGGATCCCAGTAGGTGGAAGCATTATACATAAGGGACCACCCCTTTCTTTCATACCACCTATCCAGGCTCTTCCAAGTTTCAGTCTCTTCTGGCTGTGTAAGTGAAAAGCATGGTGTGTTCCTACAGTTTGCAAACTAAGTTTGATTTGACAGATTTGACGTTTATTTGTTTTGGAATGTTGAGACCACACTCCCAGTTACCTAATTCCCCAAATCTGTGAGTGTCCATCCACTCTAATTCCAGTAATGTACTAACACACTTACTTACTGCTTTTCCCCATTAAGCATCATCCACCCTCTCTTTTAGGAATATAAGACTGCCACTTCAATTTGTTAAACTAGACAACCTTTGATCCATAAAACCTTACATAGCCTGGCTACCTAGCAGATTCTGTCTCTTTCCAGGTGCTGCGGGGGCAGTTGAAATTGGCTGGAGCACTATCCCAAATATCAAGAGTACAAGACTAAGTGTTTTCAAAGTTAACTGATTTTGAAATCAGCCGTGCCCACATCTGTTTACCTTTACATGTCTGTTGTGATAATTTGGGTCTATCAATTTATCCTAGTTGTGAGCTCAACTGTGAAAAGTGAGCACAAGTTCATAAGATGTCAAAATGACCTAGAACAATAAATGTGGATGGGAAAAGGTACAAAAGGGAGATAGACTGCATTAGTCCCAAACAAAAATGCCTACACTCAAGGACTGTGTTAAGATCGTGTTTGATAAATAAGAAAAGTGTGGAACCAAAAATCAATGAGCCAAAATTGGTGTGTTGGAAAACTAGGCCTAATTAGTGACAAAATAGTGAGGGGGTAGGCTAGTCGGGCCCCTTGTTCCCTTTTGAGGTCCTCAAAAACAAAACAAAACACAAAGAAAAACAGGCTACTTGAATGAGCTTCACCATCATGGCTGCTACCCCACTCCTCTTCTGGGTCCCCAGGCCTTCATCATCCTGATCCTGAGAGATATCCTGACCAGACCAATACACAGAGAGGGACCCACATGATGTTGCCACCGCTACCCACTCTGGCTGAATCCCAGACACTAGCTGGACTGTGATTTTTTCCCCACCCCCCACATCGGTCCCTTTCCTTCCCCACCTTGTTTCTTCTTTCCTAACCCTCTTTTTTTCCCCTTCTTTCTAATAAGAGTCTTAGCTGTATATTTTTACAATACTATTCACTTTCAGGTGTGGGCAGGCAAAGTAAAGTGCTTTTTCTTTAAATGTCTGTTTGCTTTAAGTGGTGTTGTACCTGTGTTGGGCCCGGGATATGTGAGAGACATGTGACCAGGAAGAGGCAATTAAAAGCAAATACCTAAACTTTCCAAAGCTGGTACAAGTTTTCCAGGTCTCAGAGTGGCTGATAAGACTGTGCTATGCCTGTGTTTCTCCAGCAGTAAGGATGCATGTTGAGACAACACCACAGACAGAAGCTGCGTTCTCTTTCTTTGCAATTCTTTTCTCTTCCCTCTTGCGTCTGTTTGTCTTGTTTCATCTTCTACGAAACAAAGTCAGACTTTAATCACCACCACCACCATGACAGCTCTGGACCATCTCCACTAACTTCTTCTCTTTTCCCCCAAAGGACAATTATTGCCATCTTTGATACTGATACCATCTAAGAGACCATCAAGCAAGGCGTTTTTTTCTTCTACAACCTCTCTCCAGCAAAAGAGACAGGGAACAAGAGATGTTGTTAAAACTAAAGTCTTATTTAATACTTTATATTTCAAATGTTTGTCCTTCTTTTCTGTATCTTTAATAAAAAGTTAAAAGGATGTTTAAGGGTGTGTTTGCCCTGGTACTAAACAGGCCTAAACCTCTGTATCCCAAACCCCAAAACACAGGTTAATGTTGGACAGTGACTGAATTATGTTAACCCCTTTGGTCCATTTATTCCATCTGAATTTGGCAAGGCAAAGAACTTCTCTTCTCAGGTATGAACTTGAGGATGTATTTAGACAAGAGGGAAAACAGCCTTCCTTTGGCCTATGAGAGAGAGGCAAATAAATGTACTTATTAAGTTAAAGGAGAACTAGTTGGCAATTTATTAAGACTTACATTGACAACGGCATTTTGAATCTCACAGGAGAGTATTAAGGAAAGGGAAGCTCTGTTAAGGATTAAGAAAAAGTTAAGAGACCAAAGGCAGCGAATAGGAGTAGAAAGTCAATTTCACAACACACAAGTTTCATAATGAATTTCCCAAGAACCTGATAACAGGACTGGTGCTGATTAATATATTAATCATGATCTGGAAGATGGAGTTAAACAAAACAAGGTGACAAAATGGGCTGGCCTTAGGGGTGGGCCATGAGGGTGACTATCCAGGGAGCCGTGGTCAGGGGGCACCATGCAGCAGCGCAGACCTGCACGCTGCCGGCTTGCAGGAGAGAGCCGCAAACTCAGACTCTTCCTCCTGATGGAGGATGATGGGGAGAGAGGGGACTGATGCACAGATACTGCTCGACCTCTGCACAATCCTCCATGACCCCCTAGGCAGCTTTGGTGTGGGGGAAAACGAGAAGCAATGCCAGGGCTCCCTGTATCCAGGGCATTTTCCCCATCTGGGCTGTACTGAGGTATCAGGAGCAGCTGCTCTTCTACCCTTCCCTTATGCAGCCCAGGTGGGGAAAGTGACCTGGATGCAGGGAGCACCTGATGTTGCTCCTCGCTCCTCCCATCAGAGCCCCATAGAGGGCTGCAGAGAAGCAACGTTCTGGAGGGGAGTGAGGAGTTATGCCAGCTGCTTTGTGCAACCAGGTTAGTTTCCCCATATGGGCGCAGGGGCAAGGGGGGGTGCAGAAGGGAGTTGGGGAGAAGGGGCACCTGAGGGGTTAGGGAGAAGGAGCTATTCATTATTATTGTTGTTATTGTGCATTTTACAATTCATTTCAGACACACGTCTCAGGATAGATGCCTGAAATTGTCAGTGACTACCATCTCTCAGCTTCTTTGCACTAGCACAAGATGGGTCTGTCTCCCCCTTCATCTGCCGGGATTCTCCTCTTCCCTTGCGTTATTCTTGGGAGCATGCAGAAACCTACCACCAGGAGCCAAAGATTTGATCATGAAATCTTTACTGCAATTGAACTCATGAAGGTTGCACGCTCTGCCCCCAGCTCTTGCTGTAGCTCAGCAATTCAGAGTTTTGGAGCCGTACTATATATGTCACATTTCTGGTGCATGCCTACAATGCCACAAAGAATGATGCTACGGGAGTCACCCCGTATCTCTTGATGTTTGGGCGAGAACCAAGATTACCCATAGACTTGTGCTTTGGTGTATCAGAGGATGGAGATAGCTATGAAACTCATCAGCAATATGTATCCCGACTAAGAGAAAAGCTGCGGGATGCTTATCATTTAGCTACCGCTGTGGCTCGGAAGAACGCAGACCGCAACAAACATCGATATGATGCTAGAGTGCGTTCGCAGGAGCTCCAGCCGGGGGACAGAGTCCTGCTGCGAAATTTGGGTATTGCTGGCAAACACAAGAGAGCTGACAGATGGAAGGCAATACCTTACCTGGTGATGGAAAAGCTGGCAGATCTGCCGGTCTACAAGATCAAACCTGAAAACTGTCCAGGACAAATAAAGATGGTGCATAGAAACCTTTTGCTCCCTGTGGGGGATTTGGTAAGCACCCCTTATGAGATGGGCCACAACAGGGCAGATGGGCAGAACAGAAGTGCTAGACCAAAGCCGCCATCCAACACAGACAGCGGGCCCCATGCAGCAAACTTACCCCTATTCTGCACATCTGAGAGTGAGTCTGAGGAGGAAGACACAACCCTGGTATATCCTGGGATGGAGACAAGATTTCAGTCTCGATCAGCTGAACCAAATGAGCGTTTTTCCTCTTCCACCCTAAACCCCATGGCGGAACTATTTAGGCCCATTTCCGACACCCCTGTGCCGCTGATGAGACCCCCGTGTGATGACACACACAGGTTATTGGACAGTGGAGACACACAGGTAGAGGATGTCCTGGGCACTTTGGACCCTCCAGCGTTAGAACTAGGAGTGCAGGGGCCTACGCCAATAGCCAAGGGACCCTCAAAGGAAGCCTTTCCATCCGTCACTCAAGAAGATGTTCCCCCTACCTCGGCAACAGAGATTCTCAATGGACGAGACAGGGTAATAAGACCAGTAAAACGGTTAACTTATGATGCACCTGGGGTGACTAGTGAGGAGCCAATACATTTAGCACACAGGCTTGTGGAAGCTAAAGTGGGCTTCCTGAGGCCCTTTGGAGGAAACCAATGAGTTGGTATAAAGGGAGTGTGATTTGTCGGGACGACAAATTCTCGGCTGGCGGGAGGATGTAAGCAGTGTCAGGATGAGCTCCACCCTGACATCTGGTGGTGAGGTGTGGCAAGTTATGGAAAAGAACCTCGGGGGCTAATCTCATTTGCATAGGCACACCCACCCCACCTAGAATGAGGCCATAGCTGCCCAAATGGTCACTTTGGCTGCTGTGGGATCCTCAGTGTCTCTGTTATTGGGGCAGGAAGAATAAATTGTTGTTACCCTGATTATAGGAACTGTGCTTGGAACTGTACTTGGCCTTTTGTTATGATGGAGGGACTCACCATCAACTAAGTAGCACTCGCTAGGCAAGGGTCATGGGTTCCAAAACTCTGAACTGAGAGAGGCTGGGGACAAGTATTAATACTTGGTGGCATGGGCCCCTGGGTGAGGGCCTTACATGCTAATTGCACTTCCTCCTCTCTCCACTGTGGAATATCAGAGCTAATTTTGATTCCCTTAGGAGTCTTGTTACAGGCTGCTGAGCTCACTTTGGACTAATGGTGCACCAGCGCTGAGGCTCCCCTACTACAAGCTGAATTCACCAAAGAGCTGAACTGACTAAGAGCTGAAATCACTGAGCGTTGTGTTAAGTAGTGGGGGAGCCTGAAAATATATTGTGGAGCACTTTGTGGGACTGCTGGAGTGCCTTGTGGACAGGCTGTTGGAGCAGTTCATAGGACGGTGGGAGCTGCATGTGGGACGTGGAGCGGAGCAGTTCGTGGACCGGCTGGTGGAGCAGTTAGTGGGATGGCGGGAGCTGCTTGTGGGCCACAGAGCCGAGCCGAGCAAAGTAGTTCGTGGGGCGGCTGGCGGAGCGGAGTGAAGGCCTATGGAGCTGTGGGGCGGTCAGCTTCAGATCATGTAAGGTGCCCCTTACCTCTCCCTCCCCCAATCTCCACCCAAGTTGGGAGGTAAAGCTCTGCAGATAGACTTTCGAACTCTGGGGCTGCCCTGACCAGGGACAGAGACTTTTGGGTCATTGGACTTTTGGGACTTTGGGTGATTTGGGGTTGCTGGACTCAAGAACCAAAGGGAAAGGGTATGCCCCAATTTGCTTGGGGTGGGTTTTTTGCTTATGGGTTGTGTTACGAATCCTGTTGGTGGTGTTTCCCCAACATAATGCCACATTGTTTCTCTCTGTTATTAGAAGGCTTTTTGCTACACTCAGACTATGTGCTTGTGAGAGGGGAAGTATTGCCTCTTGGAGGCGCCCAGCGGGGGTGGTATATATTTGTCCCAAGTCACTGGGTGGGGGGCTCGAGCCAGTTTGCATTGTGTTATTGGAATGAATCCCCTAGATACTGAACCCGGCCCTTGTTGCTGCCAACTCTGACGGGCAGAAGGGTTACATGTTGATTTGTCTGCAAACATGCGAATGTTTTGTTGCTGCCATTAAGAATAAAGAATGATTCTATGTTCTACCATACTGTCTTTCTATCCTGAAGTAAAATGACATATACCAGACTCCTGTTGTTGAAAGAGATAAAGCATGTTTTCTTCCCAATTCTGAGACCGTCATTGCAGATATGTAATGTTGTTAAAGCTAGAATGTATAGGTCTGCAAAGCAGGAATTTCCCTACAGATTAATTCTTATAAAGATAATTTCTTTAGAATAAGCACTGGAATCAATTTCTGCAATATTCATTAGTCTTATCAAATTATTATTTTTGTAAAGAATGTTTAATAGCAGACAATTTATGTCCAAGTCCAAAATTTATACCACTAATGCCATGGTTTTAGCACTTGTTTATATTTTTGTATTATTTAGCTAACATAGAAGTTGCTATGTGGGGGCCAATGGTGATAGGGGAATGGGGATCCCACAGAGATCAGGGGAATGGGGGGCAACCACAGGGACCAGGGGCAATGGAGGGGATGCTGTATGCATGAGAAACAGGGGCACCAAAATACAAGTTCACCCAAAGTGCCATTTTCCCTAAGGCAAAATGGGCCTGGACACAAAATTTAAATTAAAAAAAAGTCTAGTAAAGACTGAAGAACTCTAGAAAGGAAAGGTTTCAGAGTAGCAGCCGTGTTAGTCTGTATCGCAAAAAGAAAAGGAGTACTAGTGGCACCTTAGAGACTAACCAATTTGAGCATAAGCTTTCGTGAGCTACAGCTCCGATGAAATGAGCTGTAGCTGACGAAAGTTTATGCTCAAATAAATTGGTTAGTCTCTAAGGTGCCACTAGTACTCCTTTTCTTTCTAGGAAGGAAAGACTAACAAAAACTAGATGACTAGGCAACACAATGGTAGATGAAAGGGAAAATCTGAATTATTCGTACTTGTTGTTGGGTTTTTAATTAAATGGAACCACTCAGAACAAGCAATTAGAAAATAAGAATGGCCATATTGGGTCAGACCAAAGGTCCATCTAGCCCAATATCCTGTCTTCTGACAGTGGCCAATTACAGGTGCCCCAGAGGGAATGAACAGAACAGGTAATCATCAAATGATCCATCCCATCACCCATCCCCAGCTTCTGGCAAACAGAGGCTAGGGACATCAACCCTGTCCATCCTGGCTAATAGCCATCAACTTATCTAGTTCTTTTTTGAACCCTGTTATAGTCTTGGCCTTCACAGCATTCTCTGGCAAGGAGTTCCACAGGTTGACTGTGTTGTGTGAAAAAATATTTTCTTTTGTTTGTTTTAAACCTGCTGTCTATTAATTTCATTTCATGACCTGTAGTTCTTGTGTTATGAAGCATAAATAACACTTCCTTATTCACTTTCTCCACATCAGTCATGATTTTGTAGACCTCTATCATATCGCCCCTTAGTCATCTCTTTTCCAAGCTGAAAAGTCTGTTTTATTAATCTCTGCTCATATGGCAGCAGTTCCATACTCCATTTTTGTTGCCCTTTTCTGAATCTTTTCTAATTCCAATACATCTTTTCTGAGATGGAGCAACCACATCTGCACACAGTATTCAAGATGTGGTCATACCATGAATTTATATAGAGGCAATATTTTCTGTCTTGTTATCTATTCCTTTCTTAATGATTCCCAACATTCTGTTAGCTTTTTTGACTGCCACTACACAGAGAACTAGCCACAATGACACCAAGATCTCTTTCTTGAGTGGTAACAGTTAATTTAGACCCCATCATTTTATATGTATAATTGGGATTGTTTGCCAATGTGCATTACTTTGCATTTATCCACACTGAATTTCATAGACCATTTTGTTGCCCAGTCACCCAGTTTTGAAAGATCCGTTTGTAGCTCTTCACAGTCTGTCTGGGACTTAACTATCTTGAGTAATTTTGTATCTGCAAATTTGACCTCACTGTTTACCCCTTTTTCCAGATCATTTATGAATATGTTGAATAGGACTGGACCCAGTACAAACCCCTGGGGGACACCACTATTTACCTCTCTCCATTCTGAGAGCTGACCATTTATACCTACCCTTTGTTTCCTATCTTTTAACCAGTTACCAATCCATGGGAGGACCTTTCCTCATATCCCATGAAAGTTTACTTTGCTTAAGAGCCTGTGGCGAGGGATCTTGTCAAAGGCTTTCTGAAAATCTAAGTACACTATATCCACTGGATCCCCCTTGTTGACCCCCTCAAAGAATTCTGGTAGATTGGTGAGGCATGATTTTCTTTTACAAAAAACTATGTTGACTCTTCTCCAAGAAATTGTGTTCATCTGTGCATCTGACAATTTTGTTCTTTATTATAATTTCAACCACTTTGCCCGGTACTGAAGTCAAGCTTACCGGCCTGGAATTGCAGGATCACTTCTGGAGCAATTTTTAAAAATTGGCATCAGATTAGCCATCATCCAGTCATTTGGTATGGAAGCTGATTTAAATGATAGGTTATGGATGACAATAGGTCTGCAATTTCACATATGAATTCTTTGAGAACTCTTGGGTGAATATCATCTGGTCCTGGTGTATACTTACTACTGTTTAGTTTATCAATTTGTTCCAAAGCCTCCTCTAATGACACCTCAATCTGAGACAGTTCCTCAGATTTGTCACCTAAAAAGAATAGCTCAGGTTTGGGAATCTCCCTCACATCCTCAGCCTTGAAAACTGGTGCAAAGAATTCATTTAATTTCTCTGCAATCCTTGAGTGCTCCTTTAGCTCTTGATCGTCCAGTGGCCCCACCCTATTTGTTTAGCAGGCTTCCTGCTAGATATACTTAAAATGTTTTGCTATTATTTTTTTGAGTGTTTAGCTATCTGTTCTTCAATTTTTTTGGCCTTCCTAATTATATTTTTACATTTCATTTGTCAGAGTTTATTCTCCTTTCTACTTTCCTTACTAGGATTTAACTTCCATTTTTTAAAGGATGTCTTTTTGCCTCTCACTGTTTCTTTTACTTTGTTGTTTAGCCACAGTGGCACTTTTCTGGTTCTTTTACTATGTTTTTTTAATTTGGGGTATACATTTAAGTTGAGCCTCTATTATGATGTCTTTAAAAAGTTTTCATGCAGCTTGCAGGGATTTGACTTTTGGTACTGTGCCTTTTAATTTCTGTTTAACTAACCACTTCATTTTTGTGTAGTCCTCATTTCTGAAATTAAATGCTACAGTGTTGGGCTGTTGTGGTGTTTTCCCCGCCATAGGGATGTTAAATTTAATTATATTATGGTCATCTCTTGGACCAGATACTGTGCTCCACTTAGGACTAAATCAAGAATTGCCTCTCCTCCTGTGGATTGCAGGACTAGCTGCTCCAAGAAGCAGTCACTTAGGGTGTCAAGAAACTTTATTTCTGCATCCCATCCTGAGGTGACATATACCCAGTCAATATGGGGATAGTTGAAATCCCACTGTATTATTACTGAGTTTTTTATTTTAATAGCCTCTCTAATCTCCCCGAGCATTTCACAGTCAATATCGCCATCCTGGTTTGGTGGTAGGTAATATATCCCTACTGCTATATTCTTATTATTAGAGCATGGAATTACTATCCATAGAGATTCTATGGTACAACTGGGTTCATTTAAGATTTTTAATTCATTTGATTCTACGCTTTCTTTCACATATAGTGCCATTCCCACACCAGCACGACCTGTTCTGTCCTTCCAATATATTTTGTACCCTGGTATTACTTTGTCCCATTGCTTATCCTCATTCCAAAAGGTTTCAGTGATGCCTATTATATCAACATCCTCATTTAATACAAGGCACTCCAGTTCACCCATCTTAGTATTTAGACTTCTAGCATTGGTATATAAGCACTTTAAAAACATGTCACTTTTTAGCTGTCTGCCATTACATGATGTAATTGAACAGGACTTTTTGCATTTGAGTGTTTCTCATCTGATCCTACCTATATTTTATCTTCCATCTTCTCCTCCTTACTAGGATATAGAGAATCTCCATTAATAGATCCTCCCATAAGGGATGTTGCTGTCCGAACCACATGCTCCTCCACACCTGTCAGCTTCCCCCAGCCCTTAGTTTAAAAACTGCTCTATGTCCTTTTTAATGTTAAGTGCCAGCAATCTGGTTCCATTTTGGTTTAGGTGGAGCCCATCCTTCCTGTATCGGTTCCCCCTTTCCCAAAAGTTCCCCCAGTTCCTAATAAATCTAAACCTCTCCTCCATATACCGTTGTCCCATCCATGCACTGAGACCTTGCAGTACTGCCTGTTTAAGTGGCCCTGTGCATGGAATTGGAAGAATTTCAGAAAATGCTACCATGGAGGTCCTGGACTCCAATCTCTTACCTACCTAAATTTGGCCTCCAGGACGCCTCTTCTAGCCTTCCCTATGCCACTGGTACCTACATGTACCATGGTTACCGGATTCTCCCCAGCACTACACAAGTCTATCCAGATGTCTCAAGAGATCCGCAACCTTTGCACCAGGCAGGCAAGTCATTATGCGATTCTCCCGGTCATTGTAAACCCAGCTATCTATATTACACATAATTATAATTACACATTATTGGCCTTGTCTTGACAGCACAATTCATACAAGTTCTTCCTCTAGTACTGGCCCAGCCAGAGCCCTGATCAGTCACAAAAGCCTCTCATTTGAGTGCAGTGATGCTTTTCACTCAAGCTGGCTGGCCCAAGAGACGGTGTATGCTAAACATTGCGTGCTGCTAATACCTGAGCTGCAAATGTGACCACTCCACAATGCTGATGCAGGCCTAAGCCATCAAAGTGCTACTAAGTCCTCAAATGCCTTTTCCGCAACCCGCTCTATGATAGGGAGACAGATTAGATGATCAGCAGTGACCCAAGTACAGAGCCTGTTTTCACACTGGATGGGGTAAGGGCTCTGGGCAGGGTTTGGGGTGGTGGTGTTGAAATGCCCTGACTGTGCCTTGTCCAGGTATCTGCCTCGTGTTCCCAAAATGGAGGTTGCATTGAATGCCAACATTTGGTGCAGGTCATCATTCAGAGTTGGATCCATGCCTTGCCACTGGCTAGAATAAAGGCAATGGACAAATCTGCCACATGCCAAGCCAGAAGTTGTATACTTTGTTGAGCTGATGGGTTAAGGCCATTTTTATCCATGTTCCCACCACACTGGAAAATAACTCAGAGTGGCTCAGATTCGAGTAGTGTTAAGAACCATAGGATGCACCCCCAGACATCCTTACTGTACTTACTCATGCAGTCTGCACCAGTGTGGATGCAGTTACTAGAACACAGCTTTGCAGTTTGGCTAGGCCAATCTGAGTGAACTGTGCAGTAAAGAGAATGCCCTTGTGGGTAGCTCAATAAAAACATCTAGTTGTTGAATAAGTGGTCAAAAAAAGCAAATTTATAAGAGACAACATAGACAATTCTCTGTGATGAAGGGTCTGGGGACATGGCCACAGTTCATATTTGAAGGCAAAAGACTGCTTAGATGTTTTCAACAAGAGACCTGAATGAAACTAGATACAGGCAGCCAAGGGGGTCTGTGAAAGCTGGAATCTGGGCAAGGTTACAAGCCCTTGAAAGATAGCTATAATTCATTATTAAGGGGTCTTTGTTTCCTCAGTGATCCATCTGATAGATAAAGCCTGGAGTCCAAATCCAATTATGTGTGCAGATGACTGGGAAAAAATGGATTTGTAAAGCAGGGGCCGCAGCCCTGGATTGGGTGGGCTTGGCAAGAGACCTTTGGACGCAGCAAAGGGAGCTGGTATCTAGGCAGCAGCATTATGCTGACAGACTGACAGGAGAAGTCAAAGAGAGGGGGGCTGTTTTCAGGAGATGTATTCTGTAGCCCAGTAAGCAGAGATTTCCTTATCTAATTTGGTTTAAGAGAAGTGGAAATCTAAACATTAGTTCAGTTTTACCAGCAGAGTGGTGCTGTCTACCATTGCCCTCCCAGAGAGAGCTTTAGAAAATTTTAGATATCAGGTCCAGATAACGGAACACTTTGAAACCTTGAACTTGACTCTATATTATATGGAAAGCCAACAGAGTGGAGAACAGGTTTGACTATGCTTTGTATCTTCAACCTCTAGTTTATGATGAGTGATTCTGTATTTGGTGAGTCTGCCTTAGCCTTGTACATTTGACTGTAGTGAGGTGATCTGCTAGATCCCTGTGTAGAACAGGCTAGCGTATTGCTGTTTTTAACATGTTCTTTCCTATGACTAGTATAATCATGTTCTGGGTGTTGATCTAGCATCTTGAGGTTCTTTCAGATGATAGTGAGATTGGTTGCTCCACTGGTTGGGAGCATGACGAGATAGATGTATAGATGAGTGGACTGTATTTTTATCTGGATTTAGTTTTTGATGCTTTAGTGCTTTGTGGTGCAGGAAGCGTTTGCTGCTTTGGTGGAAGTGGCACCAGAAGATAATCCACATGTATGTGGATTAGCAGGCTGCACATGGGGCTCTACTCTGCAGAAGTTATTGCTGGAGTTTCTGTGCATGTGGACTATTTGTTTGCAGAACTGCAGTTGTAAGGCTCCTGTTGGTGATTTAGCTCAGTCAGTGCAATTGGTTGCTAAAGCTGGGTGCCAGATTTCCAAATAACTGAATGGGTTAAGCTTACACCATTGAAACATTTTAGCAGTATGTTTGTTTGAGAGTTGTATTCTCTAGCAGTTTCCTTATGGAATAGAAGACCTGCAGAATTTTTCCTTATGGTGCTTTGATAGCCAGTCTGAAGCTCCCTGCATCTATTACGAGACCCAGGTTTATATGTAGGATGTGTTTAATCTCTATATGTCTAATATTTTTACTCTTTATTGGTTGTTTTGGGGCTTTTCCTGAAATCTCATTTTTCTTTATGGCAGGTTGATATGTAGGGCTAATATATTGTAGTAGGTATCCAGAAGGTGTAGATTTCTTTGGAGATAGGTGACAGTATGACTAGATCATCAGCCCAGAACACGCTTGAGGATTGTTCCAATAGGGCTGATAAATTATTGACGTATAGGCAAAGGATGGACAGTATAAGGTTACATCCCTGTTTTACTCCCTTTTCTTTCTTGAAGGCCTCTGCTTGCATATTGTTTATTTTTAGCCTTCATTTGATGGAGTGGAACATGGATTTAATGAAGTCATATGTTTTCCCAATATTCCATTTTGTAGTAATTTGAGGTCAGTAAGGTAAAGATGTGGTCAGTGGCTTTTTTCTCAGGGAAGAAGTCAATTTGGCTTTTATGAACTATGGAGATGCCAGTCAGATATTGTACTAGTCTTTTATTGAGGATGTTACACAATGGTTTGCGGATGTTGCTCTTAACCTAGATATTTTTGTCGCTGTTAAGCATAAAGGCATCTCTACTTTTGTATATTTGGGTGATCAATCCATCTTGTGTCCAGATCAGGGGGTTAGCTTAAATAGCTTTACAAAAGTTTTCTGGATGCATTTGGTGCAGTGTTTCAGCACTTTGTTTGAGATGTTATCTGGGACACATGATTTACTGGGCTGGAGGATTTTCAGAAACTCACTTAGTTCCTGCATTGTTATGAGAGCATCCAAGTGGGTTGATAGTTTTACTGAGTCTTCAAGAGTAATTGACAGGTTTCAGAGTAACAGCCGTGTTAGTCTGTAATCGCAAAAAGAAAAGGAGTACTTGTGGCACCTTAGAGATTAATAAATTGGTTAGTCTCTAAGGTGCCACAAGTACTCCTTTTCTTTTTTCAAGAGTAATTGTTTTTCTGATAACGTTTTGTTCTTCTGTCAGATATATTGGATCCTTTTTAAATGTTCTTTCCATATAGTTTTCCATTTTGGATTACTACTTGTTTCTTTGTTTACTTTAAATTATTTCCACATTTGCCAGAAGGAATTGGTGTCTATAGTATCTTTGTGCTAATTTTTCCTTTCACACAGTCTGATTTTTTTCTACTTAGAACTACCAATCAGTACTCCAGGGTTTTATGCTCAGCTATACAAAGTTAATGTCACGTGTCTCTATTTTCAGTTGCACAGTTCCCTCACTTTTTTCAGCCTCTATCAAACCATTTTTGTTTCCTTTTCCTTCCCTTTGAGCTGAAATCTCCTTTTGTTAGTTGTATGGCTCCGGATTGTTTTGTTTCTCACATGAGGATTCTTTGGAAGTCCTTTGTGGCTGTTTAGCCATTGTGTTAATTTTCAAACAATTAAATTTTCAGTGATGGTGGTTTTCAAGGCTTTTTTTTTCCAGTCTTGTCCCCAGATAGGTTTGTTGAGTAGTCTGCAGAGGTTTTGTGGTGTTTTGTTATTCACTGGCATTCAATGTGATTGGTTTAGTTATTAGACCACAGTTAATTGGTCCTGTAAGAATTACTGGGGTTTGACTATTGGTGCTCATATGTCACTGAACTCTAGATCCATTATGGGATAATCAATCATATTATTTATCATTAACTCAGCAAAGAGCAATTTGCATAGACCGTCCGCTCCTCTTCTCCCCATTGATGATATATAAACCAAGGCTTTTACACATACTGTGAAGTTTCTTTTCATTCATGTTGACAATGCCACTGAAGCTGTGCCAGTGTTTTGCTGGGTTACTGTGCTAAGGTGCATCATCTCCAAATATGCCTGTTTCCTTTGGTGGGGATAAAGTCTGGTTCTCTGCCTGTGCATGTGTTTATGTCTGAACAAAACCACCCCTGTATTCACACCCAACACACTATTGCAATAATCTTGTGCAAAATATGCCTTGAAGTATCATTTGAAAGCTAACAACAAATCAATTTTCTTGTATAACATGTTAAGATTTATGAACTTACTCTGAAATTATGCCTACAATGTGTTTACCAAACAAGTGGGTGGGGTGGGATTGTAAACCTGTTTCTCAAAGAAAGGACAAGCTGAGGACTCTAGCCAGGTGCCCAAATTAACTGGTAATCACCCAACAAGTGGCCATTCTTTGGCAATGAAGTGGGGCATGTTGATCTGCATGTTAGCAAGCAACATGGAATCTCTTTGTCTCCATCCTCACAGCCTGAATGAACTTTATCTAGGGATAGCCTTCGGGAAAATGCATTTCAAAAGCTGACTGGACTATAATAGCAAAGGGCAAAAACGCCCTATGTTCTCTCCCCTTCTCAAGACAACAAATGAACCAACCCTTTGACTTTGGGGAGGGATGCTGACTTTGGGGGTCAGACATGTTGCTGGGATCCTGTGGAAAGGATTTTACCATGAATGAAGTCTAGCTTTTTCTTTTGTGACCATTTCTGACTAATGCCTTATACTTGTACTCATTTAAAATCTTTGTAATTAAGCAATCTTGTTTTATTTTCACTCAGTGCTGTGTTTAAACTGAACTGTTAGGTAACTCCAGTTAAAGCAGCAAACTGTTGCATAAGGACCCCTTCCAGGGGCAACAGACCTTTAATATCTGAACTGCCCAAGAGGGGGCTGGACTGTGCAAAACACACATTTTGGGGAAGATTTATGACTGGGAATTTTTTTGGGATCACCCTGTAAGTAGTAACCAAGACTGGTGGAAGCCAGAGCATGGCTGGTGTGTTGCTGACAGGCTGCTGGGCTCAGAGCAGCTAGCCCAGGGTTGTAGCTATATACAGACACTCAGGGTGTGACCAGCATGCTGCTTGGCTGTTTGTGGGTAGCCCAGGTTGGGATCTACAACAGCAAAACATTGTGAGGCACCCATGTTTGTGGGGCAGGCAGTGACAACCCCTCACTGGTCTGGATTACACCCCAGAATGTTATAGTCTCCACAGCTAAGCTTTCCTGTGCTTGAAAGTTACTGGTTTCTGACTGGTTGTTTGTGAAATCTCTCTGATAATAGGGGGAAGTTGGTAGGTCACATGTTAGGGCAGAGGTAGAGATCAGAATGCCTATGGATATTTTGCCTCACAGGTGAATCTGCCTTTTCTCAATGACAGTGTTGTATTTTGCTCATTCTTCTTTGATCTATACCACTAGAACAACTGCCACTTTTCTGTTTTCCTGTGCCAAGATTGATCCCAATAAGTAAATTGGAAAAGTCTGAGGAAAATAAGATTTTAATACAAGTGCTAGTTACAGAGTTGCATATATTAGGAGAACTATGATCACAGTTACATACTGAAGGGCTCAGATTTTTACAGACAGCCTTCCTTAGAGTTCTATCAAAATTAACAGACAATTAGGATGATTTCCCTTCCTTTGATAAAAGGACTCTATATAGTATATCTAAATATTTTGTATCTCCCTACATCAGTTCTGTATATCGATAGAGTCATTCCTGACAGCAAGGACTCCTCTCCAAGGCTTCTACAAACACTTCAGGAGAATACTAGGTTGGTTGGTTGTTTTTGCACCTTTGGAATTAGCCTGATTGTTCCAAGTACCAGGAATATTTTTGAACGCATCAGGGAAGGATACCCTAAGCATCTCTCTTTCAGTTTACACAGCCCAAATACTGCACTATATACTCAGCATATTTAGTACACTTTTCAGGAATATATTATAAATAGTCTTAACAAATGCCTAGTGGTTTTGCCTCCTATTTAGCTATAGTTCTAGGAAACCATTTTCCTTTAAATAGGAAAATAATAGACTAGATTCCTTCCTCTCTGAGCACCCAAACCACCCTTCTCTAGGGAGCTTATTTTTTTTTTTTTCTTAAAAAAGGCCTCTACTCTCTGGCCCCTCACTCTTATAGGATGCTGGGTAATTGCTTAATTTATGACAGCTGGTCCAGCCCTGCTACCCTGACAATCCCTAGGCTTAGGGCACGCAGCTGTGGCTTTTGCTCTGTTCAAAGAGAGGTGAGTGTTATTTCCTTCCTGCCAATCCTTGAAGAAGGTCTGTACACCTCATCACCAAAAAGAAGCTATTGATTAATTTAAAAGAGATTTTCTTCCTCAAATTTGTGAGGGTTTCTGGTTACAAAGAAGAAATACATAGCATCTCTTTAGCATATTGAAATCATATGATGTTGTTCTAGTGTGCTTAAGAGGCTGTAGTTATATTACCCCAGCTGATTGGTGTTATTTTGTGATCTAACTAGAAATGGACCTGAAACAAGACACTAGATACAAACACCACTAAACTCTCTGGTGGGGAGGGATTCTGAATTTGTTTTATAAATACTTTCACTCTTTATAATAGCTGGAGGAAATCCTAGATCTGAAAAGCCCTGAATTTTGGAGTGGACTCTAATTTTATGGTTTAGACCCATCTCAGGATTTAACACAATAAATCACTCACAAACTGGAGCCAGTAGCCCTAGCACAAGTTGCTAGCATAGGTAGGATGGTCTAGCAGACAGGGTAGTTATCTAGCATTCAGAATACTTAAGTTCAATTCTTGGCTCAGCCTGCGTCACCTTGAGGAAGTCACTTAATCTACCCTGTGTCTCAGTCCCATATCCCTACCTCAGAGGGGAGTTTTGAGGATAAACTCCATTAATGATTGCCCCTCATCACCTCACAATCCAAGTACCTAGACAAATAGCATGTTTAAGGGGAGAGTAAGTGAAACTCCTTCTTGGGTGCTCTCATGTTAATTGTAGGAGCATAGCCAATGTCCACGGAGAAGGAAAATCAGTAGAATTCTTTTTCCAATGCTGTGCTCCTTCTCCAGGTATTAAGTTAAAACACATGGTCTGTGCTTTTTCCCTCCTGCAGGTGGAGAGGTAAGCTGGTTTCTTTCTTTCTTTCTTTCTCTTGACAATCTCTGTTTTCATTCCTCATTTGTGCACCCGTTGTTACTACTACCTTTTCTGTCTCCACCTGCCTTCTGCTGAATGGGCTGTGTCCCTTCATTGCACACCTATCAGACTGGCCAAAGGTACTTAAAATTTGGCCAGTCCTTCAATAAGGCATAATTGCACTGCATGCATTCCAGGCCGCAATAAAACCATATGTACTTAAGACATTAGTAACATCTACAAAAATCATTCTGCCACACTGATGTCCTAATACTTGGGAGAATATTGTCTTGGGGTGGCATAGACTTCACCCATTTAGATATTAAGGTGCTAGGCACCTTAGCAACATTCAAGATAGATAAAGCCAAAGTTGTTGGCCAAACCAACCCCAACCACTCCAAAACCCAGACTCAGAGTTCCGGCTTGTAGCACATTGCTCCGCAGCTGCTACTCTAGCCTGCAATACGTGAAGCCTCTACTCTTCTGTACTATGTCTACAGGGTGTCAGAGCCACTGGATCTGCATAGCGGCACATCCCATAATTGATCCCCTCCACATATGTACAGCTCACTGCCAATGTTACCATCCATGCTAATCTGGGGCAGGTTGTGCTGGAAGCCCCCATTCTATTAGGCAGAATACAGTAGCTTCCTTGTGCAGCCTCTGTGACAGTGGCTCTCCAAGCAGCCCAGCAACAGAGCGTAAATGACGTAGATTATTTTGCCCTGAATGTCACCCTTGCTGCCCGTATTTAACACCTATTAATGCTAACAGCAATGACTGACCATAGCCACATGGAGAATAATGTCTGTTTTCCTTGAGCCTAGAAACAGAGAAATTGCTGTTGTGCTTAGAACTGGAAAGCAAATTTGACAAGCAGTAACCAGATCTCTCGGTTGCATTGCACAACACCTGTGTCCTGTAAATTCATCAAGCCTGCATGGTGGGTAATTAATGCAGTGCATGGCTGCTTTACAAGATTTGTAGCATCTATCAGCTACAAACCATCACACACACATCACACTTTCAAAGACAAAATGAAAGAGCTGGGGTTTAATCCCTAGGCCCCCAACTTGTTCCCTATTAGATGATGAAACTCGCAAGCAAACTTAAGGCATACGCACACACAAATATTCTTGATGGGTATATTAAATGTGAAGATGGAAGGAAAACACAATGGACCGCTCTTCCTGCAGATACAGCTTCTGTCAAAACATCTGATTTAAAATAAAAATAAAAAGGTTCACCTCTGACATCAGCTGTAATGTACTAGAATGCTAAAGGATGGAGAAAAGCTGTTTGTTCAGTGTTCATCTTGTCCTATTTTAAGGGTTAATGCATAGCCCATTGAAGTCAATGGTACTCTTTCCATTGACTCTGATGGGCATTGGATCAAGCCTTTAGTCTCCTACTTCCCTAAAGCAAGCTATTTTAAAATCTGTGTACAGGTAATCAGAATGTGGTAAAGTTGTTTTGCTGAAATCTATATAAAGCTTTGTGTTTTTCCCTGAAAGAGTTTTCAAAATCATTAAATAGCTTTATACAGTATTGCAGGAATGCTGCTGATACCTTTATAACGAGAAATGCTGCCCTAAGGCATACCTCTTGAAATCCTCATGCGCAGATTTCTACAAGGCCAACGGAGCCATTTGGTGGCTTAATCCCCACAGAGATGTAAGCAGCCCAGAATGAGCTTTTTGTTAAAATATACAATGCATCTTGAATGAGTCCTAGATAGCCTGCATGTTTATTCCATCAAAAAGCAGCTCCCTCTACTTCTTTAAGCTTAAGCACATTTTTATAGGCGCCGATGCTCCCTTTACAATTTCAGAGTAATACCAAATAGAGTAACATAATTCAAGTAGTATGACCACTGAGAATTGCGCATTAGGATTCAGTGCAAGCTGCTTAGAACTGACTTATCGGCCAAATCCTGTTTAGTCTGTTTTAGCTGATGTCCACTTTAAGTGGCCAGAGAGAAAGAAGCAAATGTGTCCTGGGCAGGAAGGAGAAAAAGTAGGGAAAGTGTCTAGAAAACAATTTTCAGTAAGGCTTAACCAACAGCACAAAACCTGGTCTCAATGGATTTGCTTTAGAAACTAGAATTGCCTGGATTTTCCAGTTATGCTGAATGTACACATCCATTTTAAGTGGGCTGCACTGTATTTATATTTAAATACCATAGCCTGATTCTGTTTTAATGTATGCATTTAAGATGTTTACATTAGAATCATAGAATATCAGAGTTGGAAGGGACCTCAGGAGGTCATCTAGTCCAACCCCAATGTTTGCCCCAGATCCCTAAATGGCCCCCTCAAGGATTGAACTCACAACCCTGGGTTTAGCAGGCCAACACTCAAACCCCTGAGCTATCCCTCCCCCATTGTAGGGCCATGGTAGACGGCATGGTGAGCTAGTGAATTAGTTTTTTAGTTGTCAGCAAGTAGGTTCGAATCCTAGGTTAGGTCATCACTTAAATGAGTTGTATAGTCTTCTCCTTGTGAATATTGAAGATTTGCCATTTATGAGTGGACTATTGCAGATCGGGACTGAGGTATATTGACAGGATTGCTGGAGAGCCCCAGACTGGAATAAAAGCGGTACTGCAGCTCTGGGCTGAGGAAAGCTGGCAAAAATCCTTGTAAAAACTTGCATAGTATCTGCAGTATTGGTATTTAGTAGCCAGTGTTATTAGCTCCTAAATCACTTTCAAGATTAAAAAGAAAAAGCTACAGCAATAATACATTCTAGCTCCTTCCCAGAGGATTCAGATATAACATTCCATAGGTCAGTTCTGTATTAGCTTCTTTCTCAAGAGTTCTTGAAAAAAGAAAAAAAGTTAAACCAACCACATCAGCAGCCATTGGGCTTCTAAACATAATGGCATTTAAGGTTCATGAGCAGGTCAGGTATTTTGTTTGTCTTGAACTCCTTTCAAACTAGTGACCCCTGTAGTCTTGAACGCCATCATTTTAATAGGTCCAGCTTTTGTGTGATATCACAAGCTTGGCCATTACTGATGGAACACAGCTTGCGGAATTCCTGCTTTTTGTTTATTTATTTGGATTTAAATAAAATAACAGAAAAAAATACCTATTCTGAGCTGTAGGCACCATGGCCATTAATTAAAATATACAATAACAAAAATATTACCAGACCAAAACAACAACACATTTCCCTTCACACCTGCCTTTTATACACAAACCACCAGCCAGCGATACATATTACAAATAGAAATGTCTCCACCCTTCAGATTCCCCTGCACCCCAAAACAAAAACCCACCCTTGATGACCTCAGTCCTTTGCACATGCCTGTTCAAATGGATGGACTTTGTAGCAGTGAGGTCAGCCTAGGAAAGATGTTCCTGTAGCCAAAACACTGGACTGAGCTGATCTCCAGTTCTGCCACAGACATCCTATGTAACCTTGGGCCAGTCACGTAACCTCGCTGTATCTCAGTTCCTCAGCTGTAAAATGGGAAGAAAAATGCTGCCTTTCTCCCATCATTTTTTTCTTCTCTATTTACATTTTAAGCTTTAGGAGGCAGATTATTTTGATTAGCTGCTCTTGTGCCTTATGACACATAAGGAAATCCAATTTTTCCATCTCCATCCGTTTAGTGGCATGTTTTTTGCTTCTTATATAGTCTGTTTCCATGACATCGACACCTTTCTCAATGGTTTTCTTAAAAGTCCTCTGTTGTCTTCCTCTTTTCCTTTTTCCACCAAGCATTAGCCAGATAATGGCCTGTCTGGGAATATGTTTTGCCTGCGCTGTGTTTTTTTATATATACATACAATATGCCCAAACCACTTCAGCCTTCTTTCTTAAATCATTTTCTCCACAGTCTGTTGGCCATTCCTTTGTAACACATCAGCATTAGTTACTTTCTCTCTCCAGAAGACACTAAGTATTCTCTGCAAGTATCTCTGATTGAATGTGTTAAGTTTCCTGTCATGAGCTTCACAAATTTGCCAAGTTTCAGAAGTTTATGACGATGTGGTATCATGATGACATTGTAGAACTTTATCTTAGTTCTTTTGTGAATCTATTTATTTTTCCAGCTATTTGCCAATCTCGAAAAAGTGCCACTTGCCTTCTGAATTCTTGCTTCTATTTCATTATGGAGTTGGTCATCAGTACTGGTTGTGCTTCCAAGATATACAAAGTCATTAACCATGCTGTATTCTTCAAAAACAATCACATATGTACCTTCATTGATGACTCCTCTTTCAATGATCATGACTTCCATTTTCTTTTGAATGAGTTTTAATACTGTTTTGGCAGCCTCACATTTGACATTGATAGTGGGTTTTTTTCATGGCATCATGATCTCTATCACAGAACAATGTCATCTGCAAAGTCCAAGATCTTGAAGTTTTCCTCTACTCCACAATATTCCTGTATCTTCCTTTGATGTTACTCTTCACATCACATAATTTATCACATGCAGAAAAGAAGTGGGGGGTGATAAAATGCAACCGTGTCACACTCCAGCGATGATATCAAACCGATCAGTCTCTCCACTTTCTGTCTTTACACAGCATTTTGAACCTTCATACAGTATATTGACCAGTGACACTATCGAGGAAGCCCATATTCTTGCAAGATCTTCCACAGTGATTTTCTGTGAATGCAGTCAAAAGATTGATGAAATGTATGAAGTTCAAGACTAATGTTCTCTGGTAAGCAAGCCCTTTCTCAATCAATCATTTCAGGGCAAAGATGTGAGATCTACACATGCTCTTTTCAATCTAACGCCTGCTTTCTCTTTACACAGTTTTCATCTATGACCCATTTGATTCTGTTCAATAATATACTGCAGAACATTTGTCCAGGTACTGAAAGTATTGTCATTCCTTGCCAGTTACCACATGCCAGTTGGTTGCCTTTCTTCAGTAATTTATAGATCACAGCTTCCTTCCAATCCTTTGAGCAGAGTTCTTTCTCCTAAACTATATTACAACGTTTATGTGGTTCATATACTACCACATCCTCGCCAGCTTTATGCATTTCAGCAATGATCTTATCTTGACCAGGGTGCTTTGCCATTTTTAGGTTTTTCTTTCCTCAGTCTCCATGTGTTTGTATACACTATTCTTTCCTTGAGCCTCTTGGTCCAAGAGAAGTTGTGGCAGCTTCCCAGCAAACATCTCTAAAGTGAACCCATTGTTCCTCTATATCATCATTCATTACCCATCACTCTTGAAATCTGTTTGAGAGCTAGATTTTAAAATCTCTCCAGAATCCCAGTTGAAGCCGTTTCGTCACATAAAATACCGTCAATCTTTTCTTGTTAGCTTACCTTTTTAGGTTTTGGCTAACTGTTCCAGTGGCAAGATAGTGGTCTTTTGCTATATCACCACTTGTAAAAGATCATGCATGGCAATGTAATCCAATTATTTCTCAGTAATTCCATTATTTGACTTCCATGTTAGTTTGTGTTTCCTGTGAAGAGGGAAGAGTATCCCCCCATACAGAGGCTATACATGCTGTACAGCTTGATGAATCTTTCATCATTCTCCATCCATCCCTCAATTCCGTGTCTAGCCGTGAAATTTTCGTATCCAAGATTGTCACTACCAGCTTGGGCATTCATATCTCCAGAACCAGAACAATATCATAACCATAAGCCTGACTGAGTATGGCTTGCAACTTATCATAGAATACATCTTTTGCTTGCTCAGCATGGTCACTGGTAGGTATGTAACACTGAATGATAGTTACTTTAGCATGATGTGTAACAAAATGTGCTCTTATAATTTGTGAGTCAACTGTTACCCATTCTTATAGAGCTTGTGTTGCCATTTTAATCGAGAAGGGTTCCAATTTCCTATACATGAATATCCTCTTGCCTTTCTGAGTAGAGCACCATGATACCATCTGAATGAAGTCTACCACATCCAATCCATCTAATTTTGCTCAGTCCAATAATACTAGTATTGAAGTGAGTCATTTCTCTGCCTATTTGATGCAGTTTCCCAATGTCCCACCTGGGTCTCACATTCCAACACCCAGTTTTAGCTTTAGTTGTTAAGAGCTCTTGTTTCAGGCAATGAATGCCTGCATGGGTTTGGTCCACCACCTTCATGCATCCATTTGAACTCACTTGTCAACTAGGTGATTTCAGAGAGCCATGATCTCCTTCAAGTGGACTAATTGAGTCAAACTCTTGTATCTGGGTTTTTTCCATAACAAAATCTTTTTTTACACGGACAGGAAGTTAGCCTGACTCTCAGCTGTAGATCCATGGCTCCTCATTCAATATATTCAGAGCAGCTCATACCATGTTTGAGGTTACCTCATCTGCCATCTGAGGGACATGTCTGGTAGCTGAGGATGTCCCAGGACTTGGGTGCAAGGATGGTAGCTAACTATGTGTTTGTAAGTTTTGAGCATAATAGATGTTGATTGGGGGCCATAAATATTATTACTAATAATATTTAGTACCAAAGATGCCTCTCCCAGAAGTCACTTTGAGGCATCGCCACTTCCTTCTCTTATTCCACCAATACAGATAATATCATTGAATTGTGCCATGCTAAAATATTTCGAGCATTTTCCATTTTCAGGTGATAGTTTCTAATTTTGGTCCAATAGTGGAATTATCTGATCATCTGCTAATAAAGGCCAGTCCATGGGAATAACCTGTGATAGCACCAAAATAAAATAAAAATGCAAGAACACAAGAGGAAACAATCTATTCAACAAGGAGCCAATTTATGATAAAACCACAAGTGCTTGCACCGGTGAAATAACAGCAAATAATTCTTTGGTGGGGATGTTTTTTCTCTTTTTATTTTTTATAAGCATGCTATACAAAAAAAAAAAAGAAGTGTCTCTATCATAGATCAGTGGAGCTTTCATGGAATAGACAGAGGATAACAGAAAAAGACAAGCTGTTTATTTTTTCCATTTTATAGGAAACTGACCAGAAGGCATTCACTGTGAAGCTTATGAAAGTTATAAAATATTTGTCCCTGTAAAAGTTATGGGCCCAATTTTCTCCTATGTTTCATGGGCACAAAAAGGGCATGAAGCCAGTAAATCCATCTAGCTGGGGATTTCCCTGTTGTGGGGGAATTCTCCAGTGGTGTAAACCAAGGATAGATGACTCCTACTACACCTTTCTCATTTACTGGTCTTCCAGTCAAGATGGAGTGGGGAGGTGGGTGTTGGAACTATGGCTGGGAGGAAAATGGAATGGTCAGAACCCCACTGCATTCCAACAATCCCCAGTTGGCATACTAACTTCTTGAGGTCATAGCCAACTAGCATATGGACAGGAACTGGACCTGTGTAAATGAGGTCCCTAAAGTAGGAAGCCATCAATGGCTTTTTCATGTCCCCTCATCTAAGCCCAGTGCCAATTGGCTGCATCTGAACCAATATGAAACACATTCATTTGGACTTGAAATTAAGGGGAAAGAGGCTTGGAGCTAGAACTAAAGTTGCATCATTTTTCAGATATCAGGGCAGAAGCAGTAACAGTAGTGACAAGTCATATCATAGTAGATAGATTCAAAAGCAATTTTCAGGGTCTGAAGGAGGGTGAACAGGATTAGTATCAAAGATTAATCACAAATATATGGAATGTTGCCACTGATTTGGGTTCAGAATTATATATATATACTATGATAAACAAATCTTAAGCTGAAAACTGTAATGTGATTTCTCAGAACATCCTCTGATGTTAGATACAAGCTGACTTGTAAATCCATGTCACTAAGTTTATCGAAAATGTGCACTGAAATAAGAATGCTCGGAGTTAAAATAAGACTCAGGAAAGGCAAATAAATAAATAGAGGCTATTTCTCTACCTCTTTCTGTCTATCTTCAAGTATTCACAAAAGTATTCTTTAAATTGCCAAACTTGACTATCCCTTGACCGGGTTGCACCTAACTAAATTTGAACAGTGGAGAAAAATTCAGTTATTTTACTACTTTCTCATATTCAGTGAATAATTTAAATTAGGGGAAGTCAATAAAGAAAATGCCACCAAAAGAAAGTTGACAAGGAGATGAAATTCCTTTCCATGCTACTTTTGTTTCAGTCTGCCTTTCTCAAACCTGTCTCCTGAAATTTGTGGAGTTCCATGAGTGGGATAGAGAAGGGTTATCTAGATTTTTTTTAACCCAACCCAACCCAACTCTCTGAGTGTGTTTGTGTGTATACCACAGAGAAACTTACTGATACAGTGGTATACTCCAACCATTGTCTCTCTCTCTATATATGAGTGCCAAGGAAAAGCAGAAATTTGGAAGCCATTCCTATCTCACTGCAGGTCATGCAAGGCCATGTATGTGTGTAGGGGCAGAAGGGGGGGTTGTATCTGTTCTTTGCTTTTAATTTTTTTAATGAATGTAGGGCATGATCCAGTGTCTACTTGAAGTCAGAGAGAGTATTTCCATTGACTTCAATGGGCATTGGATTAGTTTCTTTGTGATGACAAAGGATACTAGGTGGAAGGCCTTGTAGATGGAAGCCCTCTATCTCCAGAATAGATCCAGAATGGGCAGTGCAAACCTCTCAGCATTTCTGTACCATGACCTAGCGGTGCCACCACCTGGGTAGTTTAGTTTCCATTCCCATTTGATTTTTGGACTCTCTGCTAAGAACATATGGACATTTTAGCAGTTCAAGCTGGGGTGCATGAGATGGCCTACAGTTGGCATTTATCAGGAATTAGGCTTCTTATTAACTCAGTTCTGTGTCTGATTTAGGGCTAGTCTAGACAAAGTTAGTGCACAGCAAGATGGAGTGTAGAGCTACAAAGTGGAATAGGTCAAAATGCACTATGGAACTTTTAGGATGTGGTAGCAGGTTCCATACAGACAGTGTGTACACACTAGTGCAAGCTAGAGTTTCACCCCAGATTACCATGTACTAAGAGGTTGTCTACATGAACATTTAGACTGCAGCAAGTTAGGGTGTGAATTTACTCTGCACTAGCCTGCTGCAGACTAACTGTCCATGTGGACCCTGCTGAAGCATATTTACACTATGTTTGTTTACTTTAATCTGGTCCTCTATGCAAAAGGTCTAGATCAAAGCAAACTAATGAACTGTTAATGCATGTCAGCAGGGTTCATGTGAACAGCTAGCACGTGGCAGGCTCGTGTGGG
Organism: Eretmochelys imbricata; assembly: GCF_965152235.1. Taxonomy (NCBI): domain Eukaryota; kingdom Metazoa; phylum Chordata; order Testudines; family Cheloniidae; genus Eretmochelys; species Eretmochelys imbricata. The sequence continues at coordinate 254,310,376 of NC_135572.1, read as the reverse complement.
GTAGATTCACACTCCAGCTTGCTGCAAAAACTGTTTGTGTAGACAAGACCTTAATGCAATCTATTTTAGCCCACAAAATGAACAACAAAATAAGCCAGTTTATTAGAGAACATGCACAGAATAGAAAAAAATAGAGATCATGATTGAAAATCCATTTTAAGATATGGGAAAACAAACAATTAAGCATGCATTAGCTAACTCTAAGAAAAGGAGTACTTGTGGCACCTTAGAGACTAACCAATTTATTTGAGCATGAGCTTTCGTGTCAAATTGAACTGGCTCATGGCAACAAAACAAGCCAGTACTTTTCCCTTCTGCCTTTACCGTGTGCTCCAGAATCTAAGCTCTCATTTAAAAAGAATCTCTAGCATTTATGGTTGATTAGCTAATGTTCAAAATGCTAACTGGATGTAAACTCATGCAACTATGTCTGTCGGAGCCTGCAGATCGCCTAAAACAATAGCTTTGAGAGACATAAGAACTGCTCTAGTTCATCCCCATAGCATATTAACTCTGGCCAAGATTTTAAAAAATGACAAATGATCTTGAATGCCTGCATTTTGGGGCGCCAAAGCTGCCACTTTAGAGAGACCTGTCTAAAAATCAGTCCCCTTTTAAAGTGTATTGAGTTGGGTGCCCAAAAAAGTCCAGGACCTAAAATCACCAAAGTCACTTTTGAAAATCTTGGCCTCTGAAGCATAATGATGACAAGTGAAATATCAATGTGTCTCACTCTTTCACTGTCACAAAGATAATCGTTTTATAAAGACCAGCACAATCTCATTTTGGTGTAGTTATGACTGGGTGAAGTTTAGGCTGCGGGCAGAGCTCAGGAATACCATCACATCAGTTTTATGCCAGGGGATCTCCTGCATATGGCCTACTTTTTCTCCCTCAGAACCATTAAGATGGCCCCACAGATTAAACGTTACCTCTGACCTGATTGTCTCTTTCTTTACATATTTTAACAAAAAGCCTGTTGTGTTGATGTTGTTTGATGTGAAGCCAGCATGCTCCAGTTTTGCAAAGGCATCTCCTTATCAACATCTTGCAAGCCAGTTGTTTTTATTTGCCATGCTCCCAGTCCACATCTAGGCAATGCAGGCTATAAAGCTATTCAGGATGGATTATATACAAGTAACAAGTACATAAATCTCACCACAAACCCTTCTGCCTGCATCCTACGTCTTTATTGGCTGCCAGTTCCAAATCACTATTGCATCAGAAGTAATTTTCAATCCAACTAGCTTCCTAGTAATTGTCCTACTCTGTTTATGCTTATAATTACAACAGTTAGAGATGGAAAAGGCAGTAGATGAAAATACTTCTAGTTGAAATTAAGATTCTCTAACTACATCCTTTAAACTAGTGAATAAAAATAGCCTTTTGAACCCACAATTGTAATAGAAATGAGCCTCTTGGAATTAGTCATAACTGGAATTAGCCAGTTTGTGCTAACAGAATACAATTAGCTGCTGCAATTGAAAAAACAGTTTTTGCAGGAATTATTACTTGAGTTTGTTGTCTGTCTTATTAACACTAGTTTCAGAGTGGTAGCCATTTTAGTCTGTATCAGCAAAAAAAATGAGGAGTACTTGTGGCACCTTAGAGACTAACAAATGTATTTGGGCATAAGCTTTTGTGGACTAAAACCCACTTCATCGGATTAACACTTAACTCTTCTGGCTGTTTGCACATGCTGATTCATTTCTTCAGATTACTATCATTTCACCTGGGCAATAGGTAAGAACCAAGAGAGACAGTCTAACAATGGGTGAATGGCTAACAATTATAAGTTTGACTGTGGAGTTAGTAGGCGCACTGAGAAAGAAGCAGCATGTAGTTGTGCTTCCACGGGGGTGAATGAAGGACCAAATTGTGATTCAGTCTCTAGCTCCAAGGGGGATTCTTCTGCACCAGCCCTGTCCATGGTGCCAATTACTTTCTCCTCTGCTGCAGCTCGGAAGCTCTGTAGGCATATTGGATGGGGAGACTCCGAATGGGTGTACCAATTTCCCCATCCCACACACCATTACCCGCCATACCGTAGCACATGCCGGGGGACGAGGAGGGCATCTTTTGCCCCCCTACTGTCCTACACAATGCAGAAGGCAAGCCACAGTCTTGCCCTATGTAAACATAAAGATAAGGCACTCTTATTACCCATGTTTTGTTGGGGAATTTAAGCCTGAATAATATATCACCAGCAACAATGCAGCTAGAACATGCATTAGATAATGCCCAGAGTCGTACTAGAATCAGTATTTAAGCTGCCCCCTTTTCATTTATTCACTTTAGTCATGTCCTGGTGTGTACCAGTAAGTTACTAGAAAATCTGGGCACAGATAACTTGCAATTTTGAAATCTTCCCGAGTCAAGACAAGGATAACAATGGCTTCCATTTTTGTGCTGAGTCTGCTAGCACTCAGCTTTATTGCTGTGTAGTATACTCCCAGTCAATGATTTTAGGTTGATTAAAAGCCTCAGCTAACCAATCCAAATTGCTGTTTTTTGCAGTGTATATTACACAGCAATAGAGATGATTGATTAGATATCAAAGAGGATGTGTGACTGCTCCTGGTGTTCCACATGACACAGGTGGCCAAAAGTGTCTGTTGCCTCTGTGTTCCCCAGACGGGATCACAGCAGTGTGATAGTAACTGTCTGCATGGGGATCATTGCAGACCATTTGGAAGTTACAGCTGGCACAGTGTGCAGTGGCCTAACTACATGCCAATGGGGCCAGAGGTTGTACCAGCTTCCTGATTTCTTCTGGGTGGCAATTTTGACCCAGTAGTCCTGCCCATTTTGCCCCCAATAAAAGGGAAGCAAATGGATCCAGAAAGGAATGCATCCCTGCAAGCCTGGGATGCTGCAGATGTGTTCCTGTTTGTGTCTGTGGAGAGAACAGCAGAGTCACCTTTGACTGTTTTTGGCTAAAGATGGGGCGGGGTTGAAAAGAGGGATGGAACAGTAATCGTGCTATTCGCACTGAGCATGCTGCATGCTTGCAAATCTCCTTTCCTGCTGGGATATGTGAATGCTTATTGCACTCAAGCTATTCTAGGTAAAAAAAGGGCTGCCTCTTCCCGTCAATCCCCGCCCAACCCAGCTGACCAGTGGGAAGAAGAGATGGAGAAGGAGCGCCTCATCTGGGGTGCAGCAAAGCCAATGGGCTGTTGCTAGGAGCCTAGAGCACCAACACGGAGATTTGGGAGATCTTACTTGGGTGGCGGAATGGCGGGGAGGAAAAGGGCTAGTAGTGGTGGAATCCATGTTCTTTACTCATCCCTCTCAGCTCTCTAGATTCCAAAGGTGAGCTTCTGTGCCCTTGAGATGTGCAGCACAGAACTCGTACTCTTTGTACCTTCTCAATTCCATGCTATTCCACAGCCCGCAGAGTCATTTTGATAACCCTGGGGACCTGTCTACATTATGGCAACCTGTCTGCACTGTCCTATGGGCAGCAGCACTATGCAAAATCTCCACAGCATTGCATGCTGCAGCCCGGCCCCCAACATGCCCCCTCACACCGAAACCCACCCACAGCATGGCCCCTACAACAGAGCTTATCAGGTGGTCCTTGGAAAGGAGACTGCAGTTGTCCTTAGTTTCTGTGCTGGGGATCCTTCCCTAGCCAGATCCAGGGCTTTTAGAACCCATTTACACTTCTCTGGCCTCTTTATCCAATGTAAAGGGACTGGAGCAGGGTGAGAATTTCACCCTAGGAATCCACCACTACCAGCTCAGAATATGGGTGCATTTTTGTGCCTTCGTTGTAGCAGAGGTTTCCACTACAATCTGGCTTGGTACGGGTACATATCCTATATGAGCTAAACCCTGAGGTCCTTATTCAGTGCAGCTTCTGCTAACTTTAGTGGGAGTTAGCCTGAATAAAGATTGAACAAAAACTAAATAAGGAACTGAGGATTTGGCCCATCTTATGGATTTATTCATAGATATATTGCATTAACACGCACACACAGACAGAAACCCAGTGAGGTTTGGAGTGCATAAATGAGAATAAATTCTATTTATCCCTGCTAGTAAAAGTTGCTCTAAAACCCTTCTGAGGCTGACCTCCTCAGGAGAGCTCCACGTTTATTCAAAAGGGAGAGGAAAGAAAACAAAAGACCTAAGCAAAAATCCATCATAAAGCATTTTTTTCCCTATGGGTGCAAAAAGAAAGGACAATAAGACAGATAATATCCCTGATGGGGTAGGCTGCTGAATGAGAAGAGCTGACAGCTCACCGAGTCATTCGTCTGTGGGGGAAAGCTGTTGGGCATGGTGTCAGACGAAATAAATCAATAGATCCGTATTTTACTCAGGCATGGCTATATTGTGAATGATACAGCCCATCACAGTGCTTTTTGCTGATCCTTTCATCCTTGAATTTGTACTAGTAGCACATGACAAGGAACTGCATGAAAGACGAGTGTGATATCATATATTCAAAAGCCAAGGTCAAGTATCTGATGAACTTTGGCTCCCCGAGTGGCACCAGTATGACTAATGTACGGTATTCCCAGGATCCAGTAAGATGGCAGCATGCTCAGCAGTGCACATTAGCTAGTGATCTTGGTATGGGGAATGGCGAACTGAAGGAAGTTGCAGTGAACCAACCTGGCTGGCAATCTGAAATGCACCGAATCAATTTTTTGGGACGCAAGGTGAAATATATATATGGTGCGGTAATATTAATTTAGGGGGGGAAATCAAGTATTGAAATTATAGCATTGTGTTTATTTTTCATGCCATTGTTATAATAATACTTAACTATTGTGCAGTGCTTTTCACCTGTATATCTCAAAGCATTGAGCAAGATGAGTAAGTATCATTATCCTCATTTTAAATAGGAAGCAACTGATTAGATTATGGTAGAACTTTGGGGCAGGTGGAGTTTAAACTAAAAACAATTTATCAAACCATTTTGTAGCTGTAGGTCTTTTGAAATGACTTGTGTTTAAATTTATGGCAGTGTCTATCATTTTTTGGTGCCTCTGTAACTTTAAAATGACTTGCTTGCAACACTTGAAATTTTGAACCTGTAAAGTTCCATAAAATGTCAGGTATAAAGCAAGTTAAGTTTTAAAAATCATTATTGGAAACAAAGTTATTAGCATTCTTTGTCATTAGTGCCTTGCTGTTCTTCATTGCAGATGCTAATGCACACAATTTTAAACCTCACGGCCTTGGTTCTTATGTCCAGCCAAGCTGTGGCTGGTGTGGTACCAAGATGGGGGAGAAGCAAAGATATTTTTTTCTCTTTTATGACTTCCTGATCCTGGGGCTGTGTAGGAGCTGGCTTGGCCCCTGTTACAACTTAGTGCAGTCTTCAGGCTGCTCTAACATGTGTCCAGTTGACCTTGGCTTCAAGTGGCAGTCCCAACAATGATCCATGGGCTATCTACGGCAGTGCTCCTACTGAATTCTTATACAGTTGTCCTTATATTTACTCTGAAGTTACTGAAAACACATTCTGTGGGACTCCTCTTCTAATGGATGTATCATCCAGGGATTGATTTTCAATGGGCTTTGTGCTCAGAACCCCCTTAAGCACTTTTGACAACCAAACCCCAGTTTAGAGTGTTTTTTAAAAGTGCATATGGATTTCAGATCAGGTGGCTGCCTGGCAAATTTCCTTTCTAAGGTCCATATGTTCCCCTATCCTTCAGCGGCACAGAGCAGAGAAGGATGACCTTGAAAGGGAGAACTGTGCAGGGAAAATATGTATCTACACAGTGTTTTCCTTTCCTACTGTGTAACCTCCCATCAGCCTCTCTGCAGTACTGCTGATCTAGAGCTGCTCTTCAGCCAAAGGGATGACATGACCTCCAGAGTGGGGTGGAATCAGGGAACATTGGCTACATATGGCATGTTCTCTTTAGAAAGTGTTGCAACTCCATCTAGGTTATGAAAGATCCCTTATGGCACCTGTTGGGGAAGGAGCTTATAGCAGTGCAGCAAAAAAGCCTGCTGTGCTCTAAGTGCAGAACTGGATGTGGGAATCACATGGAGGGATAGACATGGCATAGGGCTACCCTGGGATCTTCTGGTTTGAGACCTTTTATTCCAGGTCCTCAATACTTTTCTCAGACTACACACACCCCAGCTCCATCTGTCCACTTGAGAGTCACCATGGACAGCTTAGTAGGAGTGTTTGCTTATTCTGTAGCCTTCCTTTGAAGCATGAGGTACAGCCCATTTTTGAACAGATTTTTCTGCATGTCCAGCAAATGTGCCCAGTCTTCTGGCATTTCTGACATTTCACATCTTTATGTATTAGCTGAGGGCTCTGTTTACAACAGGAAAAAAAAAACATCCTTGTGGCTTGGAGTTTCTCTTCAGGGAGGGGACCTTGCCTTCACATTTGTCTGTAAATCCTCTAGCATGCTGCTGGAGCTATATAAATAATAACCTTGTGAACTGGGCCTCTGTACATATTAAACTCATTTGCCTGTTTCTCCTGGCTGGCAGCTATGTTGATAGCCTCTTTCAGGGTAACACTGCTTGTGATTGTAGCTTTCTGTGTATCTCATATTCAACACACTGAGAATTCTACCCTGTAAAGGCTCATCTAAAAATCGTGCAAATTGGTTATGCTGTACCATCTTTCTTAGCTCTGCTAACAGCTGATTGAATTTCTTTGTTTCCTCTGAGGAAATGTACGCCTTTCAGCAACCAAGGCTGGAATTTGGAATGGAGCCTAAGGGAATTAGGCACCTTACAGTTTCCATCAAGTTTTAATGGGCGTTGGATGACTAATTGCCTTACATGCCTTTCCAACCCTAGCTGAAAGAAGGTGTGTCTTGAACCACTAGACAAATTATTTCATTATATTGTCACTGGATCATTTGAGGATACTAACGCCTAATATCTCATCTTGCTCCACGGCCAGGAGAATAGTTCTTTTCATTTTCTATTTTTTTTTAGGTCATTTGCTTACAAAACAAAACTTGGTATAGCATTTCTGCATATTTCCCCCATGCTCGTCCTTCTGTACAAGACTCTATTTTCCTTCATGCTGTCATTTGAACTTCAGAAAAATACCAAACAAAACAGCTCGCTGTGGGTGGTGAATTCTTTTTCTTTTTTCTCCTCAGCCACACAACCAGACTGTATTCTTGGATTCTTTCTTTACAAGGAAAAATGTATCAGTCACACAGTGAGTCTTAAAGTCACATACATTTTGCAGAATTATGTCAGGCAGACAGCTTGCTGAGTTTTAAGGTGTCCAGGCAGCTACTAAAACAGCACTGCTTCTACCTTTACTCCTTCTGTTTGTTTACATTTATCTTCAGACTCAAAACATGACGCTTTTCAAAAAGTAAATCTCCTTCTGCTCACTTCTCATATATTAACCTTATGGCATTTAGGGCAGAGGATAGCACAAACCGAGACAGACGATTGTTCTATAGTAGCAGTTTCATTCTATCTGGTTCCTTCATTGCCACAAGTACAGATTAGCCCTGTCTGCAGTATAGCTTGGCCAATGGTGCAAAATACTGTGCTAGAGATTACTCTAAGCATTACTCCTATAGCTCTGTTCATAATAACTGCCTTGTTCTTATTCCTAGTAAAATAAAGGAACCAGTCTTCTGAGGAAAAAATTCATTGGAGTTATGCCATCATAAAATTTAAGTAGGCATGGTGGTGAATATGCCTCAACATTTATGACATGGATCGAAACACCAACTGGTAAGCATAAGCTGACATTTTCAAAGCTGGGTCCCTGACATTAGGGTCCTAACTCCATATTTAAACACTTGAATATTAGCATTTATTTATGTGCTTAAATAAGCATTGAGAAGTAAACATGAGGTGTTCAGATTTGAAAATTTAGTCTGGCATCAGTGATAACAGGCAAGAGAAAATATAGTTAACAGGACTCTGCAAATTAAGTGACCTTTCCTTTATCAGAGAAAATAGCCTTATGGGTGATAAGAAAATACAATTTATCATTGTCATTGAGGACTGAGGGCCTGAGACAGAGCCACTGACTTCAGTGGACATGGATTGGGCCTTGATTAGCATTTACACTATATAGTAATTCTTCTGTTTCATTGTTCTCTATACTGAATTTTAGACCAAGATCTAAATTCTTCCAAACCACAAATTTCTTGATGTGTGAATCCTCCTGCTTTAACATACATGTTATTTGCATAGAAAATCAGGGAGTAGCCGTGTTAGTCTGTATCCACAAAAACAACAAGGAGTCCGGTGGTACCTTAAAGACTAACAGATTTATTTGAGCATAAGCTTTTGTGGGTAAAACCTCCACTTCTTCAGATTCATGGAGTGAAAATTACAGATGCAGACAAATATACTGACACATGAAGAGAAGGGAATTACCTCACAAGTGGAGAACCAGTGTTGACAGGGCCAATTCGATCAGGGTGGATGTAGTCCACTCCCAATAATAGATGAGGAGGTGTCAATTCCAGGAGAGGCAAAGCTGCTTTTGTAATGAGCCAGCCACTCCCAGTCCCTATTCAAGCCCAAATTAATGGTGTTAAATTTGCAAATGAATTTTAGTTCTGCTGTTTCTCTTTGAAGTCTGTTTCTGAAGTTTTTTTGTTCAAGTATAGCTACTTTCAAATCTGTTACAGAATGTCCAGGAAGATTGAAGTGTTCTCCCACTGGTTTTTGTATGTTACCATTCCTTATGTCTGATTTGTGTCCATTTATTCTTTTATGTAGGGACTGTCTGGTTTGGCCAATGTACATGGCAGAGGGGCATTGCTGGCACATGATGGCATATACACCAAACCCTTGCTAAAACGCAGGGTTCAGGATCCATGCGCGGTACCGCGTTAACACAGGGACCGCGTTATAGCGGGGGCCGCGTTACCATGGATCCCAATTTAAATATTTAAATTTGGGAGCCATTGCTGCGACCATGCTATATGCGAATCTACGCTATAGTGATGCGCGCTCTAGCGAGGGTCCGCTGTATAACATTAGTAGATGTGCAGGTGAATGAGCCTCTGATGGTGTGCCTGATGTGGCTGGGTCCTCTGATGGTGTTGCTAGAGTAGATATGGGGACAGAGTAGGCAACGAGGTTTGCTACAGGGATTGATTCCTGGGTTAGTGATTCTGTGGTGTGGTGTGTAGTTGCTGGTGAGTATTTGCTTCAGGTTGGGGGGCTGTCTGTAAGCGAGGACTGGCCTGTCTCCCAAGGTCTGGGAGAGCGAGGGATCAGTTTCCAGGATAGGTTGTAGATCGTTAATAATATGTTGGAGAGGTTTTAGCTGGAGGCTGAACGTGATGGCCAGTGGTGTTCTGTTATTTTCCTTGTTGGGCCTGTCCTGTAGTAGGTGGTTTCTGGGTACCCGTCTCGCTCTGTCAATTTGTTTCCTCAATTCCCCAGGTGGGTACTGTAGTTTTAAGAATGCTTGATAAATATCTTGTAGGTGTTTGTCTCGGTCTGAGGGATTGGAACAAATTCGCTTGTATCTTAGGGCTTGGCTGTAGACAATGGATCATGTGATGTGTCCTGGCTGGAAGCTGGAAGCATGTAGGTAAGTATAGCGGTCAGTAGGTTTCTGGTGTAGGGTGGTATTTATGTGACCATCACTTATTTGCACTGTAGTGTCCAGGAAGTGGATCTCTTGTGTGGACTGGTCCAGGCTGAGGTTGATGGAGGGGTGGAAATTGTTGAAGTCCAGGTGGAATTCTTCAAGGGCCTCCTTCCCGTGGGTCCATATGATGAAGATGTCATCAGTGTAGTGCAAGTAGAGGAGGAGCACTAGGGGACGAGAGCTGAGGAAGCGTTGTTCTAAGTCAGCCATAAAAATGTTGGCATACTGTGGGGCCATGTGGGTACCCATAGCAGTGCCACTGACTTGAAGGTATAAGTTGTCTCCAAATCTGAAATGGTTGTGGGTGAGGACAAAGTCACAAAGCTCAGCCACCAGGTGTGCCGTGGCCTCATCAGGGATACTGTTCATTTGCAATTCATTTGCAAATTTAACACCATTAATTTGGACTTGAATAGGGACTGGGAGTGGCTGGCTCATTACAAAAGCAGCTTTGCCTCTCCTGGAATTGACACCTCCTCATCTATTATTGGGAGTAGACTACATCCACCCTGATCGAATTGGCCCTGGCAACACTGGTTCTCCATTTGTGAGGTAACTCCCTTCTCTTCATGTGTCAGTATATTTATGTCTGCATCTGTAATTTTCACTCCATGCATCTGAAGAAGTGGGGATTTTACCCACAAAAGCTTATGCTCAAATAAATCTGTTAGTCTTTAAGGTGCCACCAGACTCCTTGTTGTTTTTGCATAAAGAATATTTCTCATAATAATCTGTACTTCTTATTTTGACCACTTTAATCTCTGCAATAAAACAAAACATAGCTATGGTTTTCCTTAGCACTAATGTGCACAGTATTCATTTCATCCCTTCCAACTTGCTTCCTTCTGTCAAATGCGAACACAAATATAATGAAAAGGGCAAATAGATAGATTTCATATCTCTTGATCTGTTCACCTTTAATTTTAAAGTAAGGAATTTTGCAATCTCCTTCCCCCTCTTGGGTTGTATATTAGCCTCCAAAACTTGTATTGCCTTTTCTTAGTATTTTAGACAACAGATTTCATTCTGTACCATGAATATATTGTTTGGGGAATATGCAGTGCATTAACTGCTATGGGAAAAAATAATTCTGTTTGCTGATCCATTTAATCTCTTTTTAGCAGGACAGAAACACTTGCCTTTATTTAACATCTTAGTAACAAAGACTATTTTCATACCCTTGGTAGGTTCAGAATCATGTCCAAATTCTCCTATTGTGTTTGAGCCAACCGGACGAAATTTACCTCTGGAGTCACCTCTCTGATGTTAAATCTGATAGCAGATTTTTCTTTATTGCTAGTAACACTAACACCCAATGGACTAGATTGTGCCTGCTAAGCAGAGTCCTATAACTAAGATCTGCTGTGTGGGAGGGATTGTACTCGATGGAGGAAAAATCCCTCCCCAGTGTAAAGTGTGTGTGCACGACTCATCCCATCCCCACCTCTCATCTCTCCCTTTGGGGCACACGCAAAGAACATCCCTCTGTTTCCTAGGGCAAAGGAACTGTAATTGTCGCTGTCTCTTGCACAAAATGCATTGCAGGGAGAGCACCTTGCACTCTCCCACCCTACACCCCCACGTAAGGGCTAGACAATCTGGCCAAATATAATTTGGGTGAGCCTCTTCTAATATGAGGATTTTATGGGAATGCTCACCCTGTGTTGGGATTGGCACGGTCTCCTAGGGAGAAGTCCAAGAATAGGATAGCAGGGGTGTGAGTGGCAGCACTGAGTGGCACTGGCAGAGCTGAATGTGGAAATCTTGCTCAGTGTCTGCATCACTAAACCTGGTCTTAGTCACTACCATGAAACCTTCCCTTTCGTAAGAACTACATTGAAAAGAGAAGACTCATAGCAGGATAAAATGACTAGGGAAAAGGGAGCAACTTGGCAAATGAAGGGCCCAACTACCAAAATATCTCAAGTCCATGCAGGATTTTTGAGTCTAATATGAAAAATGGCAGTGGAAATAGTCAACTACTATTTTTAGACATTGTGAGCAGTCACAGGAAAAATATAAATACACAGCTGGAAAATTGTAAATGTGTAACTAACCAGAACGTCTTTTTTAAAGGACATTACCCAATGCTTTTCATCGATTTTCTCTCTTATTATAAAACATCCCATTGTCTGTAATTCCCCCCGTCTGCTTGTTCTTTTTTATTTGTATAACACTGATTATTCTCCAAGGACCTAATCCTGCAAGGTACTGAGTGACTCATAGAAGATACTAAATGCGGTTGATTCTTTGTAGAGAGAGTAGGAGCTGACGATGCTAAATCTCTTGCAGGATCAGGCCCTAAGTTTCTAAGGGAGCTGAAATTAGTATGAGTCTCTCTCTCTTTACTTCCTCTGACTGCAGCAGCATTCTGCTTTGTGGAATGCACTTGTTAAGCTACCAATGGCGATACAAATCAGTGCTGAACAGGCCAAACTAAGGAAAATGAGTTTGTGCTCAGATATGACAATGAGGCTGAAGTCCAATTCTGCAAGCCCTCACTCACAATTTTATTCTTAACTGACCCACTGAAGACAATTATTACTTCGATTCAGTTGCGATAGATCCCAGAAGCACCAATCAGAACCAGGGCACCAGTGTGGTAGGTGCTGTTCACATAGATAGGAAGACTCTGCCTCTGCCTGCAAATCTCACAGTCTAACCTGACAAGCCACACATGAAGGGCAAGGGAGTCAAGAGACTTCTCTAGGAGAAGAGTCAAGAGACTTCTTCTTCATCGGTGCAGTTCCACCAGTAGTAGCAATGCTCTCTCTTATCTAGAGAGCGAGGGAGGAGAGCTGGAAATCAAATTTCTCTCCTCCCTGGCTGTACAGTGTAGTAAAATCGAGGCTCAGGCTATGTCTACAATGCGATAAAAACCCATGGAATTGAGTCTCAGAGCAGATTCCAGCTAAGGGGAACAGGCTAAGGGGCTAAAAATAGCAGTGTAGCTGTTCAAGGTCAGGCTGGAAGCCAGGCTCTGAGACCCTCCCCCCTCGTGGGGTCCCAGAGCTCAGGCTCCAGCCCACGCCTGAATGTCTACATTGCAATTTTATAGCCCCACAGCCCGAACCCCACAAGCCCAAGTCAGCTGATGCTGGGCCAGCCACAGCCATGTTGTGGATCTTTTTTTGCATGGAGACATACCATAAAGGGCTGGCTTACCTACAGTGAACACGGAGGGGAAAAAAGTCGAGACGCTCAGAGAGCTGACTGTGAGAGCCTCCAAACTGCAGGTTGCAGCTTCTCTCCCATGCCCTCATCCCTTTAGAACTCTTGCTTGACTGAGGGCTTGACCAGACTGGGGAAATGAATGATTTTTTAAAACACGTTAGCTAACACATGCTAATTTATTTTTCAGCACCAGTTGGCACCTAGTGTAGACAAAGAAAGTGGTGTTTAAAAATGTGTTAGCAGGTCACAGCTAACTCTAGGGAGTCTCTAAAACTGAACTATGTTGTTGAAGGTTTTAATATTGCATTTTCTGAAATGGTATCTGTAGTCAGGAAAAAAAAACAGGTGGCTGATGGAGTGAAAAGACTACAAACAAATCAGGTTTTTTTCATCCTTGAAGTACTTCACTATTAACATCCAGTTACACAGTTGTCATCTGATAATGAAGAGGGTACTATTATCAGCCAATAATGAAATTGTGAATTAAATGAACTGAAGCAAATCTGTGGACTGGCTCACTGGGCAGCCTCTAATTTAAGTGAAGAAGATAAACCTGATAGCGACATCAGAGGATGCTTTCATGTAAATTGCAATCAACAAGTGCTAGAAAGATACAATTCAATCCTGCAGTTAGCGTGAATGGCTGTATAAGAATTGAGAGGAAGGATGGTCTTGTGGTTACGGCCATTGAGAGGGACTCACCGAATCCGTGCTCAGTTCCTGAATCTGCCCCAGACTTACGGTTGCCAACCCTCTCGGATTGGCTGGGAGTCTACCAGAATTGGGCTCAATCTCCTGGTTGCTATTGAAAGCAATCCTGGAGATTTTAATAGTCCAAAAGTCCAGTTGGTGGCTCAGCAGGGCTAAGGCAGATTCCTTTTCTGCCCTGGCTCTGCGTAGCTCCCAGAAGCAGCCGGCATGTTCGGTTCCTAGGTCCAAGGGCAGCCAGGGGATCCCCGCGCGCTGCCCCTGTGTCCCACCCTGAGCACCGGCCCCACAGCTCCCAATGGCCGGGAACAGGGAACTGCGGCCAATGGAAGCTGTGTGGATGGTGCCTGAAGGTGGAGACAGTGTGCAGAGCCATCTGGCCACCCCGAGCCTAGAAGCCGGACATGCCGGCTGCTTCTGGGAGCCGCGCAGAGCCAGGCCAGATAGGGATCTTGCCTTAGCCCTGCTGCAACTGGGAGCTGCCCCAGGTAAGCACCACCCCAACCCTGCACCCCTCATCCCCTCCCACATCCCAGCCCCCTGCCCCATCCCTGAGCCCCCTCCCACACACCAAACCCTTCATCCCTAGCCCTACCCCAGGGCCCGCACGCCCAGCTGGAGACCTCACCCCACCTGTACCCCGACCCCCCACCCCAGCCCATACCCAAACTCCATCCCAGAGCCTGCATTCCTTCTCGCACCATCCCTGAATTCTCTCCTGAACCCCAAACCTCCCATCCCTGCCTCACCCTGGAGCCTGTACCCACAGCCTGCACCCCCTCCCTCACCCCAATCTCTTGCCCCAGACCGGAGTTCCCTCCCACACCCAAACTCCCTCCCAGAGCCCGCAGCCCTCACCTCCTACCCACCCATAGGCGCCAACTTCCCCTCTTTCCCCTGGGTGCTCGACCCGGCCCCGCCCCCACTCCACCCCTTCCATGAGGCTCCGCCCACATTCTAACTCCTTCCCCAAATCCCTGCTCCGGCCCCTCCTCTTTCCTGTCTCCTCCCCTGAGCACGCCATGTTCCCACTCCTCCCTCTACCTCCCAGAGCATGCTAATGCTGCCAAACAGCTGTTTGGCGGTGGTCCGGCAGGAAGCGCTGGGAGGTAGGCGGAGGAGTGGGGATGTGGTGTGCTCAGGGGAGAGGAGGAGGAGGAGCAGGAGGGGTGGGGCAGAGGGAGCTTGGCTGCCAGTGGGTGGAGAGCACCCAATAATTTTTCCCCATGGGTGCTCCAGCCCTGGAGCACCCACGGAGTTGATGCCTATGCCCCCTCCCACATCCCAACCCCCTGCCCCAGGCTCAGCTCGGAGCCCCCTCCCACTCCCCAACCCCTTGCCCCAGCCTGGTGAAAGTCAGTGAGGGTGGGGGAATGTAGTGAGCAGAGGCAGGGCCTCTGAAGGGGCGTGTTCTTGGGGGAAAGGGCATGGTAGGGGCAGGGCAAGAGTGTTTGGGTTTGTGTGATTAGACAGTTGGCAACCCTACCCAGACTTCCAGTGTGCCCTTGGCAAATCACTTAGGCCCTGATTCTGGAAAACACTGAAGCACATGCTTAACTTTAATTGAATTCAATTAGTCTTACATGTCTGTTTAAAGTTAAACATCATTTAAGTATTTTCCAGAATAAAGATGGATTTAAGCACATACTCCTGAACTGGGGCCTCAATCCCTCTATACTTCAGTTCCCCATTAGTAAAACAGAGATAACAATACTTCCATTCTCCTCACTTGCTTTGTCTGTCTGGTCTAATTAGATTGTTATCTCAGCTGGGCCCTGAAGTAGCTGTGGCCTCTAGGTGCTACTGCTGTAAAAAATAATAATTAATAATAATAATAATAAATATATCCATTATTTGCAATGTGTACACTGCCTTTCATACCCACGGATTCCAAAGTGTATTAGTCTTTTCATGTAACCAGGTCTGAGGTGGTCATGTGGGCCACTGAATAGCAGTGGTGGAAGGAGATGAGAAATTTGGGAAGGTCGCTGTGGCAAACTCCCCCTCAGCAGGTTATGAAAGCTTTGCTCTCTGTGCAGACTGGAAAAGTAAACAGCACAGAACTGAATTTATCTGTCTCAGAGAAACAAAGGGTTGAGTTTCTACTTAAACCTGCTGTAGTAAGGAGCACAGGTATGTCTAACCTGCTGTTTAAACCATCTCCCACAGCTGACCAGTCGCACTCAGTGTTTGAATGCTCTAATGTGAATAAATATGCAACTTACGCCCTCAGCAGGGGATGCTTGCAGGGTCTGTAGTTTATTACATTACATGCTATTAAAACTTTGTTGCAGATATTTTAAAAGTGTTTCTCTACTCAGGCGAGTGTACTGGAAATATATTTACGCTAATATTAGTGAAGTATTAAAATATAGTTACTTAAGGTTCACCGTAATGCATCATCTATTAATCCAATATTTTTCACATTACATTTGGAATGCAATTGTTTATTCTGATAAGTTCTGCATGGAGTACTAGAAATGTAGCTTTCTGTGGTTTGCTACAGTGCACACCATGAATGGCATACTATTTGTCAAGTTTCACTCTGCTTTTCTAGAAGTGCCCATATCTAAGATACACCACAGGGTTTGGAAATGTGATTTTCTTACAATGCAACTAGAACTGGAGCACTGGAAATCTGTATAACCCAAGATTTACCACAAAAGTGTGAAAATATAGTTATCCTGAGAGTCAGTAAACTACAGTAGATGGGTATTAATCCCAATCCCCCTGTAGCAAGGGGGTGTGGTTCCCCGCTGCCCCGGAAAGGGATGAGCCCCTCTGGACACCAAAGTGGGAGGAGCCAGTCCGTCCTGCACCTGCCGCCCAGAGGTCAAGGTGCAGGACAGGAAGTTTAAAAGCCCAACCCCAGAGCTCACTAGAGAAGCAGCCGCTGGAGAGGCCAGACACCTGTGGCCCAGCTCCCAGTTGGGAGACTCCGGCAACCGGCGGCAGACCCGAAGACTGGTCTGACCTCCTGACACTGACCAGAGCCCGGAGGAGCTGTCAAGCCTGCCCCTTGCAAGTTACCTGGAGGAGCTGCCAAGCCTGCCCCTCGCCAGTTACCCAGAGGAGCCCATTGTGCTTGACCCCGCTCCTGAAGAACACCATCCAGACCCTGATATCTCCAGAAGGGGAGTTTGGAAGTAGCCCGGGGGCAGCCGACCCTAGTCTGGCTGTAGCACTGCTGGAGCCAATGTCAGTGTGTTGCGGCCAGGATCCCCACTAACTCAGCAGCTGGCCTTCTGCTGCTGCTAGGGCCCCGGGCTGGGACGCAGCCTTTGCTCAGCCCCTGTCTGAGGGCCTGAGCCACTGACTCTTTGCTGCCCAGCCCTGACCCAGGGCCAGGGCCTGCTAATTGTATAACAGTTGCTCAGCTCCTGCCTGAGGACCCAAGTCTATGACTCACTATTGCCCACCGACCGTGGGCTGGGCGTGAATAATTGTTGGTGTTTGCCTCTATTGCTGCCGTGGCGAGAGACTCCTGCGGCCAGGCTAATTCCCCGTCAACAGTTGAAGTACAGAGGCAGTGTGGTTCCCCACCATCCTGGAGAGGGACGAGCACTGGCCAAACCCCTCTACACCCCTGTACAGTGCTGCTTTAACTTCTGGAGTGCCTGAGGAATCTTTACATCTTGCTATTCTATTGTTGACCCTGAAAAGTATGTAAAGAGCAACTTTCCATTTATGACAAACTGAGCACAACTTCTACCAGTTAGTGGGGAAGGAACATAGTGAGAGAGACCTTCTGAGTTATCTGCCAGAGCTACTGCCTATGAATCATTATGACCCAAAAGGATTAGAATTTCAGATAGAATAATGTGCGCAGTAATAAGTCCCAGCTCTGGGTGGGAAAGTGTAGTAATTACTCACACTTGCTCTATTTTCTGGATACTAGTTGTAAGGAAACAAGCAAACCCATACAACAAAATCAAATGGTTGTCTCTGGTTCTAGTTGTGTATAAAGGCACTTAATAAGAAAGTAGACATGGAACAAAATAAATTTACTGAACTGTATTACTCCTTTGACATTAATCTAACTGGTCTCCAAATGGCACTATTGGGCTGAATGGAAACAGGTGAAATGGTATTTATTCAGAACACCAACGTAGACTGCTCCATACGAGTTTGTGATAGAGATGCAGAACTCCAATCTCAAAATTAAATTGAATCTGAACCAATTCATCAATTTCTTCATCTTTCTATCAGCCTTGGTTTCCAGAGGTGGTTTTTTAGTGGTAGCTACTTTTCAGGCACAGTGGTATACATGATTTATTAGTCTGTAGCCAAATGTAGCAATCCTTACTAAATCCTTACTCAGGGAAAACTCCTATTGGCCTCAATGGGAATTTTTCTTGAGTAAAGACTGCAGGCTCCTGGAGAGCATTTATATAATGGAGTGGGCAAACTAATTTAAATTAGCCAAATCTAGCTGTAAATAATATCAAGTGAGGGAATCTTCTGTGTGAAAACAGAATTGTCCTCTGTTGTAAGAAATCATAAAACCAGCATTTCAGCTTTAATATGGGTGTTTAACCATTTGTTACATTGTTATGACACCACGTCACATCACAAACTGAACCTTAGTGCAATTCATTGCCATAGGCCATAGTGTCAAATATTGTAGCCAGATTTTAAAAGGGCTGGATAATTTTCTGACCCCTAAGAACATTTCTAGTTATGCAGAATAAGATGAAGAGTAATCTGATCTGATGGATCAAGGCATAAACTGGTTGCCACAGGGGTCAGGAAGTGGTTTACCTTCCCTGTACACCATGAGCAGCATTGCCCAAATGGCTTTCTCTATGATGAGAGAGGGAGGCAATGCTTCCTCTGAAACCAGAGATACAGGCCCCTGCCACAAGCAGGATAGTAGTCCCTGAGGAACTATTGGTATGGCACAGATTTTGTTTCCTGTAGGCTAAGTCACGACTCTCCTTACAAGGATATGCGTTGAGATTGGGGGACAGTTAGGAGCCCTCCTTTTGTGTGGCCCAAGTAAAGGGGGGGCGGGATTGCCACCCCTGTGGCTGGAGTTGTGTTAGGGCTACTAACAAGATGCTCTGTCTGAGAACAACTCACCTGAAAGGCAGTAACGGGCAGGGAGCAGACAGAACCATGGCTCCACTTTTCCCACTCACTGGCCATGGTTGGAACAATGTGAGGAATATATGTCCCTCTTAAAGGATCCAGCCCAAGGTGGTGAAATTAAGGATATAGGAGACATTCTGACTAGTGAATTTGCAGTGGCATCATCAGTTCATCTACTTAGAATGATGACCGGTTTCAGAGTAGCAGCCGTGTTAGTCTGTATTGTTAAGGAAAAGTTAGCATATGTGCATATGTGACTCCATTTTGATTTGAGGCCCACCATAGACTAAAAGCAAATACATCATGCACCAGGAGGAGTGTTCCTTAGATACTGCATTCCTGTGAAGCCCCCTCCCCCCTTGTTTCCAGCCTGTCTCGACTCACGGTTTCTGTTCTGTTCTTTGTCTGTTCCTAACTCCCTGCCTCCTGGCCTGGATGTGAGCCTCCCATCCTGATAAGAAAGGCTACTGGTGCATTGCTTTAGAACCATGTTGTGTAATTAAAGTAATGGTTTAGCATGAGGGATGCACTTAGCAGGGATAGGTGGTAGATAAGGGAAGTGTTTGTCTATTGGCTAAGGTTTCCGATGCACAAGGGCAACATGCTTTGCTAAAAGGTATATAATCTCTGTATAACCTGCATTCGGGGTCCCCTCCTGATTAGCAGGGGGGCACCACGCTCGAGCGTAATAAACTTAGTATCCTTGGGAACTCTGCAGTTGTGGACTTTGCTCGTGTGCCTCAGCCTAGACTCGAACTGTGCATGACCTATTGGGTATAATTCATAGCAGTTCCTGTGCACAACCTATCAGGTATAATTCATAACAGTTTGTGTGAGTGACCTGTGAGGTATAATTCGCAGCCGTTTGTGTGCGTGACAAATTAGGTATAATTCGTAACAGTATCCGCAAAAAGAAAAGGAGTACTTGTGGCACCTTAGAGACTAACAAATTTATTTGAGCATAAGCTTTCGTGAGCTACAGCTCACTTCATCGGATGCATTCAGTGGAAAATACAGTGGGGAGATTTATATACACAGAGAACATGAAACAATGGGTGTTACCATGCACACTGTAATGAGAGTGATCAGGTAAGGTGAGCTATTACCAGCAGGAGAGCGGGGGGAAAAAGTCTTTTGTAGTGATAATCAAGGTGGGTCATTTCCAGCAGTTGACAGGAACGTCTGAGGAACAGCGGAAGGAAGAGGGAGGATAAACATGGGGAAATAGTTTGACTTTGTGTAATGACCCATCCACTCGCAGTCTTTATTCAAGCCTAAGTTAATTGTATCCAGTTTGCAAATTAATTCCAATTCAGCACTCTCATTGGAGTCTGTTTTTGAAGGTTTTTTTGTTGAAGAATGGCCACTTTTAGGTCTGTAATCGAGTGACCAAAGAGATTGAAGTGTTCTCCGACTGGTTTTTGAATGTTATAATTCTTGACGTCTGATTTGTGTCCGTTTATTCTTTTACATAGAGACTGTCCAGTTTGACGAATGTACATGGGAGAGGGGCATTGCTGGCACATGATAGCATATATCACATTGGTAGATGTGCAGGTGAACGAGCCTCTGATAGTGTGGCTGATGTGATTAGGCCAGATGATGGAGTCCCCTGAATAGATATGTGGACACAGTTGGCAACGGGCTTTGTTGCAAGGATTGGTTCCTGGGTTAGTCTCTAAGGTGCCACAAGTACTCCTTTTCTTTTTGCGAATACAGACTAACACGGCTGTTACTCTGAAACCTGGTTCTGGTGTGTGGTTGCTGATGAGTATTTGCTTCAGGTTGGGGGGCTGTCCTGTAGTAGGTAACTTCTGGGTACTCTTCTGGCTCTGTCAACCTGGAAATCCTGGACGCCCCATCATCTCAGGCATTGGAACCCTGACAGCAGGATGGTCTGGCTATGTAGACTCCCTCCTCAGGCCCTACGCTACCAGCACTCCCAGCTATCTTCGAGACACCACTGACTTCCTGAGGAAACTACAATCCATCAGTGATCTTCCTGATAACACCATCCTGGCCACTATGGATGTAGAAGCCCACTACACCATTGTCTACAGCCAAGCTCTACAATACAACCGTATTTGCTCCAACACCTCAGACAGAGACAAACACCTACAAGATCTCTATCAAGCATTCTTACAACTACAATACCCACCTGCTGAAGTGAAGAAACAGATTGACAGAGCCAGAAGAGTACCCAGAAGTCATCTACTACAGGACAGGCCCAACAAAGAAAATAACAGAACACCACTAGCCGTCACCTTCAGCCCCCAACTAAAACCTCTCCAACGCATCATCAAGGATCTACAACCTAGCCTGAAGGACGACCCATCACTCTCACAGATCTTGGGAGACAGGCCAGTCCTTGCTTACAGACTGATTTCCCCGGTACTGGAAATAAAACAGGTTTCAGGGTTACATCAGCTTCTAATGAAGGCTCACTCTAGTCATTAACCCTTTCATTTATTCGCATCCCTATTTTAAAAAAAAGAA
Source organism: Eretmochelys imbricata (assembly GCF_965152235.1). Taxonomy (NCBI): domain Eukaryota; kingdom Metazoa; phylum Chordata; order Testudines; family Cheloniidae; genus Eretmochelys; species Eretmochelys imbricata. The sequence goes on along the minus strand of NC_135572.1, from coordinate 254,289,321 downwards.
TTCACACATACACTAAATGACATTTTCAGATTTCTAATACCTGTGACTTCGGCAGTAATTCTGCTAATGATCCCGTTATCTTCTATTCCTCTAATTCAGTGACCTGAGTGGGGATATTAGGGAAAGTGGAAAATAATCATTCGAAAACTCATTAAAATAACTTGGCTCTGAGTGAGATTGGTTCTTGTGAGAAGAATTAAAAAATGAAGAGAAAAAACCTGTTAAGAGGCAAAGAGTCAAAAATCTGTGACTCTCTTTGCATTTCTGATATTTGTCAATCAAAGACAGTCCTCTCTGTAGTTCATATTTCACTCTCTAAGGATAATTACAACAACTAAAGCCCAAATCTGTACCTTCCTACTTTTAAAAACAAAAGTTCTTTTCTTTTTGCAGATACAGACTAACATGGCTGCTACTCTGAAACCTTCCTACTTGTGTCTCCTTCACCACCTGTGGTTAATCCCTTTTTTAACCTCTCCTGTGTTTACTCCTTCATCACAATCACGAGGAAGAACAGCAAATGGAGGCTTGCTAGTCCTGCTGTGACATAGTCCAGCTCTACTTTGTAAAATAAAACCTTGCTTTGGCCAGCTCAGTGTTACAGAAGGCATTACTCTGCACTCATTAGTGACAAATAATTTGCCTTTCTGGCAGGGTAAATAGTAACACTACAGTTCTTGATATGGTAAAAGTGAAAAGCATAGATCCCGTTTCTGGCATGGGAGATGTAAACAGTAAAGCCAGTCACTTGGCTTCAGGGCAACCAGTCACAACTCCTCTCAGGTCACTATGGAGGAAACACAGTTCCTTGCCACTGAGAGAAACCTGCTGATTATATATGGGTAGGGGCTCCATTATTTATTTATGTATTTATTATTGTACTATTTGAAGTACCTATTATCCCAAGCACTGTACAAACACATAGTAAGAGACTGTCTCTGCCCTGCACAAGAGCACACAAGGCCAACCTGACTCAAACAAACACATTACCTTAGTGGGCAGCTTTATTTCCACATAACCAAAAAAAAAAAAAAAAAAAAATCACACTGTTCCACACATGCTGTCCACTAGTTGTCGTTCCCTCTGTTTCTCTCCCTCTCATCACAGTCATTTCTAAGCCATAAATATACATACCATCAACACACATACAGATGGTCTTGGGTCCTTCCTGGGGAGCGAAGCACAATGGGATTTCTTGTCTCCAATTAAGAGACTCTCTCTCTCTCTCTGACTGCCTAACAGGTAGAAGTCTCCATTCTTAAGCGCAGAGATTCAGTCATTGTTCTTAAAAAGAAAAATTAGGAGTAAGGCACACACACCCTGCCATATACACACCCACTCTCCTGCATCTCAACTAAAGGCAGAGGAGTTTGGGGAGCACAGGTTGTACATCCTGTACTTCTCACCCCCCACACAACTAGGCAGGAAGTGTGCTGAGCCTTGGTTCTGCCCTTTGATGTACTGGCCAGCATAGCTAAACTGGCCTGGGGAATGGCGAGACATCATCTCTCTTGGTCAGGGCCCGTACAAGATTACTTCCTCCTGGAAAGAAGGTGGGGAGGAGGGACGGAACTGTGACTTTTTAAGTAACCCTGGGCTACTCTCATGGGGCAGCACAACAAAATGCTGCCTTTTATACAGGGCTGCGTTCATTGTGCATATCTTGGCTAACTACGGACCGCTCCCTGATCTTCCCTTCTGGAGAAGGTAATTGAGAAGGTGACGGGGCATCTTCATGCACACCTGGATTTAACTGTCTTTTTAACCGTCTTTCAGTCAAGTGTTAGTAGTTCTCAAAGTGCAGTACAGTCTCAGCATTGCGCTGTGTATCCACTGCTGCTATTTGGACCTGCAGGAGCAATGAAGAAAAACATCTGCTATTGACTTGGGCCAGCCAAGCTCCTTAGATAGCTTCCTGTTAGACCAGTGCTTCTCAAGCTATCTGATGTGGGGGACCGGCAATTTTTTTTTCCAACATGCGCGTAGACCGGCAGCCGATGGCTCGCGGACCGGCACTGGTCCACGGACCACCACTTTGAGTAGCACTGTCTTAGACAATGACATCGCCATGGCAAGCCGCATTTTTATCATCTCTAGACTAATGTATTATAGTATACTCTTGCATGGGAATGACTGTGAAGAACATGGCAAATCTATAGCTGTTTGGATTCCTATTGCCCGTATAGTAGATACTGAGGCTGGACCTATGAAAGTATATCATACATATTTTTGTGTGTGTTCTGCAGTGGCACTCTATCCATTTCCAGATTGGTTTCAAGAATCCAGTCCTCATCTCTACAAAGCTTGGACTTAGCTTCCTGAAAGAATGCCTCTTATCCCACCAAGATAGCTCCACATGTGATGGGGTGCCAAGAGAAAAAGAGCAGGGCAGGGTATTCTGGGTGCAGAGCTGCCAGCTGTGCAATTCAGTACTACTAGAAGTCAGGGTAAACCTAAATCTTCCCACTTTTAGGGCATGTTGCAAGACCTTTCTCTTTACAAAGGCCACCTTTTACTAACAGTGACTACAGATTGGCCTGGCTACATTTCTTCTGGAAGACAACCACCAAGATTGATTTCATGTGGAAAAAGATGCTTATAATGAGGAAGGGTTGAAGAGTTGGTTCCCTGTTCTTACAAAAGTAATGTTATCTTTAATTATTGGTGGATCTGCCAGTGCTGCTTATAATTAAGGTTGTCTAACACTTTTCATTATAAAACTCAGTGATGGGTTGCTTATAACTTTGCCAATCTTCAACCTATTTAGACTAAAATTTTCTATCCTGAGTGTCTGTTTCAGGATACATATTTCTGAAAAAAATTGGGAACAATGTTTTCAGCCATTTCCAAGAAAGAAAATAAAGAAAACTATGTTATCTACCCATATTAAAACAAATTCCTACAACCATTTTGTTAAGGAGCCCACATACTTTGGAGCAAAAGCTTGAAATTCAGTAGTGCAGTTGCCCTGGTGTCAGGGATGTGCCTTTTGTAGTTCCCGTGAAAATTCAACTAAATTTGGTCTAGTTATGAGCCTTTAGGGGGCAGAAACACAGTTTGCACATGCTCAGTAAGGTTTTGATAGAGTTTGGATTTCTCCAAAGACAGTCTGCACTGAGCATGCTCCCACTCATGGGCTCCGGGCACTGAACTTGACTTTCTCTGCACTTTTTTCCTCCTGGCTGTCGGGGTCCACTGGAATGCTGGACAGAGGAACTGAGAATGGCAATGCTCCCCCAGCTGGTACCCAAGCAGCATGGGGGGAAAGGAAGGAAGCAACCTGACTGGAATGCAGAGGGATGAGGAATGGGCTGTTGCATAGAGGGGTTGCAGGAGCCAGAGGCTGGGGAGGAGCAGAGGAAGAGAGGGGGGGCTAGATGGGTATCCAGATATAGTGGGGGGGGGCAGAGCAAGGGGTTGGGGGATTGCATGGAAGCAGAGCGGAAGGGGAGCAGGAACCAAGGTCAGGGATAGGTAGGAACAGAGCGGGATGGGCACAAGACCTAGCATGGCAGTGATTTATAAGAACAGAAAGGAAGGGGAAGTTGGATAGGAACAGATGGGGATCAGAGGGATTCAGTGGGAGGAGCGGGGGACAACAATAAGATGGGACAGCCAAGAGGAGTGGGGGGCAGGGACAGGAGTTGAGGTGTGGGAGCACAGTAATAGACTAGGATAGAGACAGGCCGGGGGCAGAAAATCCCAAGGGTCTCACTAGAGAACAGTCCCCTCCAGAACCTGGAATTGAATCCGGGGAGGCGGGGGGGGGGGTTAATCTTTGTGTTTTTCTGCTGTCAAATAGTCATGAAACATTAAAGTTGTAAAGTCAAGCACTGAAAAGTAAGAAAATGCCAGAATTAAGGCAACCTTAATTCAGGCCCCTTGTACATACGCATTATGATAAAGTCTTCAGCTACATAATCACATACTATTTTGCTTGACTTTGCATCCTTAATGTTCTTCTGAATGTAGATTTGTTGATGTAATTATATAAAAGGTGCTTAGATATGACAGTGTTGTGTACATTAGAAATGCAGATATATCCAGTGATAGGAGAAGATATCAATAATGTGACATTTAGCAAGTGTGACTATTATCCATTCTTATTTTATAAAGGAAAGAGAGGTACAAATGAGGAAGGGAGGAAAATAAAAAGAAGATAGAAAACAATAGAGAAAAAAGAAAAGAAAATACTTTGGAGATAAGCAAAGGGAATGAAACTGGGAGATAAAAAGAGAGAAGATAAGGAAACAGGAAAGAAAAGCTCTAGCAGATTTATACAGCTCTAAGGTTAATATGTTTTACTGTATTCACTGTTGTTCTTACACTTTTCATTGTGTGTCACTGACAGCCACTAGAGGCAGCCTTAGCTCATGGAATCTAGTGCTGTGGCTGGATTTGCAAACAGATAAATTTCTATGATCTTTTAGTAATACTAGCAAGTAAGCATGCTATAATAATAATGAAATCCTAGGCTTGAAAGCACAAAGTGATTGTCTGTGAAGGGGCAGGAAGAAATTTCGTTCCCACTCCAAATCTCCAAGTCAAGTGCAAAATTAACGGAGTATATTTAAGGGCTCCTCAAACACATTTGTCTCTGAAGCATCAGATATTGGTGACTGCAGGGCGCAGGATCAGCCCTGATCTGGTAAGGTAAAATCCAATGTTTACTCCACCCACTCCCCCACGTCAGGCAGCTAGGTGCTCTACGTTAGAATAAAGATAACACAGTGCATTGAACTTTAAGCAGAGCATGCTTCAACCCTCCCGCCAAAACATTTTTTTAAAAATCTTACTATAGCCTTTTGATAAACCTTGACAGCTTTGCATGCTGAAGGCCTTTTGTTAAAAAAAGACCCCAAGGTTTTATAGCATAACTTGCCTACTTGTGCCCAATCCTCCCTTTCTTCTTTCTTGTCCTCTTTATATAATGTCATATGTCCCGTCTCACATCTCAATTCTTATAGTGAGAAGATTTTAGCACAGGGAATACCACTTTAAGGTGAGCTGTACGTGACAGCCATGAGCCACCAATTTTCAGCATCAATTATTCAAAAGCTGGTTTGCTGTGGGATGACGTTCCTGTTGGAAGGGTGCCCACTTCAGTCTTAATCAAACCAGGCCATGTCTTAAGTACACAATAATTGTATTAGGCGTGGAGACTGTTATTGTTTATACATCCCAGCATTGCTTCTCAATTTACTCTGCCTCAAATCCAGGGAGAACTGTTATTTTATTCATCTTGGAAATCTGTTCTTTGTGTCTGGAGAGGAAGGATGGGCCTAGTAGTTAGGGCACTCGCATGGGATGAGGAAGCAGCATGTTCAATTCCTTGCTCTGCCACAGACTTTCTGCATGACCGTGAGCAATTCACTTTAGGATTAGATTCACAAAGGGATTTAGTGTGCCACTGAGATTGTCAAAACCCCTGTTCAGCTGCCACCTGACCCTGTAGCTGCCTAAATTCCCTAGATGCGTAAGTTTCCACCAGTGGGCATGTGCAAATCTGCCTAAAGTCCTGACACGACCGAACTGCTTGTCACCCCAGTTCATGCTTAAGCCCAGGTGGGATTCACAAACTAGACAGTCTCTCACCAGTGGAGACTGAGCAAACATTATGATATCCAGGTTTCTTTGTGGATCTGTCCCTCAGTCTCCTTGGGCCTAAGTTCCCCATATGTGAAATGGGTATAGTCACATTGCCTTACCTCACAGCGATATTGTGAGGACCTCAGATACTCTGGTAATGAGGGCCACATACGCACCCTTCACAGATAAATTTTTCTTTCTGCTCAAAGCTAAGTGTTTAAGTCTTTAAATATTGTGGAACTGTTTCACTCAAAATGGAAAGCAACATTTATTTTCAGCGAATGTAAATTCGGAGTGCAGGTTTCACAGCCAAATCAAAATGAAAACACCACAATTGCCTTAATGGAATAGAAGAACGCTAATAGAATTTGATAAAAAGTAGCCTGCCTCCAGATTTATTCTGCATTAATGCCAGATTTCTCCATTTAAAAATTCACATGCTTAGCTCCTCTCGCTAGATGAACCACAGTAAAATTAAAAGAAAGCTTTGTTGCTAATCGAAAAGCAAATATTAATTCCAGAGACTGGCTTCCCTGGATGTAAATATTTTGTTAATCTCAGTGGGTTTTTAAATGAAAGGACATTTAATCGAATCAGTGGGAGGAAAAAGATCATTGATCAACTGAGCTCCTTACTGTGTGGGCAAAATATTCCCTTTATTTCTCTAAGCTGTAGTGATGGGGGAGACGAAGGTGCCATCTGCATGGTGAGTTCTTTTGCCAGCCTGCCAGGACTTGGCAGGATAATTCAAGTGGGCTATGGGGGAGAGAAACAATAAGGTGTACCTTACTGCTACTCCAAAAAAGAGCAGTGTGCACCCAGCCCAGAGTCTAGGGCTGACCACTGCATGCATGCAAGGAAATCTGCAATCCTAACATGGTAGATGTAGCCAAGTCTGGGATGTGTGGTGGCAACTGCCATGTTAGCTACAGTCCCCCCAGTCATTCAAGGAAACACTATTGCTGTCTGTAATAGTAACCACAGGAATCAATGTCTACTACCTCTATCAGACTCTTATTACACTGCCCTGCTACCGCTTCTCAGATGTGCGAGAAGGGTACCTCTTTCCATACGCGCACAGCACAGGTCAGGATCCAGACCAATGCTTGTAAGATAATTAAAATGCTACATATAAACAAACTGAATATACTCTCATCTTATTTTTAAGTTCCATTTTATTTCACAATCTGAATTTTAAAATACAAGCCAAAGTACAGGTCATTACACAGAACAGATCATTCTAGCACATATTCCTGGAGAAACAAGTAGAAGGACAACAGTAACTGACTGATAAGGGGGAAAATATATTTCATAAAAATTCAGCTGAAACAAAAGATTTAATTTCACAACACTGACAGTATAATTCATCTATCATTATATAATAGGAAGAAAGCAGCACTGTACCCTCTGTATTCATCAGAGCTAACAGAGGAAGAGCCTTACTACACTACCAGTAAACACACATTTTCAGAGAGGGAGAGAGAGATTATCAATCTATGAACGTTTCTCTTCTAGTTTCAGAGTAACAGCCGTGTTAGTCTGTATTCGCAAAAAGAAAAGGATGCATCCGATGAAGTGAGCTGTAGCGCACGAAAGCTTACGCTCAAAAAAATTGGTTAGTCTCTAAGGTGCCACAAGTACTCCTTTTCTCTTCTAGTTGTTCTTGGGAAGTTGATCCTGCAACTGACGTCAAAGGAGTGGAGTCAATGGGGCTCTGCAGAGGCACAGAAGTCTATCCTCCAGCCCCCACTCTGTGTTGTAATTGCAGTATCAGGACCTTGGCTTCCAAACGCTTTTAGCCTCACAGCTTTACATTTAAAAAGTAGTGTTTACCCTGAAAAATAATCTGTCATCAGTAATCGCATTCAAATGTGCTTGGTGACTAGGGATGCAATCTGGGCCCCATTGAAGTCAATTTCAAAATTCCAGTTGACTTCAATGAGCCCGGGGTTTCATCATAATTTGTGGATGAGGCAGCGAAGTGTCTGTAGGAGGAGATGTTCAGTTCCCCAGTGAAATGTTTTTGCATCATACCTGGGAGCACCTTCAAGTCGGATACCTTATACAGCTGTTGGATTAGCCAAGGAGACTAAAGTGTCTAAGGAGGCAAGCTCCAGGATTGCCACCCTCAAGCATTCAGAAAACACAAGGGAAGAGCCAAAATAATTATGAAACTGATTAAAAAATCATGAGATTTTTCAAAATAATACATGCTGTGCTCTTTTTAATCTCCCACCTGGCTTTTTTTTTCCCCGCACGTAGGATTCATGTTTTCAGACATTTTCCCCACAACCATGAGGGCTAGAAGCTTTTTTTTTTTTTAATAAAAGTTTCATGACTGCATAAACTTGGGATTTAAAAAAACAAGACCTAATGTTGCAAGAGTCACAGTAAAATTATGAGACCTGGCAATGCTAAAACTCCCATCATGGCAGCTGTTGACTAACTATTCTAGTAACTCCAGCAAGAAGTTCCAGCAGTGAATCTGTTTTCACACCATCTACTTTACACATTCACTGCTAAAGTGGAGAGGGAGCCTGGTCTGCAGTGAAATTAACAGTGCATAACTTAATCTCAAAACAATAGGGGCAGGAGAAAAGGACAACCATCTTTATAATAAAAGTGTACTGTATAGCTCTTTTCAGGAGCCTTAGATGCTAAATGGATCTCAGGCTTTTGTCTTCACCTTGTTCAGCAAAGCGTTCTTGCTGATTTGGATGATGCAATTCATGTCTGAAGAAGGAAGAGGATTTCTCCCTTATGCTTGGACTTCAGCGTACTGAAATCACAATAGGCATCTGTGTAGCCAGCAGATCTAATGGCGTGACCAAATCGAGGGCAGCATCATGTTTGTACCCATGCTGTTAAAACATTTATTTTAGAGTAGGTTGACTTTTTATAAACGTTTGACATTATTAAGATTTGGATGAATTTTCAGATTTGAAAATGGGGACATTTTGGAGAAAAAAGTGAGAAACAATTTCAAGAGACTTCCACTGTTCTCCCCACTCCTTTCCATCCCTTCCTCCATTTTGCAACCAGCTCTAATTGCTGTGTCTTCCCTTCCTTTCTCTCCACCATTCATGCCTGTTTAATTCTGGTGAGTGGATTTAGTCCAGAGTTGAATATGGACAGTTTGGTACCAGAAATAAAATATTCACTGAGGGCCTGATAGATGTCTGTTGGAGTCTTTGCATTGACTTCAGACGGAGATTAATCTGGTCCCTCAAAAACAGGCAAACAAAACAAAAAGAACCTGTCATTTTGTGGGTGCCTTTTTCTTCAATACTCAAAAACTATCGCATCAGTAGTTTTAAATGAATGTCTCTTGAGTTGTGTCAACCTTGCATGATGGGGTACACAAACCTCACAGTGACCAGGAAAGGGTTAACGAGCTGCTGTGGGCTCAGTAAGCCAAACCTTGCTACACCTGCAGTAGGTGTCAGGCTTGGAGGCAGGGGTTCAAAGGGGGGAGTGAAAGGAGAATAGCGCTCCAGGTTGTATTCTCTGAGAGAGACCAGGCTAGGAACTGCTGTGTGCTGGAGCCTCTCTAAGGGAAGGCAGGTCTGATATAGGACTACAGGATACTATTCTTTTGATTTGATATTGGTGAATTGCCTCTGGTTCTGGGGGCAAGTAACTAAAGGTGGTGCCCTGCCTGAAGGGGGCTGACAGCCAAATAAAAACCCTTTGGTTTATTTACACATGACTGACCACTCGATAGTACTTTGTCCTGAGCCCAGGAGTGACCTAGGTCACACTTGTAATTTACACTTAAAGAATTAATCAAGTTGTATTTAAAATATATGTAAGCAGTGTCAGGATGAGCTCCGCCCCTGACATCTGGTGGTGAGGTGTGGCAAGTTGTGGAAAAGAACTTCAGGGGCCAATCTCATTTGCATAGGCACACCCACCATGCCTAGAATGAGACCATAGCTGCCCAAATGGTCACTTTGGCTGCTGTGGGATCCCCAGTGTCTCTGTTATTGGGGCAGGAAGAATAAATTGTTATTACCCTGATTATAGGAACTGTGCTTGGAACTGTACGTGGCCTTTTGTTATGATGGAGGGATTCACCATCAACTAAGTAGCACTCGCTAGGCAAGGGTCATGGGTTCCAAAACTGTGTGAATGGAGAGAGGCTGGGGACAAGTATTAATACTTGGTGGTATTGGCCTCTTGGTGAGGGCCTTACATGCTAATTGCACTTCCTCCTCTCTCCACTGTGGAATATCAGAGCTAATTGTGATTTCATTAGAAGTCTAGTTATAGGCTGCTGAGCTCATTTTGGGCTGACAGTGCATCAGCACTGGGGCTCCCCTACTACAAGCTGAATTCACCTAAGAGCTGAAATCGCTGAGTGTTGTGTTAAGTAGTGGGGGAGCCTGAAGCTATATTGTGGAGCAGTTTGCGGGACGGCTGGAGTGCCTTGCGGACCGGCTGGTGAAGCAGTTCGACGCGGAGCAGTTTGTGGATGGCAGGAGCTGCTTGTGGGCCGTGGAGCTGAGCGAAGGAGTTCGTGGGGCGGCTGGCAGAGCGCAGCGCAGCTGAGCGAAGGAGTTCGTGGGGCGGCTGGCGGAGCGGAGCGCAGCGCAGCTGAGCGAAGGAGTTCGTGGGGCGGCTGGCGGAGCGGAGCGCCGCTATGGAGCTATGGGGCGGTCAGCTTCAGATCATGTAAGGTGCCTCTTACCCCTGTCCCATTTCCACCCAGGTTGGGAGGTAAAGCTCCGCAGATAAACTTTCGAACTCTGGGGCTGCCCTGACCAGGGACAGAGACTTTTGGGGCATTGGACTTTTGGGACTTCGGGTGATTTTGGGTTGCTGGACTCAAGAACCAAAGGGAAAAGGGCATGCCCCAATTTGCTTGGGGTGGGGTTTTTTTTGCTCATGGGTTGTGTTATGAATCCTGTTGGTGGTGTTTCCCCAACATAATGCCACATTGTTTCTCTCTGTTATTAAAAGGCTTTTGCTACACTCAGACTATGTGCTTGCAAGAGGGGAAGTATTGCCTCTTGGAGGCGCCCAGCGGGGGTGGTATATATTTGTCCCAGGTCACTGGGTGGGGGCTCGAGCCGGTTTGCATTGTGTTATTGGAATGGATCCCCTAGATATTGAACCCGGCCCTTGTTGCTGCCAACTCTGACAGGCAGAAGGGTTACATATATAGTGACCCAGTCTGCTGCTATTGAGGAAGAAAGTTGCTTGTTTGTATATTTATACTATGCTTGTCACCTTAGCATGTAACCCTGTGTTTATTGTTGTGCACTACCATGTGCCAGACTGGGCTTGTGTGGCAAATGAGAGAGCACACTTGGGAAACAAGGTAGGTTTGAAAGTGCAGTGCATGCATTGTGTTCAACATCCAGGAGCTCTTGACAGCCTGTGGTAGTGACCTGTCTGACCAGTTTAGTAATGAAACTGATTGGCTTGGAAGGGTATGCCCTCCCAGCCATCCTCTGGTGCAGCAAAGGAAGGCCATGATGAGAAGTGGGTGTATAAAACAGAGGCAAACAGACTTCTTCAATGTAGAGTCTGAGGGAGAAAAAAGGCTGCTTTAATACTTGTTCTTAAAGATACAGAGAAACTAACTTCCATTCACCATCCTTCGCAACCCCACTCTGTGCAATTAAACTTTCTTATTTCCTCGCATCTGAGGTGTGTTTCTTTGCAGGTGCACACCCCATGGAGGTCATTTTGAGAAGATTAACATTCTTTGGTGGGAGAGCAGGAATTAATTGAAATGTTATCACTGAGCATCTCAATCCATTATTCCTTGGCTATAAATTAGTTCACTGCAGCCTGTTTATTGAGATGCAGATTATCAACAAACTGCTGCCATTGTGTCCACTGGTTGCTCTTTCATATTTAAAAAAAAAAAGAAAAAAGCAGCCATAATTGCCACCACTATATGAACTTCACATTCCTAGCTCATCCACAAAAAGCCAGAAGCAGAACAAAGGGTTATGTTCTCTGACATTCTTCAGGCGCTAGGTTTGTTACAAAAGCAAAACAGGTTTCTTGTTAGTCTAAAAATAAGATGAAAAGAATGGAAACTTTTGTCTGAATTCTTCCCCCCCCCCCCCCCCGCCTCCCCCCAAAGCTGAATTCTGCATCTTTCTGACACACTTTTTGCACATTTGTTGATAATCTACAATTACCTCATGAATCATTTGTACATGCTGGTAATGTGACAGCCAAATGTATGTTTTCCTGGGAGACCTCCCACAGAGATGGAAACATGCAGCAACCAAATTAGAGGAAAACACATCCCTCCAGGGCTACTTTTGGAAGCTGAGGAATTTTTACGTTACAGCAAACAGCGTGTTAGCCAAGGGCGTTAACAGTGAAGTGCGATGCAAGGGGAAATGGGAGCAGAGCAGCATTAGAGAGCAGAATGCGCCCCCCCCGAACACCCAATTATGCTCTTCCACCTCAAGCCGAAATGGCCCCAAGTCACAAGATGTGGATCCTGACCTGGGTTTTGAATGCTCAGGAGCACTCGGGTCTGAGAATTTTGTTCTCGCCCATTAGAACTGTAGGGGGATGTCTGTGAAATTTGGATCTGGATTCTGCACACCTTGAGTTTGAGTAAGTGTTTGACTGATGGGTTGAAATTCAGGCTTCCCTCCAAAAACAGCTTCTAGCTCCTCCTTTCTGTTTCTCAAACATAATAGAGGCAAAGTTAACACTGACTTTGGATGGCAAAAAGGAGTGAGCTGGATAGAGAAGATCCTCTATACTCCCTCAGCTAGGGCCCAAGTCAGGCCTTCTGTTCCTCCATCTGTGAAATGGGGAGGATACGTGGGGAGAGAATACCTCTGTACGGACACCCTAGCAGCACTCTTCTAGCATTCTCAGCCTGCTTCTGCCACCCTCACTCACGTGAGTAGCACCTTACTACATAAGTCAATGTCCATGGGACTATTTGTGTAGTAAGGTGTTAGCATAAGAAAGGATGATGGAATCAGACCTTATATGTGTGGCCATAGGCAGCTCTAGTAAATAGATCCTCTGTTACTTCCTCAGAATGTGAGTGTCTTGATGGGGATCTGCTAAGGGCTGCAGTCTTTTGAGTCTAATGCTTGGAGCGCCTAAAGTGCTTTCCTCTACATTCATGGTAAACAGAGCATGCTACCCAACATGTAGTAGGGACTGTGGTATGTACCACTGCAGTCATACAACACTCTACACTGCAGTCACTTATAGTATTTTTAGGATCAGCCATCTCTGGCAGGGATGATTTTAGCAGCAACCAATGAGAGGGTGACTCCTTTAGAGGCAAAGAAATCATCCCACCCCATGTATTCAGTTGTGGCGGCCTAATTTTAACAAGAGGCTTCTGCAAGCATATCAGTGAATCCTATCTGATCTCTTGGAAAGCCTATTTAAAAAAAAAATAGTAACACCCAGCTCTCAGATGGTGCTCTTCATCAGTAGCTCTCAAAGTGTTTTACAAAGGAGGTCAGTATCATTATTTCCATTTATTTCCAGATGGGGAAACTGAGGCACAGAGTGAAATGACTTTCCCAAGTTCACACAGCAGGTTTGTAGCAGAGTCAGGAACAGAGTTCAGGGCTTCTGAGTCCCAGTCTTGAAACTCCATAGGAAACATATCAAATAATGAAGGCTTAGCTGCTCCTGTCCATTGTGTGGTACACAAAGTAGCAAAGATGTACAACGACAGCTGCTAAGGACTAGAAAGTCAAAAGCAGGGAACTGTAACTAAACTTCCTTGAAAAATCTGGCCTCACAAGAATGAAGTTGGGGTAGAAAAATAAATGAGGCCTAAGAGGAAATGCAAAGATCAAGTAAACACATGGTCCAGACACATCCACAGGTGTATTATTTGGCTACAATACAATATTGTACACTTAATCAGGCACTTGTGGGACAGTAGTGATTATTTTTAGAGGTAAACATTAACTCTTGTCAACCTACCTTTTAATTTTTATAATCAGTTATTAATGATAGGGCTTTAAATAGAATGAGCTGCAGACATTTTTAACATCCTGTAGCCTCATTATAACATAATTAACCATAAATTAATTATTAATGATTGCTTTATTACCTTGGGTTACATATTAAGGCCCCAATCCTAAAATTGGATCCCTGGATACAGTATGATATGAAGGATGCACATGGCCCTTCCCCTGACTTGGAATGGTAGTGGCAAAGGCCATCTAAAAAAGAGCCATCCGCTAGCCTGTTGGAGGAGGGGAACTACCAGCACTCCTCTTTAGGCAAGCTAGGTTTTTATTCCTTACCCAGATAGTTAAGAGGGGGCAGGAGGGCACCTACCTCCCATTGGAATCTGCAGGAGGCCCCTTCCCCTCCCAAAGAGGCTGGAGTGATAACATATGTACAACCCCCCACTATTTACTCCGGCAGCCAGGCTTCATCTTGTGGGAGTGCATCCAGCTCACTGCACTCTTCTCCTACCACACGCACAGTCCTCTGCTGGGATCCCTCAAAGAAATGGGTTGAGGCATTAACACTCCACTGATAGGCATGGGGCAGTTCCTACCTCTCAGGGCTATTGTTTCAGGCTCCCTGAAGACTCATGCAGATGACCCTACATTTGGGTTGACTCAGGGCACAGTTTCAAAGTTTTCTTCACAACTAAGAGAGCTGGCAACTTATGACTGTAATGAAAGCTGAGGTTCTGATGTACGCACACAACACCAGGACTTGGGGCCCTGCGCCCTTCATTTGCTGCTGATTGGATCTGTGTAGACCGACCCTGGTAGAACTCCACTGACTTCAGTAGGGCTCCATATGGATCGTATGTTCAGGCCTTCTGAGCCAAATAACTAGAGTAGTCCCCTCTAAAGCTTGGCAAATACCAGCACACCATGAATACCAGCTTCTTGAACTATCGCTGATCAGGAGATATACATAGAATAAATCTGCAAGGAACTGAATCTAGATCACCTGAGTCCCAATCTAGTTCCCTAACTATAAGACCACCCTATTTCTCCCCAGAATGGTTGTCATTATGATAACACTTTATCAAAACTGAGATTCTCTCCTAAAAATATAAATCTTCATTTAAAAAAAAAGTCCAGGCCTAAACCTGGAAGCTTCCATTTTGATAGGATACTTCCTTGAAAGGCGCTGTGTGATGGGTGTTTACCCCACACTTGCCCTGAAAGGGTTAACGAAGACTAAGAAGAGGGCTAATTAACCTAAACAAGCCACAGCTGAGGGGAATCAGGTGGCCAAGTAATTTCCTGACTGAGTGAGGGACCCCAGCTGAGAAGGAAAGAGCTAGGCTGGGACTATAAAGAAACTGGGAATAGAATGGGGGGGCTGCTGGGAAAGGCTATGGTCACTTCATAGAAGGAGGGAGGAATGTTTAGAGGCTTACTAGTTGCTTTCTGGCATCAGGGAGTGGTGAAGGAAGGTTAGGAGAGGGCTTAGGGAAAGTCAGTAAGGTAAAAAAGGGAGTAGACTTTGACTGCTGACTAGAAGGTCCCTGAGCTAGAACCCAGAGTAGAGAGTGGGCCCGGGTTCCCCTGCCAGCCACTGAGGGAGTGCCACTATGAGACAGTGAATGGGATGACTGCCCAGGATTGCTGGAGAAACCCTTTGGTATCTCAGAAGGGGAAAATGTGTGTGGAGGGCTGAGTCATAAAGAGGCAGCAGCAGCTCGTGGAGGGCGAGAGGCAAAGAGACAGTATGCAACCATGGGAAGGGGTGTTAACCTGTTGAGCTATTCCCCAGGAGGAGATGCCATTCCACCGGTGAGTGGAGCACCCCATCCCAGGTGCTTCAGTCAGTGAGAGAACTGATGGAGTAACTTCAGCAAAACCCTTTAGAAAATCCATAGGGAAAGAAAAAGGTATGCTAAGTACAAATGGATTCATTTTTTATCAGAGATGCGCTTGACCCTGAAAACTGGATCCAGAACCCCCATCAAGCTTGGAGAATTTCAATGTTCAGATCCTAAGTGTGTGACTGAGGCCCATGTCTAACATTAACCTCTTGTTGCTGGTTATAACTCTTGGAAATTGTCTAAAAACATGCCTTCAGGTATTAAGAGCTTAAAAGATGGCCACATTGTTTCCTTACTGATCCTCCGAAATCTTTTATTGCACTGGATCCAATCAACAAATTGGCAAACTTCCCACTGAAGCCAAGGGGAATTTTGCCGGAATAGGAGCTGCAGGACAGGGGCTGCCAAAGAAAGCTTTTCCTAAAAGAAAAAAAGTATCATTTGTTGCCACAGGACTCCGCAAACACACACTCCCCGAGACTCCAACAGATGTTTCTAAATTTCTTGGCTGCTCAGAGGAATACTTAATAAGGTTATATTTCCCCTCCCTAGACAACTGACATTTAAAAATTGCTTTTGACACTAAGAACATAAAGCTTAGTGCCCAGAATTGAGCTAGACTCCTCAGAAGTCAAATGTCTGGGATACTATAGCAATAACCCACTGAGTCATCCTGCTGGTTTAACCATGCTGCATTTCTTCATCAGTTTTCACAATACCCTCTACAGTGTCCTGAAACACATAGAATGCATTCGCCAAAGGCTGCTCACCGAGATCTATCCAACTCATGTGATGCCTGTTCTCACCCTGACACCTCTTGTACTTCCCCCTACTTCCAAAAGGAGAAAAAAAAAAAAGGAAAGGGGGGAAGAGGGAGAAATGCAAGCAGAAATACGCACAGCACATGCTTTTGTTTACTTGTGAAGGCACTCTTTTCCCTCCTGGCAGTGCAGCTGCTAATTTCACTGTCAAGTTTTCAGGCGTGGCTCACAACCGTAAGTAAAAGCAGGGCAGACTCCCTAAACTGGTGGTATGTTCTCTAATTACATTTCACCAACCTAGTAACAAATGTGAACTCCTGGATCACTGTAACAGTCTTACCATGGAGTGTCCCCTTAGACACAAATATTCCAGGTTACATCCAGTCCCAAGAGACCAGTCACTCACCCAGGTCGATTTGCATCCTAGATCTCACACCAAAGACCACACTGGTAGCCAATTCTATAGTAAACTAGCTAAAGTTTTAGCTAAGAAAAAGGAATGAGAGTTATTGAGAGGTTAAAATAGGTAAAATATATGTACAGGTGAATCACAGTCTATACTTCCAAATGGTAGCAGAGATGTAGTCATTTGCCAGTTTCCCAAAAGTCTTTCCAGGCTACCCAGAATAACTTTGGGGATCTCCATCTTCTTGTTCAGTTATTCTGCCCTGTTAAAGTCCAAACAGCCTGGCGATGCAGGATCTTTCTCTGATTCCATACTTATAGCTTCTTCTCACAGAAAACAGACAGGGTCACTACCCTTGTGAGCTCTTTCTTTGATTGGCAGAGAGAGAGGAGCACATTTAGAGATTCTGATCTCTGATAATCAGACACAACGGCCACTTGCCTTCAAATGTGCAAAAATTAGTATTTGCCCGTTAAAGTTTTTCATTTACATTACACGGGGCTTCTTTCTTGTTTGATGGGTTATTTAGTGATAGGTATAGACAATGTGAGTATTTGCTATTGCATTACAACTGGAAACAGATAAGTGGAAATAATGCATGTAGCATCGCATTAGTTTTGATGAAGTTTAACCACCAAAGACATTATTTTACATTTAACAAATCACTTTGATCTATAATAGTACACAAGTGAATTGGCCTGGCTTCCAGCTATGCATTTGTAAGTGTTCAGTGAGGCCTGGGGCTTTGGCATGAGCTGGCACCTGGTCTACCGGTGTCACATTCACACCACAGGATACAGGGTCAGGACCTAAGCAGCCAGCTGGGAATTTACATAATTACAAAAAAAGACATTGTTAATATATCATTGTGCATAGAAGTTAAACAGCAATTCATAATTATTTCTTTATGCCCAGATTGTGAACTCCTTCCTCAAAACAGGAAGGAATAATTCACACATGTATCCCCCATTGAATTATCAGCCAAGTTACTCCTATAAGGGATTCTGGCCCAGATTGAATTTAGCTTCTTTTTTCTGTTTGTGATTTGTCCTCAAGCCATCTTCAATTTTCTTGACTGTATTTCTCACTCAGAATAACTTACTGAGCAATTCTCTGGAGAACTCTTGGTATGTACATTGTCCATGAGCAGTTCATTATGATTATTAATTATTCAAAATCTGAGCTGTCTTGGTTCATTTTGATTGTACATAAGAGTCTTACCCCCATGGTATTATTCCTGTACCTGACTGCATTATTAGAATCAGGTTTCCAGTAGGAATACTTGTTTTCACCAATTCAAACTTTTTCTTACAAATGTACAATGTACATTTAAAATTCACTGTTTGTGAACATTCCAGCTGGTAATCTCTTTTATTAGAACATTTCTGGAAAGTGAACACAAAATGGGGGCACCATAGGTGAAAACAACAATTTTGAGTTTATAGTCTCTGAAAACCGTTAATACAAGGTGGTGCATATTGTGGCGGGGCAGTATAAATACTTTATCTACATTACTTTTACTGTGGATTAGGTTGTGATTTGAACTACACATCCATGAAGGGACAGAAGAGTGTGTAAGAACCCTCTTCATAACCTTATGTGAGTTACAGGATTTTGGGTTCAAACGTATAGGAACAAGTGGACATTATGCATCTGCTATGCCGCACAACATAGAACAGGTAGGCAGGGAGTGGGTGGAGAATGGTCCGAACCTTAGTTTGCCTCTCCCAGTGGATTGACTGATGTGCGTGTTGCTTTGTTGGGTTTCTTATCATAAGCCAACAGTTAACTTTAACACATGCATGCCTCTTGGCAAGGGGGAAGCAGGTATCTCTGAGGCAAATTTTCTCCCAAGGCTACTCCTGAGACAATGCATTTTATGCACTACCCCTGACTCAGGTCTGATTCTAAATGTACTGTTCATGAGAAAAATTGTACAGGCCTCAGAGATTAATTAATCGAGGTTAAACACCCCAGACAATCAACCCATTTTAAGAGTAATTCTTTAGGAGTGTAGTGCTGATATGCCACTTTCCACCCTGTTTACTGGTGTAGCAGGGAAAAGAGGGGGATGCTGGGGGGGGGGGGGGGAATTGGAATGCCTCTACATGAACTCATTTGAGGAGGAAAATGCAGCCTGAAGGCTTTTCTAACAATGGTTATGTACAGAATGGCAAACAGGTATGGGGAGTGCAAGGCAAGGAGAACTTTAAGCCATTTTGCACTCCACTCTCCACTTGCATGCTGTGCATTTGGCTACGTTGGAGGATCTGGCCACACAGCTTTCAATCTCCTTTTCAGGCTTTATTTTTTCCCACTCTAAACTCACAGTAGGTCAGTGTGGCACACTGTCTCCCTCTAGTGACTGGCCCACATAAAAGGACTGAGTCTTCGATGACTCTGAGCTGCAGTTAGGTCCTTTTAGCTTCAGTAGTAGAGGCGAGTGCTTTTTAGCTCTAGGGGTCCTGAGTTCAATCCCTGCTGACAAAACACCGAGAGGGTTAGCCCACGAGCTTCACTGAAAACTTCTACCCTGGGATCAGATTGTGAATAGCACGAGCATCCCAAACTCCTGCAGATAAAGCTGTTGTGGTTCAGCATCACATATATATACACACTCTACAGGTCGATCTCCTTTTTATCACAGGAAAAAGCATTTTGTTTATTGCAGATTTTTTTCCTAGCTCCCTATTTATGTGACTTCAGATTTTATTGGCTTTCTCTTTGCACGGGGTACAATGTGTGCCAATAATCTGGAAAAAAATAGAATGGGATGACAAAGCCATTTTCGTAGTGTAACTATGGGTAAAAAGCCTTCCAGTGATTGATTAATTTACTGCAAAACCATCCAGCTCTGCAGATTAGCAAATGTAATTCTAATGGTATGATACCTCATTGCATAGGTGTGGCCCAGGTACGCTAATGGCAGAGACAAGGGGCTCACAGAAAGCGGCCTGTACACAGTGGGTCCAATACTGCATACACTGTCCACCAGCAATTCCCTAGATGTGGAATTTTGCATGTTGTATGGTCAGGCTCAGTGTATTTTATTATGCAGATGTAAAAAGTGTACCTTTTTATAATACATAATTCTCTGTATTTCTTGATAGTTTTCACATTATTCAAGAGGAGATGTCTCGTTTGTGGGTGAAAATACTAAGTGTGTCATTCTCCCGTCTACTTAGAGAATGTGCATCAAGATGTATACGTGCTTCCTATCCTGTTTCAAAGCACCCAGACAAGGAACATAAAAGTGATGAGCAATGGTATAGTGAACTATTGCATAGAAACTTGTCAAATATAAATATTAAAAAGCACTTTTTATTACTCAAACTCGTGATAAAAATCAGAATTGTCTGTGACTATCAAAAGGTAGATGCATAATTACATGGGCCTTTCCTGTTTTGATGCTGGAATGTAGTGCTGAGAAAAAGGGAAAAAAACATTGCTACTTTTTCCATGCTACTTTGTGGTCGTGGAATTTTGTTTTCTCAGGATGCATGTCCAGGAAAGGCTACACATCTGGAAGTATCATAGAAAGGAGGGTCCAATAGGTAAAGCACAAACCTAGGCATCACCATTCTTGGGTTCCATGCCACGGACATGCTGTGACTTTGGGCAAGTCAATTAGTAAATTGGAGTTAGCAATACTTGCCCTTTTGGAGCTCTACAGATGAAAAGTGCTAACTTATTAAATTATTCAGCTCTTAAATTTGAATGGGACAGCATGAGTTTATTTTGAAAAAATAGACAGGGAATCCCCCTTTTCAGTAGATATTTTTTTTTTTTACATGTGAGTCTCAATAATGATGTTATATTTATGGAATAGCTTTCATCCTAAAGCAATACTCTGGGATCATTTCAAACACTACTGAAATGCTGGGTTGAAACACAGCAACTATTCAGTAAAGCAGAGCAATGTTACAAACTCTCTTCCCTCTAAGCTGTGCACGTGTGTGCACGCACACAGATCTTAAACCCCTCGCACATGGCGAAACACCACACGCACAAAAAATGCAATACTACATCAGAGCCAGGCCGAAATATCATTTATGGGCGACTTTTATGTTTTGTTTTATGTTCGCCCGCCATCTATCAACACAGTCAGATTCTACTAGCTGGCAAGGTGGGGGAAAGGGAAAGGAGGGCAATGAATCGTACCCCTCCCCGCCAGCATTTCGAACGTGGAACGTTGATCATGTCGGGACGGTCAGGATCCACACAGCTCCATTTTCCCGCGTTTTTTTGCCGGAGATGCATGGACGTAATCGGAGCTATGCACAAACTTCCGGTATCCTGATCTGAATGATCTCCCATTTGCCCTTTTGTCGAGTCACACTGTTAAGCGCTTTGAAATAGTAGCCATATAATAAAAGTATTAATTTTAAATAAACCAATCTCAAAATGTCACTTTCTAGAGGTCTAAAGTGTAAAAGAACAGCGACTTCATTTAAATCTGGATGGCTGGATGAGACTATAGAGATACAAAAAGAAAAGGAGTACTTGTGGCACCTTAGAGACTAACAAATTTACTCCTTTTCTTTTTGCAGATACAGACTAACTCTGTAAACCTACTCTGAAACCTGTCACTATAGAGACGGTTACACCGAAGTCACATAGTGTAATGCTTGTTAAACTTTGTGAAATATTCACATATGATGAAGACAATGGAGTGGTTTGTCTATATTGTCGAGATGCCAGAGCTTTGGGAAAATTTTCAACAGGAAGAATGTGGAACGATGTATGGAAGTTGGATTTCTTAAAGCGTCATCTGTCAAATCCCTATGTTCAAAATACAAAGACCTTCTTGCTAAAGAGATTGTTATAGTCGTCAGTACAATGACTTCAAGTTTGCAGTAGCAGAAAGAATCAAAAGCCAATTGGTTTTAAGTTTCCCGGATATGGTGTCATTTGCTCACCAGAACGAACAGTTTCAGGATCTTGCAAAGTTGATGGATATTGGAGGAACATTCCTAGCATCAAGTGCAGACTGCGAGCGTGGCGTTAGCTTAATGAACACTCTAAAAAACAAACTACGGAATCGTTTCCAAGTAGATCATTTGGACATGCTGATGTGTAGTAAGAGTTACCAGCTGGATGGAGGACTGATAGATCTGGACAGAGTTTATACTGAGTGGGCAAATGAAAAAGATTGCAGGGAAAAACACTAAGGTTCGTTTAGCAGTCTTTGACATTTTGACAAATAAGGAAATTTAAAATGCATTTGTAATTACATATCTTATTCTTGTCTGATAATCATTTATTGATATTTTTTAGGAAAATTTTAAATTTAAAACACAAACTCTTGTTTTTCTTTTTTTACTTATGATATCTCTATCTGAAAACCCATATAAATTGACATAATGGCATACGTATTAAATTGTCTTTATTATATGTTTATCAAAATCTTTTCGGACATGTGTGTAGAATGAAAGGTGAAAGTGGACACCAATAGGCAGAAGCCTATGGACTGATAATGATCATGATTAGTACGTGCTTGATATATGCTCGTAATCGTCTATAAAAAAAAATCATAAAGCGTAATGCTTAAAACTAACTTCTGCTTCATGAAGAATGGTTAAATTTCCTTTTTCTAAGTATTTAAAAATGACATTGATAAAATAACATGGTATAAAACTATTATCACACATTGCAAATTAAAACTTTTTAAATGTATAAGCATTTTACTCGCTTGGACACATTTGCCTCATGGCGCACAAATTTGAACTCTGCTTCAAAAATTTGCACAGAAGAAATTTTTTGCACACATGGCCTGTCAAAAATTAGAGCAAACATTGGCTACAAAACAGTTGTAGGACAGGAAAGGAGTACTCTGTGGTGGGCAAATGTACCAGTAAGAAGTGAAGAAACTTCAGGGTGAGCTGAAGTAGGTAGAAAGTATTGATTTTTTTGTATAGTAGCAGTAGTATACTAGGGTTTTTTACAGACAATATGATGAAGACAAGTGCCCTGCCATGAACATCTTGTACTCTGAGAGCTAGCTTGACTCCCTTACATTGAACAGTTACTGTCCATTTGAACAGTTTCAGAGTAGCAGCCGTGTTAGTCTGTATCCGTAAAAAGAAAAGGAGTACTTGTGGCACCTTAGAGACTAACAAATTTATTCAAGCATAAGCTTTCGTGAGCTACAGCTCACTTCATCAGATGCATACAGTGCAAAATATAGTGGAGAGATTTTATATACACAGAGAACATGAAACAATGGGTGTTACCATACAGACTGTAACAAGAGTGATCAGGAAAGGTGAGCTATTACCAGCAGGAGAACAGGGAGGAGAGGGGGAACCTTTTCTAGTGATAATCAAGGTGGGCCATCTCCAGAACTTGACAAGTACAGTAGGAGGGGAAATAAACAAGGGGAAATAGTTTGACTTTGTGTAATGACCCATCCACTCCCAGTCTTTATTCAAGCCTAAGTTAATTGTATCCAGTTTGCAAATTAATTCCAATTCAGCAGTCTCTCCTTGGAGTCTGTTTTTGAAGTCTTTTTGTTGAAGAATTGCCACTTTTAGGTCTGTAATCGAGTGACCAAAGAGATTGAAGTGTTCTCCGACTGGTTTTTGAATGTTATAATTCTTGACATCTGATATGTGTCCGTTTATTCTTTTACGTAGAGACTGTCCAGTTTGGCCAATGTACATGGCAGAGGGGCATTGCTGGCACATGATGGCATATATCACATTGGTAAATGCGCAGGTGAACGAGCCTCTGATAGTGTGGCTAATGTGATTAGGCCCTATGATGGTGTCCCCTGAATAGATATGTGGACACAGTTGGCAACGGGCTTTGTTGCAAGGATAGGTTCCTGGGTTAGTGCTTTTGTTGTGTGGTGTGTGGTTGCTGGTGAGTATTTGCTTCAGACTGGGGGGCTGTCTGTAAGCAAGTACTGACCTGTCTCCCAAGATCTGTGAGATCTGTGACTCCATTTGAAGGAGATGAAATTATTTGTGGGAGTAACTGCTCACCAATGTGAGAGAGGAAGGTCACAATAGACAGCGTTTACTTGGCTCTGTTAATTATGCCACTCTTTGGGACAAATTTGTCCCCTTCTCCCCTTCAAATGTCTCCGTATTTTTTTTCCCATGGCACTCCCAGGTATGGAATGGCTTTTCTCAACTAGTTCACCAAGCCACCACCCTCCCCTGTCCAAACCTGCTTGCCCAGCCATGGTATTTTTATTTTATAAAGGCCAATAATTTAATTTTTTTTTAAAGCAGGTGAGGGAGGGTATGCCAGGCTATGGGACCACATGAATGATAGCACAGAGGTGATATTTGGAGGAAGACATGAAGGGGTGATTGGTCACATAGTTGAGGTGGAACAACAGGACAAAAGAAAACACAACTACAAAGAGGTAGGAGTAGTAGGAGCTGACTTGTGTAGGATTTTGAAGGCTAAAGAAGAAGCTAAAACTTGATGCTGAAGGTGAGGAAAAGTTGCTGCAGAAGTTTGTGAGTTAGAATTTTTCCATGCCATTGGGGTTATTCATATAAAAGGTGTCATGGGATCTCCAATGGCCACAAGTGGTAGGATCTTGGTTTTGCTTCTTATCCAAAAGACAGCGTCCTCAGCAGCCTAGAGCCGCACAGCAGCATGCTGGGATATTGATTCAGTAACCAATTAAAGTTGAAGTTATCAAGTCTCTGACATGCATTCCTTGGAGGTTTCCTATCCAAGCATTGGTCTAGCCTGAGACTGCTTAGCTGCAAGAGCTGATGGGATCACAGCATAAGATAAGGCTTGCATGCCATTTTACTATCTTTAATTATTCTTGGTTATTTACTGGTATATATAGCTCCAAAACTTTCTGCTGTTGAAATCAATTCAGAGCAAATAAGTGTATAAAGTGATTCCAATTAAAGATTGTGGAAGTGTGGGGTGCGTTTAATACACACTCCAGCTTTAAAATTTTAAGCAGAGATTCATAGGGATGAAAGTGAAAGAGCTCATCAAGAATATGTGCATCCAGGCCCAACAAACTTCACTAGCCATATTCCCAACCTCCATAAACCCTAATGTCACTGCATTGCTAAATGTGAATGACATTTAACTCAAACACAGCCCCTGAGCAATTTCCAACACTCCAAACTAATTTTCCAGCATCTGGTTTTTGGTATAAAATCATTAAGTTTTTCTTCTGGTTGTGTATGCAGTGACTCGAGTGGTGTGTGGCTGCTGCATAGAATTAATCGGAGGAGGTGACTGAACTCAACTTCTAAGTAATTACCTGAGACTGATAGAATTGGTCACTAGAGATCAGCGAAGAGGGCAGGCCACAGCTGCCCAGCTCTGAGTAATTGCAGCAAGGATCTGCTTAGACTCTATCTCAGAGTTTCTAATAGAGTCTCTGAAGGTTTAAAACCTTAGATAATGATCTAGTTTATTGGGGGGGGGGGGGTTAATTAACATCATTAGTCATGGTCATGTTGCTGGCATTGACTTGGATGACCTCAGCAGTGAAAGTCTTCTCTTCCCCTGTTGATGTGGATTCCGGGACTGACTTGTTTCAGAATGTATTCCAAGTTTCCTAGATACTGATCATACTCATTGTTGTAAAACCTGTAAGGAGACTTAAGCCCTCTGCCCCACCCACTCCAGGTCTGACTTTATTCTGATTTCTCAGTTGCATTTGGAGTAAAATTATTGGAGAGTGTGGAGATGGGTAAGAATAAAACAACAAGTGAGTTTATGTTGAGCTACTTCCAGATGAGCTGAACTGCAACTGGATAAAATCTGGAGAAGGAGATTGCCAGTTCTAGCTACCAATCCAAAACTCACCAGCAGGACATCAGGCATATTAATTATATGCCAAGTTACTGTTGGTAGCTGTTTGTGGAACTAATTAACCATTTTCATTGCAGTCCTATTCCATACGCCACTAAAATTAATAATTCGTCACTCAGAACACAGGGTAGGATTTGCAAGAGCAGTGAGTCGTGAATTGTTAATTTCAGTAATCAGAGGGTGGTACTCAGTGTGTGCACTTCAATGGGACAATGCTGAGCACTACTGAAAATCCCACCCATAGGGTATATTCCAGAATGCAGCATCCTGATTTATAAATCAAATTTAGGGCCTAATCTTCCTTTCATTTAGAGCACTGACAAAATTCCCATTGCCCTCATTGGGAGCCCAAGCTAGCTCTTAGTGCCTGCCAAACATTGTTGCTATGTTTTCCTCACCAAGCTTAATTTTTTCATTGCAATTCTAAACACTTTCCTTTGTCAGTTAATGACATATATATTTCTAAGGTTAGTAAAACCAGTTCACACCATCCCCACCACCAGCTTGAAAGTAAAACAGAAACATAAAAGCATAGATAGCCTTTAAAATATATGCACAAGGGACATATATTTCATATTTCCTTCCTTTGACTCCGCTCTCTCGTCTTTTTCTGTTATAGCAAGAGTCATAAAGAGACGATAATATGCTTAGTATCTCAAACTGTTCCTCTGAAAACAGCACAAAATATATTCAGATTATGCATCAAATGGATTTGTACCTCCCTCTTTGTTGACATTATACAGTCATAGCAAGATGCAACAATTTCAAGCTTTGTTTTTTATTTCTTAATGTAGCCAATAAGAGTCCCTTGCTACTTGAATATGTTCTTTCCACAATTATAGAACGAGATGATGCTTCCATTTCTTTCATTCTGGTGCACTGAGAAGTCCATTCAGACCCCTAATAAAAATGGTGTTAATGTTACAGCAGACCACTGCACAATTATTGGACAGTTAAAAAACAAACAAACAAACACAAACATGAACAAAGGGTTAAAAACATCTGCTGAATGTAAGTGAAAAAGTTGAAAAAAGTCATTCTGAATCAACTAAAACATTTTGGTCCATTCAAAATAATTTTCTGAGGGTTTTTTTTTAATGTGACTAAAAATAAATTAATGGTTTTGGTTTGATTTGCCCCTGGGCCAAAAATATCCATGATTCACTCAGCTTTATAGCTGGCCTTTGGAAGCAAAAGATTTCCCCACTTCATCCGGGGCTGAGGCCAGGGCAACAGTAGTAGTGAAGTCGCGCATCTTCTGAATCTCCTGGAAACAAGTCATACAAGCAGATTTCTTTTGACAGTTTGGACTCCGGACATTCTTTCCTCTCTGCTGATTGGATATTTTCTCTAGCTTTCCCTCATGGTCCCACCTCATCCATCTTGCCCACAAATGTTCTTCTCCATGTATCCTCTTCCCCTTTTCCTCTTCTCCCTTCTCGAACCCCTGAAGTCTCCTTTTTCCTCTTGTCTTGCTCCTAGTAACTCATTCCCTCTGGTCACACCCACTCCTGCCTCCTAATATATACATTTTCAAGCTGTATCACTGACATGACATTTCCCAACCATCATCCTAACCACATTGTTTGTATATTGTATTTCTTTCCCCCTCCTTTTGCTTGTGCTGTCTGTCTAGATTGTAAGTTCTTAGGAGATAGGGACCATGCCTTTCGATGTGTTTATACAATGCCTAGCATGATGCAGCCATGATCCTGATTGGAGGCCAAAATACAAATATTAAATATTAAAAAAGGAACAGCTTTCTGAACAGTTCTTCAGATTCATTTGCCATGTGCTTAATTAAGAGCTTTCAAGTTGGTTGCAATCAAATTGCCAAAAAGGCAGGCTATTCCCCCCACCCCCCCACCGCCATAACTCCTTATTTCTAGTTCAGCCTCAGAATTGCATTTTTACTTATAAAATGTGAGACTTTTCCCCACCTCTTGCATATTCTCAGGGAAGGGATGTTGATCTCTATCTGTGAAGCATCAGGGATGGCCACAGCTAGAGATGGGGCATTGGACAGGGTGGGCACTGAGCATTCTCTCTCTCAGGTGCTTGGCTGGCTGGTTCTTGCTCACATGCTCTGGGTCTAAAGTCATCATTTGGGGTCAAAGGAATTTTCCTCCAGGTCAGATTACCAGTGACCTTCCTCTGCAGCATTTAGGTGCAGGTCTTTTGCCAAGATCATCTGGGTACATCTCACTTCTTCATTTCTTCGCTGTTGCAGGGGCCTCAAGCACTGGTGCACCTCAGTCCCTCCTATTCTGTGGCACATAGCAGTCAGTCTCCATGGACTGTAATATTTTGGCCTAAATTTTGGTTGTTGGGTTTAATGTGTGGGTGGTGTTGGTCGTCTGTAATGTACAAGAAGTCAGGCAGAGTGACCTGGTAATCCCTTCTCGTTTACACTCTATGATTCTGATGTGTAGTGCTGTAACATAAACTAATAATTTATCACATTTGTGTGTTTCAGAATAAACTTTTCTACAAATCCTCAGACTGCTTGGAAAGTATATTCTAGTTGCCAAGGATTATTAATCATATTGCCAAAGTGGTGTGAAATTATAAACTATACAGATTATAATGAACCTGCCACTTGCAGTTGCCATAAATACAAGTGCACTTTCTCTCCTTTCAAGTTCCTGATTTTACCACCAGCCCCTCCCAAACTCCCTCCTAAAATAGAAAACATCATTTGTTCAGCAGTTGGGAGAAAGGATGGTCTTGTGTTTAAACCACAGGCCAAGAAGTTTAGGTTACAATGTGTTTGTAGCCCAGGACAAAACCTGCTTTTCCGCAACAGCCTATCCACAATAACACAGGCTGATGGATTTTTTTTCTTTCTTTAAATCCTAAATCCAAGCAACTAAGCCATCAGAAGAGAAGACCAAAGGCTGCTTCTGCTTTCAGATTTGATCTAGTTTTACTTTTATTTCAGGCCCGCTGTAAACACTAGAACCGAATGAAACATCAACAATCAAAAATATGACGTCAGTGAAAAAAACAGGGCAAAAAGTATTTTAATTTCCATTTTCCCCTTTGTTTTCCATCCAGCTTTAATATAAATACATAAGAATGAAAGGAATCAGGAGACATAGATTCTATTCCCAGCTCTTGCAGAGCCTTCCTGTGTAACTGGCTGCTGCTACAGATGAAGTTTCATCGGTCTTCCTGAAGGAGAAGAGAGCAAATGCCCGCAAATCCTGATCTCCTCTACTGAAGAATTGGAGCTGTTGCACCTCTGCTAGGCCTGCTCCTTGCCTTTGTCTTGTTGCTCCCAAGGGATGCTTTGACAGTCTCCCAGTTGCCCCATCTCTCTCCTAATTGTCTCTCACCCCAGAAAGGTGCTTTCCCATGGAGGAAATATATGGGGCCTATGTGACTCTAGGGGCTGGGGAAGAAGATTTTGGAAGGACATGAGGAAGTTAGGTATCCTGGCTTGGGAGAAGAGCCAAGTGTGTGGGTATTGAGATGGAGAAGTAGCTTCTATGGAGACAGAGTCATCTGCAGCACCATCATGCCCTGACCCTTCTATCTCTAAAGTGGCGGAGGAAAGGGGCAGAAGCCCTGGACCCAAGTTCTCAAGAGTCACAATTACCCTAAAAAAAGTGAGGGTATGATCCAAATGTTCTAGCCCCTCTCCCCCGGTGTTTATAACCTTCCTCTGATACACCTTTTTCAACTGACAGCCCTGATGTATGTGATATAACCACCTATTAACTCCCCTCCCCATTTCCAGATCAAGTACCATTCCCCTCACAGAGACTGGTGCTATTGCAGGGCTGTAGGATGCGGCACTTCCCACCTCAGAGGTCTCATTATGGTTACATTTATGACACTAGAAAATACTATGCGGGTATGTTTTGCTATCAAGATCCAAGTGTATGAGGATTCTTACTCCACCACCATTGCACATGGAAACCATCTGCATCCACAAAACAAATACAGTTTTGGATAGTAAGAAAAAAAAATCCAAATAAAAAAACTCAATGGCCCAGATCTTCAGGAGGTGTTAATCAGGGTATCTTCGCTGAAGTCAATGGAGCTATGCCGGTTTACACCAGATGAGGATCTGGTCGTGCATCTTCAAAATAACTTATGTATATATCATGCTGTGATATCTATCAGGCTACATAATTACATCTACAAGACCCAATTCACCATTTTTCCACACCAATTGTGTAGTCCAGTATAAACAGAATGCCAAGTGCATTCCAATTGTAATAGTAGCATTTTACACTGACTTTGCACAAGTGTAAAAAACAAGGTCCAGAGCAAAGGTGATTCAGGACCACAGCATTTGTAGTTAGCTGTAAAATGCTATTGTTGTGCAAACCAGCAAGATATCAATTCCCTTCCCATTTTTTTCAGTTATTTTCCAACCTTCATCTTTCTCCTTTTAGCTAAATCTTCAACATTAACTTCTTGATAACTAGTGTGTTATGACAAAAAAAAAGTGAAGAAAAGGCATCACACTTGCTATATACAGTACATTTGAGAAAAGGTATTCATAGGCTCTTGGGCTATATATTTTAGAATCTCAATTTAAATGCAGATTTTTAAGTCCCCAGTTAAGGATCCCTGAGGGATGTCTCTTACTTGATTAAAATACCATTAGCAAAAATATTTCAGACTTCATATTTCTCTTCTACAGAGTGAACCTAGTTAAGTGAATCCCAAGGAAAGTGAAGTTTCAAGGATGAATATTTTTCCAGGAATTTTCGGGTACTATAGTAAATCTCCAGGAAGGCTTATTTCCATATTCCTGACTTCCAAAGCACTTACCCACAAAGGAACAAATATGTTTCATCTAGTGTGCATACAAAATGCTCCTCTCTTTCTTTAAATTAATACTGATCTGTACCAAAATTCTCAATCAACAGCAGCTCTTCCTGAGGGAAAAAGATAACATTTTGCCCCATTTTGTATTCATAAATATAGGAGTAGGACATTCCTGAAGCTTCTCTCTTGCAAACACTTTTATACACTTGCTTACCTTTATGCATATATCTCAGCTGAATGATTTCAAAAGTATAAAAGTAAGCATACACTTAAGTATTAGAAGGTCCTGGGCCTTGGACTTCAATCATCATGGAAAAAATTTGTCCATAGGAAGTGGAGTTTATGCATATTGCAGTTTTCAAAAGTTACAGAAGAGACTAGTATCTCAAAAGACACATAATATGCCAAGAACATCAAGAGTGGGAACTTGTTATTGATTCTTCTTTAACCATCATGACAGGTTTCAGAGTAGCAGCCATGTTAATCTGAATGCATCCGATGAAGTGAGCTGTAGCTCACGAAAGCTTATGCTCAAATAAATTTGTTAGTCTCTAAGGTGCCACAAGTACTCCTTTTCTTTTAACCATCATGTTATTTTCCAAAACTTCCTTGAACCAAAATGGAATCTCAGATTAGTGGATTGATCTGAATTAGTCTATTAAAAATTTTAGGAATCCAGGGTGAGAAAGATCTTCTTCTTTTTTTTTTTTTTTATCCTGCCCCATTGAAAGAGAAGGGGACACACAGAAATTAAACAATAACTAGCACTAACCTGTGAGTCCACACTTCCATATAGTAGTAGTTGGGCTTACAAATCCTGATCCAAAGCCTGTTGAAGTTAACGGGAATCTTTCCTGAAAGCTGCTCTAAAACGTGCCAGGATGGTGGAGTATAGTCCCTGAGATCAGGGAGCTGTAACAGGTTCCTTTAAGCCCTTCACCGCCTTAGGCTGCACCCAGTGGTTACATGGGTGCAACTGAGATTACTTTGTGCATCTAGTTTGCTTTTTGACTCTGATTACCCTTGTTAAAATACACTTCACCTGCCCTGAGCTATTTAGAGGCTAATAGCATTCAAACCACTTTCATTAAAAAAAAATAAAATAAAAACTATGTCCAGCTTGCATGGAATTGGCTGAGCCTGGAAAGGTGTTATACTCAACATTTCTGTGTCTATCTGTCTATATGTATGTAATCCAACAACTTTTGAATGCCACATCTAATCAGTTCCAAATTGTCAGGGAATGTTCTAGACCTCTGTGGCCAGAACCAATTGATTTTGATGGAAATTGAAAAACCAAAAGAGAGAAAATGGAGGATATATGAAGCACCTGTCATCTTTTTAGCATACTTGCATCTTCAAGCACCTCTGAAATTGTTTATAGATCAAACTGGTTCATGGCATCCATCCAGCATAACAATACTCCCATCTTATCTCTTTCCATCCTCCCAATAGAGTTTAACATGTTGACACCCTAAATGACTTATATCCCATACAAATAATAATGGCTGGGGGCGGGGAAGGGGATGGGGAGGAAAGCACAAAGACATTGGCATGGGGATGGAGAATGGTATACCCTGGTATGGGGGGATATCGAAGGGCACACAAAACCCCTGGCAAGGGGAAATTGGGGGACCCTGGTATGTGGGAGGGGGCCCACAGAATCCCTAGCATGGAGGAAAACGGGGAATAGGGGCAGACAGACCCCCTGACATGTGGGGCAAGAGAGGGCCCTGCTATGGGGGAAATGGTAACACACAGAATGCTTGGCAGGGGAAGTTTGGGGGACCCTGTTATGAGGGGAAGAGAGGGCATATATATGACAAGGGACAACATGTGACTAGGGTTGCATACAGAGCTGCTGGCAAGGGGCGGGAGGAAGAAAGGAATGGGGGGCACACAGAGCCCCTGCCATAAGGAGAAGAGGGAATGGAGGGCATGGTGGGGGAGTGGGCAAGGCGATGCACACACAGCTGCTGGCATGTGGGGAGAATGGGGAATTCTGGCATGGAAGGGGAGACTCGGGGATACCCAGAAACCCTGGCAGGGGGGAATTAGTCCCTGAAACAGAAGGGGATGGGAGGGTGGTACAAAGGGAGCATGTGGGGTGGAATGGAGGGATGCAAGGAACCCTTGGTGTGCGCAATGTGCTCGACCTAACCAGAACAGCTATAAAGTAGGCAGCCCCCTCATCCTAGGTAACTCCATAGCATGACTGTGAACATTACAGTCTCAGCTGACTCCCTCCCTCCCCCCCCACTCCCGGGAACTGGTTGTGTATTCACTTTGGTCTGTTCCTGTTCTCATCAAAGTCAATGGCAAAAGTTCCACTGACTTCAGTGAGAGCAGGATCAAGCCCCCTAACTTTTTTTCAGGACATCACCCATGTCTTTCCCACTGTAAATACATTTTACACGCTGCCATCTGGTTGGACTACTCAGACACTTAGCAGATACAATTAACCTCCTACAACTATATCAGCTTTTTTTTTAAAAAAAAAAAATTCTTATCCTTACAGGTGAAAATTGAAATTAATATAGTCCATGATCAGAGATGTTTAAAGCATGTCAGAGCCATCAAGATACTGCCTAAATGGAGCTCTAAAGAGAGTGAAGACCAATAGGAAAGTTCCCTGCAGTGCAGCAAATCAGTTCAATCTGCATTCCTATTCAGTGGATACTGCAGAAGCAGAAATTTCACAATAGGCTGGACTGCAGTCAGCCATCCTAATTAATATTTTCTCATCTCCTTTTCAAAAAATGTTCCTTACTATTGTGTGCATTTTTTCATTAAGAAATGATATAGTTTGTATTTTTTTTTATTTTCTTCACACATGGTGATTTATTTCTTCGGACAAATGTAAATTTTATTCTTTTATGATCATAGTATTGCATTGCCAAGATTTTTTAAAAAAAAAACCTGTAGGAACTAGTCCATTTTTCAAATTTGCCCTCAGTTTCCAGTCTCTGGCTATATGACTAGGATGTTCTGCATAGAAAAAACTTTGCCACTCACCCCTGTGCCACCTACTGGCACCAAACTAAACAATAAGCAAAACAAGCATTTTGTAACGGGTAAATGGTTTTTGTAAAGGGAAATCATGCCTTAATCTACTAGAATTTCTTTGAGGAGGTCAACAAGCATCTGGACAAGGGAGATACAGTGGATATAGTATATTTAGATTTTCAGAAAACCTTTGACAAGGTCCCTCACCAAAGGCTCTTATGCAAAGTAAGCTGTCATGGGATAAGAGGGAAGGTCCTCTCATGGATTGGTAACTGGTTAAAAGATAGGAAACAAAGGGTAGGAATAAATGGCCAGTTTTCAGAATGGAGAGAGGAAAATAGTGGTGTCCCCCAGGGGTCTGTACTGTGAACAGTCCTATTCAACATATTCATAAATGATCTGGAAAAGGGGAGTAAACAGTGAGGTGGCAAAATTGGCAGATGATACAAAATTACGCAAGATAATTAAGTCACAGGCAGACTGTGAAGAGCTACAAAAGGATCTCTCAAAACTGGGTGGCTAGGCAACAAAATGGCAGATGAAATTCAATGTTGATAAATGCAAAGTAATGCATATTGGAAAACATAATCCCAACTATACATATAAAATGATGGGGTCTAAATTAGCTGTTACCACTCAAGAAAGAGATGTTGGTGTCATTGTGGATAGTTCTTTGAAAACATCCACTCAATGTGCAGCAGGAGTCAAAAAAAAAAAAAAAAAAAGCTAACACAATATTGGGAATCATTAAGAAAGGGATAAATAATAAGGCAGAAAATATCATATTGCCTCTCTATAAACCCATGGTACGCCCACATTTTGAATATTGTGTGCAGATGAAGTCATCCCATCTCAAAAAAAGATATATTGGAATTATGTTAGCAACAAGAAGAAAGTCAAGGAAAGTGTGGGCCCCTTACTGAATGAGGGAGGCAACCTAGTGACAGAGGATGTGGAAAAAGCTATGTACTCAATGCTTTTTTTGCCTCTGTCTTCACGAACAAAGTCAACTCCCAGACTACTGCACTGGGCAGCACAACATGGGGAGGAAGTGAGCAGCCCTATGTGGAGAAAGAAGTGGTTCGGGACTATTTAGAAAAGCTGGATGAGCACAGGTCCATGAGGCCGGATGCACTGCATCCGAGAATGCGAAAGGAGTTGGCGGATGTGATTGCAAAGCCATTGGCCATTATCTTTGAAAACTCATGGCGATTGGGGGAGGTCCCGGATGACTGGAAAAAGGCTAATGTAGTGCCCGTCTTTAAAAAAAGGAAGAAGGAGGATCTGGGGAACTACAGGCCAGTCAGCCTCACCTCAGTCCCTGGAAAAATCATGGAGCAGGTCCTCAAGGAATCAATTCTGAAGCACTTAGAGGAGAGGAAAGTGATCAGGAACAGTCAGCATGGATTCACCAAAGGCAAGTCATGCCTGACTAATCTAATTGCCTTCTATGACGAGATAACTGGCTCTGTGGATGAGGGGAAAGCAGTGGACGTTAAAAGACTTATTCCTTGACTTTAGCAAAGCTTTTGATACAGTCTCCCACAGTATTCTTGCCAGCAAGTTAAAGAAGTATGGGCTGGATGAATGGACTACAAGGTGAAGAGAAAGCTGGCTAGATTGTCGGGCTCAATGGGTAGTGATCAATGGCTCCATGTCTAGTTGGTAGCTGGTATCAAGCGGAGTGCCCCAAGGGTCGGTTCCGGGGCCAGTTTTGTTCAATATCTTCATTAATGATCTGGAGGATGGTGTGGATTGCACCCTCAGCAAGTTTGCAGATGACACTAAACTGGGAGGAGAGGTAGATACGCTGGAGGGTAGGGATAGGATACAGGGGGACCTAGACAAATTAGAGGATTGGGCCAAAAGAAATCTGATGAGGTTCAACAAGGACAAGTGCAGAGTCCTGCACTTAGGATGGAAGAATCCCATGTACCGCTACAGACTAGGGACCGAATGACTAGGCAGCAGTTCTGCAGAAAAGGACCTAGGGGGTTACAGTGAATGAGAAGCTGGATATGAGCCAACAATGTGCCCTTGTTGCCAAGAAGGCCAATGGCATTTTGGTATGTATAAGTAAGGGCATTGCCAGCAGATCGAGGGACGTGATCCTTCCCCTCTATTTGACATTGGTGAGGCCTCATCTGGAGTACTGTGTCCAGTTTTGGGCCCCACACTACAAGAAAGATGTGGAAAAATTGGAAAGCGTCCAGCGGAGGGCAACAAAAATGATTAGGGAACTGGAACACATGACTTATGAGAAGAGGCTGAGGGAACTGGGGATGGTTAGTCTACGGAAGAGAAGAATGAGGGGGGATTTGATAGCTGCTTTCAACTACCTGAAAGGGGGTTCCAAAGAGGATGGATCTAGACTGTTGTCAGTGGTAGCAGATGATAGAACAAGGAGTAATGGTCTCAAGTTGCAGTGGGGGAGGTTTAGGTTGGATATTAGGAAAAACTTTTTCACTAGGAGGGTGGTGAAGCACTGGAATGCGTTACCTAGGGAGGTGGTGGAATCTCCTTCCTTAGAAGTTTTTAAGGTCAGGCTTGACAAAGCCCTGGCTGGGATGATTTAGTTGGGGATTGGTCCTGCTTTGAGCAGGGCGTTGGACTAGATGACCTCCTGAGGTCCCTTCCAACCCTGATATTCTATGATTCTATGGAAAGGTCCAGAAAAGGGGAACAAAATGATTAGGGGTATGGAACAGCTTCCGTATGAGGAGAGATTAATAAAACTGGGACTTTTCATCTTGGAAAAGAGACGACTAAGGAGAGATATGATAGAGGTCTATAAAATTATAACTGGTATGGAAAAAATAAATAAGGAAGTGTTATTTACTCCTTCTCATAACACAAGAACTAGAGGTTACCAAATGAAATTAATAGGCAGCAAGTTTAAAACAAACAAAAGGAAGTATTTCTTCACACAATGCATAGTCAATCTGTGGAACTCTTTGCCAGAGGATGTTGCGAAGGCTAAGACTATAACAGGGTTCAAAAAAGAGCTAGATAAGTTCATGGAGGATAGGTCCATCAATGGCTATTAGCCAGGATGGGCAGGAATGGTGTCCCTAGCCTCTGTTTGCCAGAAGCTGGGAATGAGCAACAGATCGCTTAGGTTCTTATGTTGTCTTTTGATACATAACTTTATTTAACCCTAATTCTCCCTCTCCCAGATGTCTCCTAGTTCAGCCTCCATACACTGCTGCATGACACAAATGTCACAGGAATGTTGTGTGTAGGCAGTAACATAATCCTTTCTCAAATCTCACTCACTGTACAACATAGACTAATTCCTAAGAGGTTCTCTGCACCACCATCTTCCATTGAAGCCACAAGGAGTTGCAGGTACTCACCAGCTCTCAGGATTTGGCATTAGCTGGAGTTGGCTGCTTGGAGATCCCCACCAAACCACATCCAGAACTACAATATTTGTGCCTCCCTCCACTCCATGCTGGGGAAAGACTCCGGCAATTCGCGCGCTAAGATTTCATCCCGTTTTATAAACGTTTTGCTGCAATTTTTCATTCAGACTACCTTTAATAATTTTTCTTCTTCTCTCTCCATTTTTCACAACTTCCTCTGAAACATGTAATGATATTGAAATTGAAATCCCTAGCTACAAGGATTTGGTTGATTAGAAATGGAGTCTTCATGATGCAGTACCTTAATCTTCTTTGAAAACAGCACCTGGGGCTCCCTGCAGCTGTAAACTTACAAAAACAAAGGTGGGGAAGGCAAGCATATTGAAGAGAATTATTTTATAGTTCAGCATGTGGTGTTTAAACAGGAGTGTATAAATATATAATTTAAATCAATTAGGGCTTGGATACTTTTTTTTTTAGCTTCTACCTTTGCTATCTAATTTCGATTGGTGTTTTGTTGCTGTTGTTGTTTTAGTTATTTTGAGGGCACGTGGGTCTCAGTCTTCTCCCACTTAGACCAGTGTAAACCAGAGCAATTCTACTACAATCTATTTAGTTACACTTGTGTAAAACAGCTGTGAAATCAGAGTTAGACCTCTACAATGTGAAAACCTGAGCAGCTGATTCTCGAGACTGCACTATGGCTTCCTTTCCACTCTTTGCCTGTTCTTTTTTTTTAAATTATAAGCCCTTTCAGGCAAGGACAGACTCTCATTATGTGTTTGTATATTGCCTGGCACAATGGGGCCCTGATCTCAGTTACTGCCTGTAGCCATTGCTGTAGTATAAATAATAGAGATAATAAATAATAACATGATAATACCTGCAAGCTGTGGTGGGAGACATCATCTATTCCCTTTTCCTAAATCTTTGGAGTTTTCATCAAGAACCTGTCATAGCATCTGATTTGAACTATGGTAAGGAAAAAAGGAGAATGAAATCAAACTAACTCCCTCCTAATTGTCATCAATGTACAACATAACCAATGCCCGCTCTTTAAACCTGGATTTCTCTCTCTCTCTCTCTCTCTCTGACATGAGAATGATGAGTGACTTTAAGTCTACATTTTTAGTCCAGCCCCTCTTTTCAGACACAATCCTACAAACTCTGCTGCATGCATGGGCCCATGTGCCTGTGAGAAGTCCCACTGAGTTCAGTAGGGGCCTTTGCAGACTTTCAAGATGAGAGGGATCTATTTGCTTGACTATCAACATAATAGCAGCTGTTGGTCAGAGGGAACCACCATGAGAATCAGAAACTTCTAGACATTCCTTGACAAGCCCCTCAAAGCTTTGGCAAGAAAGAAAGAGACCAAAAATACAGCAGCAGCATAAAAGAGAACTTGGGTGCTATCCGCACAAAAGATGTCCAAACACGCTCCCTGTGCACACCCTATTTGTGTCTCTTGGGCTGTGTGGTCTAGCATTTGGAGCTCATGGACTAGAGTCAGACCTTCTGACCTCTAGTCTCAGTTCTGGTGGGGATTGTGATCCAGCAGTGAGAGAGGTGGGACTGGCAGTCAGGACTTGTGGGTTTAGCTCTTGCATCACAATCACTCTGGACTCATGATTCTAACTGGCACAGCTGTAACCGTCAGAAAACACTTTCCCACAGATTCAAGAATAAGGTGTCTATAAGCAGTCTCTGTAATTCAGGGATTTCCAAACAATGGCAGATACAGGAGCTTAACGTTCCATCAATTCACTTCACAACAGTTTTTAAAAGAAATTGGGATGTGACTCAGCCTTGGTCTACACTACGAGTTTAGGTCGAATTTAGCAGCATTAGATCGATTTAACCCTGCACACATCCACATGATGAAGCCATTTTTGTTGACTTAAAGGGCTCTTAAAATCTATTTCTGTACTCCTCCCTGACAAGGGGATTAGCGCTGAAATCGACATCCCCGGGTCGAATTTGGGGTAGTGTGGACGCAATTAGATGGTATTGGCCTCCAGGAGCTATCGCACAGTGCTCCATTGTGACCACTCTGGACAGCACTTTCAACTCAGATGCACTAGCCAGGTACACAGGAAAAGCACCGGGAACTTTACAATTTCATTTCCTGTTTGGCCAGCATGGCGTGACCATACAGAGCTCATCAGCAGAGGTGACCATGCAGTCCCAGAATCGCAAAAGAGCTCCAGCATGGACCAAACGGGAGGTACTGGATCTGATCGCTGTATGGGGAGATGAATCTGTGCTATCAGAACTCTGTTCCAAAAGATGAAATGCCAAAATATTTGAAAAAAATCTCCAAGGGCATGAAGGTCAGAGGCTATAACAGGGACCCGCAGCAGTGCCACGTGAAACTTAAGGAGCTCAGGCAAGGCTACCAAAAAACCAAAGAGGCCATGCATGCAATTCTAGGTGGTGCCCCTACCACTACCCCACCCCTGTACGTGGACTTCTGCAAGGGGGGAGTCTCACGCAACAGGGATGATGATTTTTGGGATGACGAAGATGATGATGAGGTGGAGGATGAAACTGTTCTCCCTGACAGCCAGGAACTGTTTATCACCCTGGAGCCAATACCTTCCCAAGGCGGGCTCCCGGACCTTGAAGGCGGAGAAGGCACCTCTGGTGAGTGTACCTTTGTACACATAATACATGGTTTAAAACCAAGCGTGTTTAATGATTAATTTTCCCTGAAGACTTGGGATGCATTCGCGGCCAGTACAGCTACTGGAAAAGTCTGTTAACGTGTCTGGGGATGGAGCGGAAATCCTCCAGGGACATCTCAATGAAGCGCTCCTGGATGTACTCCCAAAGCCTTTGCAAAAGGTTTCTGGGGAGGGCAGCCTTATTCCGTCCTCCATGGAAGGACACTTTACCACACCAGGCCAGTAGCATGTAGTCTGGAATCACTGCATAACAAAGCATGGCAGCGTATGGTCCTGGTGTTTGCTGGCATTCAAGCAACATCTGTTCTTTTTCTCTCTGTGTTATCCTCAGGAGAGTGATATCATTCATGGTCACCTGGTTGAAACAGGGGAATTTTATTAAGGGGACATTCAGAGGTGGCCATTCCTGCTGGGCTGTTTGCGGGTGGCTGAAAAGAAATCACCCCCGCTTTTAGCCACGCGGTGCAGGGGGAGGGCGTTTACACTCAGCTGTTCGCATTTGGCTGGCAGGGATCTTCCCTGATACCAGTCATGTGGTGTGAGGAGGGGTGAAGCTATCATCCCAGAGAATTGGGGAAGGGGTTAGTTGGGTTTGT
Source organism: Eretmochelys imbricata (assembly GCF_965152235.1). Taxonomy (NCBI): domain Eukaryota; kingdom Metazoa; phylum Chordata; order Testudines; family Cheloniidae; genus Eretmochelys; species Eretmochelys imbricata. The sequence goes on along the minus strand of NC_135572.1, from coordinate 254,249,549 downwards.
GCTGCATGTTAACCCGAAAACCTCAGCCCCTCCTTTTAAATGGCCAACCCAATGGGTGCTTGAAATGGGAAAGGAGGGTGCTGCTGTTTGAAACCATTCACCGTGAAAGAGTCTACTCATTGTTCTCTAAAATGTGTCTTTTTAAATACTACTCTCCCTTTTTTCCTCCCGCAGCTGCAAATGTTTCAATGCTCCCCCTATCATCTCCATCCCAGAGGCTAGCACAGATAAGACGGTGAAATAAACCGCACTCGCGATGAAATGTTCTCTGAGCTCATGCAGTCCTCCCGCACTGAAAGAGCTCAGCAGAATGTGTGGAGGCAGACAATTGCAGAGTCCAGGAAAGCAGAAAATAACGCAAGGAGAGATGGCAGGAGCAAGATGATAGGTGGTGGCAGCATGATGAGAGGAGGCAGGAGGCAATGCTGAGGCTACTGGAGGATCAAACTGATATGCTCCAGCATATGGGTGAGCTGCAGGAAAGGCATGAGAACAGACCGCCACTGCAGCCACTGCGTCACCGCCCACCCTCCTCCCCAAGTTCCATAGCCTCCTCACCCAGATGCCCAAGAACGCGGGGGGGGGGGGGCTTCTGGGCACCCAACCACTCCACCCCAGAGGACTGCCCAAGCAACAGAAGGTTGGCATTCAATAAGTTTTGAAGTGCAGTGTGGCCTTGTCCTTCCCTCCTCCCCTACCACTCCTGGGCTACCTTGTCAGTTATCCCCCTATTTGTGTGATGAATTAATAAAGAATGCATGAATTTGAAACAACAATGACTTTATTGCCTCTGCAAGTGGTGATCGAAGGCGGGAGGGCGGCTGGCTTACAGGGAAATAGAGTGAACCAAGGAGGCGGGTTTTTATCAAGAAGAAACAAACAGAACTCTCACACCATAGCCTGGTCAGTCATGAAACTAGTTTTCAAAGCTTCTCTGATGCGCAGCATGCCCTGCTGTGCTCTTCTATCCGCCCTGGTGTTTAGCTGCACATAATCAGCAACCAGGTGATTTGCCTCAACCTCCCACCCCGCCATAAACGTCTCCCCCTTACTCTCACAGATAATGTGGAGCACACGGCAAATAGTAATAACAAGGGGAATATTGGTTTCGCTGAGGTCTAACTGAGTCAGTAAACTGCACCAGTGCACTTTTAAATGTCCAAATGCACATTCTACCACCATTCTGCACTTGCTCAGCCTGTAGTTGAACAGCTCCTGACTACTGTCCAGGGTGCCTGTGTACGGCTTCATGAGCCATGGCATTAAGGGGTAGGCTGGGTCCCCAAGGATAACTATAGGCATTTCAACATCCCCATTCTGGTCTGGAAAGTAAGTCCCTTCCTGCAACTGTTCAAACAGACCAGAGTTCCTGAAGATGCGAGCGTCATGTACCTTTCCTGGCCATCCCACGTTGATGTTGGTGAAACATCCCTTGTGATCCACCAGTGCTTGCAGCACCACTAAAAAGTACCCCTTTCGGTTTATGTACTGGCTGCCAAGGTGGTCCGGTGCCAACATAGGGATATGCATTCTGTCTATCACCACCACAGCTAGGGAACCCCATTACACTAAAGCCATCCACTAGGACCTGGACATTTCCCAGAGTCACTACCCTTAATAGCAGCAGCTCAGTAATTGCATTGGCTACTTGGATCACAGCAGCCCCCACAATAGATTTGCCCACACCAAATTGATTCCCAACTGACCGGTAGCTGTCTGGCTTTGCAAGCTTTGAGAGGGCTATTGCTACTTGTTTGTGAACTGTGAGGGCTGCTCTCATCTTGGTATTCTTGCGCTTCAGGGCAGGGGAAAGCAAGTCACAAAGTTTCATGAAAGTGCCCTTACGCATGCAAAAGTTTCGCAGCCACTGGGAATCATCCCAGACCTGCAACACTGTGCGGTCCCACCAGTCTGTGCTTGTTTCCCGGGCCCAGAATCGGCATTCCATTCCATGAGCCTGTCCCATTGCCACCAGAATGTGCAAATTGCCAGGGCCCATACTTTGAGAGAAGTCTGTGTCCATGTTCTCATCAATCTCGTCACAGCGCTGCCGTCACCTCCTTGCCTGCTTTTGCAGGTTCTGTTTCTGAACATACTGCAGGATAATGCATGAGATGTTTACAATGCTCATAACTGCTGCGGTGATCTGAGCCGGCTCCACGCTTGCTGTGGTATGGCGTCTGCAGGAGAGCAGAGTTGCAGCAGAAGCGGTGGATGCACTGTCTGCTGCCAGCAGCACCAGGACACAACTGTGGCGGTGTTGGTGAGCTGAGCTGAGCGGGCTGCATGCTTGCCGTGGTATGGCGTCTGTAGGAGAGCAGGAAAGCAGAGTTGCAGCAGAACTGGTGGCTGATGACCTGTGAGGTGGGACCAGGAGATCAGGAGAGCAGAGCTGCAGCGGAAGCGGGAGCCCATGACAGCCAACATGGAGAAATTCGCTCTCAAGGAGAGCAGAGTTGCAGTGGAAGTGGTGGTTCAATGACGATGGTTAGCAGCCCCACTGCACCGTCTGCTGAAAGCAGTATGGCCTCCACACAGAAAAAAGGCACAAAACAATTGTCTGCCGTTGCTTTCACTGAGGGAGGGGCGACTGACTACATGTACCCAAAACAACCCGCGACAATGTTTTTTGCCCCATCAGGCACTGGGAGCTTAACCCAGAATTCCAATGGGTGGTGGAGACTGCAGGAATTGTGGGATAGCTACTCAAAGTGCAAGGCTCTGAAAGTCGACACTAGCCATGGTACTGTGGACGCACTCTGCTGACTTAATGCTGTTAGTGGGGACACACACAATCGACTGTATAAAATAGCATCTATAAAAATCGACTTCTATAAATTCGACCTAATTTTGTAGTGTAGACATACCCTCAGTTAAGTTTGGGAACCGCTGCTCTCCAGTTATTTGAGGAACCTGGGCAGAACAAGGTCTGTGCTCCTTCCCTGCATGTCCTTCCTTTCTCAAAACCAATCCTCTCTATCCTTTGGCTATGTTTCTTTCCCCCTTCCCTACACTCCTCTGCCCACTTGAAATAAGGATAGGCACCGTTTAGCTGTTGTAGGATGGAACAAAGCACTCTCTTCTTCAAAGTGTTTCATTCCCTGTGAGACACTTTGAAAATGTTCTTTTAAGACGCCCCCTGCAGAGTGCTCAGGTTACCAAAGGGAGGCATTTGTTTTACTTTCCTTTTAAAAAAAAAACAACAGTTCCATTGGCTGTCGGAGAGCAGAATTCTGCCTCTTTTGGTCCAGAACATGTGTTTGTTCTCTAAAAAGTCAATGAAAAGAAACCCAAGGCAGGGATCACACTGAAATAGTATCTTGTTTCTTCATTTTTACTTTCCAGGACCTAGACATCAAGCTGAGACTTGGGCAAATGCTGGGCCAGCATGAGAGAACGTTCTCTAGGCAGGGATCCTATTGGGTGCAGACAGAGTGAATGCTTTTGGGCAATCTCCACTTTTGTGGATGCAAACCAAATTGCGGAAGTGCAAACACAAGCTATCAATCACTAGTAAACTATCATAACAATGATAATGACTAAAATCTAATGGCAGTTTTATTTATAAAATGCTCCTGCTCTCTACCTCAGTCCTCACACCCCACCAAGGCACTTGAGGTAAAACAATTTAAAATACATTAAAACAAACAAAAAAACCCAACTTCTGAGTACTTGGGGCTAGATTGTGGCATTTAGCCACAGCCCATAATAAGGGCTGGTGCCTGTGTAGTATAATGAAGGGAACTAAAGAGAAAGGGACAGGTTACAGGAGGGACCTAATCTGGTGGAGCCAGGGGCTGAGGAATGTAAGCCAGGGTGCAGTCAAGACTGAGCTTCAGCACATCTAATAGCTCTCTTGCTAACAACTCTGCCTGCTTGCCACAACCCTGAATGAAGCACCCCAGGGGAACTTTGGAAGCATTCCTAAAGCCCACCGGCTGGGCTGCACAGGGGGAAGAGCATTCCTCAACATCCCTTTAAAGGGTGCATCAGACTCCCCTCTATCCCAATGCCTCTAGTCAGCTCTGCTGGTTGATCAATGCACAAGGGGGCAAAGCCATAGCTTGGCCTACTCCGTGTCCCTCCCCAACCCCTTTTGGGTAGGTTGTTCCCAGTGGTAACAACCCCTGCGCTCCCCTGAACAGAGAGACTGCAATTCTGTCAACTCCAATATGGGCCGCACACAGAGCTTCTCCCTCATTCCTTCCCCATTGCTTCATGGCTACAGAAGGGCTGGCTACATTCTGCCCCTTTAATAAAAGTCAGTCAAAATGGGAAGATGCTGTCCAAAATGAATGAGGGGAGAGGGGACTTAAAAGAGGGAAAAGTAATAAGGAAGCCAATAGTGATCCAACTAAAAAATTACAGTTCTGAGATATAAACATTTAAAGATGATTTTTAAAAGTGGGGAAGAGCGAGAACGTCAAGAATTTCAGTGAGGTCCAGTTCAGCCTGGCAAGGTTCACCACTGCAATGGCATACCAAATTAAGGCCCTGAGTCAGGAAAGTACATAGTTCAAGTTAAGCATGTGCTTAACTGCTTTACTGAACCTGGGCCTAAGACTGATGGTGGATTTCTTAAACAGGACAGCTTTTCACTGTAAAAAAAAATAGGTGTGTTTTTACTGGAAATAGCTAACCCAATGTAAAATCCTGGGGAAGACAAGGCATTGTAGTTTTTCCCTCCGCATAGCAAATTGAAGCAAACCTCAGGTCCAGCATACAGGCTTGACCTCAGCCACCTACATTAATATACGAACTACTTTTGCCTTGTCTCTATGAGGATATTACAGTGAGATAGACATCTTGAGTTAGTGAACTTGATGTAAAAATATACCTGTTTTGCAAAGACATAGCTTTAGTGTGTTCTCTGAGTGAAGGATGAAGTTTGGAGGGAACACTATGGAGAATAGCAGAGGGGTGTTCGTGTGTGTGTGTGTGTGTGTAGGAGAATAGGAGAGGGGTGTTCTTGAATGGTGTGGGTGTGTGGAGGAAGAAGATAGGATTAAACAAGGAAGAAATTAATTAATCTCTAAAATGCTTTTGGCATTTTGTTTTCCTGTTTTAAGCAAAAAGGTAATAGACTTGGGAGGGTTGACAGACCCTCTTTAATCTATAAAGTTTATAACATTCTGCCAAAGAGTCATAAATGCAACAAGATCTCTTCCAAAGCTTCAAAAGAGGGAAGAAGAAGAACCTACAACAGAATGTTCACACAAGGCTCCATTATTATTTAAAAGTGGAAATAACTCAGGTTGCAGTTTCTTGCACCTTTTCATTTTCATAGGGACATTTTAAACATGCTAATACTGGGAAATCAGGATTTTCAAATGAGAGTGAACCAGTAGCAATACTGCCAATGAACCGAGCTTTTCTTTTTTTATTGTTAATATCTGATTTTATTGGGGCATGAAGTTTACCCCTACAAGATTATTGCTTTGCAAGTAAAGAAAGGAGTATTATGGACCTCCAAACTGAAAACCCTTTAGAATTTCTTGGGTTCTAGAATTCAATCGTATAGACCTTGCAAGTACATGATGTGTTCTGTGGCTGAATCAAGATGTAGTGAATGAGGCTGTTCTCTGTAGGATTCCTGCATCGTTTGAGGCAGAAGTTAGAAAGTGTGTAGTGAATTAGACAGGGGATTACAGAAAAAGAAAATCAGATCTTGTGCTTACGGCAATTGAATGAAACCCTGGAGAACTGGATTCTATCCATATCTCTGCCACTGAATTTCTATGGGATGCTGGGCAAGTCACTTAAAACAAACTTTTCACAGGTGACCAATGTGTGTTTCTCATTTTCTGGGTGCCTGATTTGAGATTCTGGGGTCTGATTTGCAAAAGTGATGAACTAAAGTCAATGGGAGCTGTGCTTTGAACATCCACAGTGCTCTGAAATATGTAATACTCTAAAAAAAATCAGGCCCTAAGTGTCTCAGATTTGGCATCCAAAATTAGCTGACAATTTTGGTTTCCAGTGTCTCCATTCAGCATCTACAAAATGAAAATAATAATAAAACTTCACTTGGATGCTGTAAAGATAAAATCATGAATATTTGTAAAGAACTAATATACTATTATGAGAGCACCATAATAATGTCCACAAGGAAATTAATAATTTATGTATTGCATGCTTTGGATGGTATGTGGTATATATTGAATGGGGTCACACACTGAATGAGGAGCATAACAATAAATAGTGAATAGCTACCCATTCACTGGGTCTGGTGGGATAAATAGCACGTGCGTATGTAATTAAAGACTGTATAATAATGCATATATGCAAAGGGGCCAAATTAAGATTGCACAGGCAACTTTAATTCTACCGTTCCCTAACTTTTGAGTGCTTGGCTTTGTAACCTTAATGTACTTTGAATGTCCATAAGGACATACATACATACATACACACATACATATATATACCCACACACACAGACTAAGACTATAAATTGCTAGACTATGATATTTAATTTTATTATTAATGCAGCTGGAATAATCTCTCTTCAAAAACTATTAATTCTTGTCTATTTTCTCTTATATTTCTCCTTCAAGAGAAATGACAGTGCAGAAAGCCAGTTTAAGCTTAGCTCTGTTGTCCCCTGTAATGGAAGGCTTGTTAATTGGCAAACTGGGGATTTCACTATTAAAATTTCAATAATTGTCAGTTCCCACTGAAGATAAGTAAATAAATCTCCTTTTTGAAAGCAGCTTAGGATGACGATTGTTCATCTTTATGTAAAGTAGTGATATATTACATGACATGAAAAATCAGACATTATGAAGTAGTTTGCTACTGTACTTAAAAAGTCTCAGTTAGTGTGTATTCTTGCAGCCTGTGAGCAAAACAGAGGCAAGTGACTGGAATCATTGTCATTCATTATGTATTCAGTGCTTAGATGTGAACATCATTGGATATATAGTTTCAAAGATAAAATCTTTCTTATGTGGGGATCTATAGGGTTAGTGAGTCCCTGAGCAACTGCCACATCCACAATGCCCCCAAACAGTTCTGGCAGAGCAACAATTGATGGGTTGTGAGGCTTGTGGGACCAAGCACCACTGGATGTCCCACCCACAGGGGCACTGACTGCTGGAGCCCACCATGTTCCCTCATTGGTGCAAGCACACTGTTTAAGGCCTAGAGGAAACACCCAGAAGCTGTCTGTTCAACAAAGTAGATCCCTGGCCCGCTGCTGAGACAGACTCTGTATTGTTCCTGTTTCCTTGCCTTGTTCCAGCTCTGTCCCAGCCTCGCTCCTGCCTCTGACCCAGCTCTACTCCTGCTTTCCCTGACTCCAGACTGGATAACCCAGTTCTGACCCTCAGCGTTGATTCCTGGCTCTGACTCTGGTTTGACCCTGGGCTCTGGCCTCCTGCTTCTGACTCTGGTTCTGAGCCTTGGTTCCATTATGCAGCACCTGGCTCCTCCTCCAACCACTAGGTGTGACTGCCCACACCTGATTCCTGACCCAAGGCCCTGGAGAACTGATAATTATAGGACTTGATCTAACTCCTGTTAAAGTCAATGGAAAGACCTCCAGGGATGGTGGATCAGGGTATAGGGCCATATTTTGCTTTTGGACCCATACGTACTCATCTCATGAAATAGGAAGGCAGGATTTGTCCCTAAATTCTGTGCAGCTACAGTGCAATACAACAACAGCAGCGTCAGTTAGTAAAAACATTTAGAGCAGGAGCTTAACAATAGAAGAGCAGTACAACAATGTGATGGAAAGGTGCGGAGGTGATTGTCTTTCAGTGAACGGTTAGATGGTACACAAAATACAACTGGAATCATAGTGACGAGGCATGATGGCATGTATCATCCGTGTGCTGTTTCATGGGGGATGGGCTTGTAATGGATGCTAAACTGCATTATACAGTTCAGCCAGTAGGTAGCACTGTGTGTAAAATACCTTATTTAAGCAAACCTCAGCCATACCTGGCAGAGAATTAAAGGATCTGATGATGAATACGACTGGTGTGTATAAGAAACTCTGTGACCAGTCCATATCTGATACACGAGCATGACATAGTGTCAGGAGTAAACTAAGGAGGAAAACAGAAGGAAAGCAGCAACAAAGATTTCAGACAGAAGGACCAACAGCAAAGTTTGAAAGATATCATCAACATGCCACTTTTCAATGCCCCAGAGAACTTGAGCTTTGGACAAACCTTTAGAATGGACAGACTGGAAACAATATTTTGCAAGATTTTGCATTGCTACCAAGCTGCACAAAGAAACTGGAAATATACAGATATCTTCTTTAATTCATGATACGGGGAACCAAGTAGACCATATCTTTAAATCCTTTGACTTTGCTGGAGGCAGTCACAAAGACGGCTATGAAAGGGTTCTGGCTATGTCTGATGCATATTTTATACCTCGGAGAAATGTGGTATTAAAAAAACCAGCTTTCACCCGAGAATTCAAGGACCAGCGGAAAATATTGACTATTTTTTTACAAGAAATCTTCATACCTTGGCTGAAAAATGTGATTTTGGGAATACAAAATATGAAAATATCAGAGATGGGCTGGTAATTGCGTTAACAGTTAAAACCTTTCACAGCAACTACAACTGAAGAGAAATTTAATGCTAGCCACAGCTATCCAAATAGCAAAGCAGTCAGAATTAGTCAAACAGAACAGAAGGCAGAAGCAACTTAAAAACCTGAAACTAGCTTAGAAACTATAAACAGACACGTCAGTGTTCACAGTCATTATCATAAAACACCTGAGGCAAGGAGAGACAACTTGCAGGCTAAGAGGGACAAATTCCAGCCTACATGCACAACGTGTGGAAAAAGTCATATCCCAAGAGATGATGCATGTCTAGCTAGAAGAACATGTGTAATACATGCATGTAATATGGACATTTTGATGCTGTTTGCCACACCAAAGTTGTCAGGGAGTTGACTCATATCACAGACAATCAAGAGCCATTGTTTCTGGGATCTATCACGTGTGATAGCACAGACCCTGCCGGGAGAGTGAAACTGAATGTTCATGGCAAGACTATTAACTTTAAAACTGACTTAGGGGTTGATGTTACAGTCATCTCAGAAGGGACTTACAATCACCTTCAACCCCTCCCAGAGCTGAAGCGACCTGACACAGAATATTCTCCACTATAGAATATCAGAGCTAATTTTGATTTCATTAGAAGTCTAGTTATAGACTGCTGAGCTCACTTTGGGCTGACAGTGCACCAGCACTGGGGCTCCCCTACTACAAGCTGAATTCACGTAAGAGCTGAAATCGCTGAGTGTTGTGTTAAGTAGTGGGGGAGCCTGAAGATATATTGTGGAGCAGTTTGCGGGACGGCTGGAGTGCCTTGTGGACAGGCTGGTGAAGCAGTTTGACGCGGAGCTGTTCGTGGATGGCAGGAGCTGCTTGTGGGCCACGGAGCTGAGCGAAGGAGTTCGTGGGGCGGCTGGCGGAGCGGAGCACAGCTATGGAACTATGGGGCGGTCAGCTTCAGATCATGTAAGGTGCCTCTTACCCCCGTCCCATCTTCACCCAGGTTGGGAGGTAAAGCTCCGCAGATAAACTTTCGAACTCTGGGGCTGTCCTGACCAGGGACAGAGACTTTTGGGGCATTGGACTTTTGGGACTTTGGGTGATTTGGGGTTGCTGGACTCAAGAACCAAAGGGAAAAGGGCATGCCCCAATTTGCTTGGGGTGGGTTTTTTTTGCTCACGGGTTGTGTTATGAATCCTGTTGGTGGTGTTTCCCCAACATAATGCCACATTGTTTCTCTCTGTTATTAAAAGGCTTTTGCTACACTCAGACTATGTGCTTGCGAGAGGGGAAGTATTGCCTCTTGGAGGCGCCCAGCGGGGGTGGTATATATTTGTCCCAGGTCACTGGGTGGGGGCTCGAGCCGGTTTGCATTGTGTTATTGGAATGGATCCCCTAGATATTGAACCTGGCCCTTGTTGCTGCCCACTCTGACGGGGAGAAGGGTTACATTTTTGGGGCTCGTCCGGGATCAAAAATGTAATGGGATGTGGGATGGAAATTGTTAAAATCATGGTGGAATTCCTCAAGGGCTTCTTTTCCATGGATCCAGATGATGAAGATGTCATCAATGTAGCGCAAGTACAGTAGGGGCGTGAGGGGACAAGAGCTAAGGAAGTGCTGTTCTAAAAGCCATAAAAATGTTGGCATACTGTGGGGCCATGCAGGTACCATAGCACTGCCGCTGACTTGAAGGTATATATTGTCCACAGATGTGAAATATTTGTGGTTGAGGACAAAGTCACAAAGGTTTGCCATGACATTATTGGGGATACTGTTCCTGATAGCTTGTAGTCCATTGCTGTGTGGAATGTTGGTGTAAAGGGCTTCTACATCCATAGTGGCCAGGATGGTGTTTTCAGGAAGATCACCGATGGATTGTAGTTTCAGCAGGAAGTCAGTGGTGTCTTGAAGATAGCTGGGAGTGCTGGTAGCATAGGGCCTGAGGAGAGAGTCCACATAGCCAGACAATCCTGCTGTTAGGGTGCCGATGCCTGAGATGATGGGGCATCCAGGATTTCCAGGTTTATGGATCTTGGGTAGCAAACAGAATACCCCTCGTCAGGGTTCTAGGCATGTGTCTGCACAGATCTGTTCCTGTGCTTTTTCAGGGAGTTTCTTGAGCAGATGGTGTAGTTTCTTTTGGTAATCCTCAGTGGGATCAGAGGATAATGGCCTGTAGAATGTGGAGTTAGAGAGCTGCCTAGCAGCCTCTTGTTCATATTCAAACTTATTCATGATGACAATAGCACCTTCTTTTGTCAGCCTTTTTTGATTATGATGTCAGAGTTGTTCCTGACGCTGCTGATGGCATTGTGTTCAACACGGCTGAGGTTATGGGGCAAGTGATTCTGCTTTTCCATAATTTCAGCCCGTGCACATCGATGGAAGCAATCTATGTAGAAGTCCAGTCTGTTGTTTCGACCTTCAGGAGGAGTCCACGCAGAATCCTTCTTTTTGAAGTGTGGGTAGAAGGATTCTGTGAGTTAGTATGTTGTTCAGAGGTGTGTTGGAAATATTCTTTGGGTCGGAGATGTCAAAAGTAGGATTCTAGGTCACCACAGAACTGTATCACATTCATGGGCCTGCAGGGACAAAAGGAGAGGCCCCGAGATAGGACAGACTCTTCTGCCGGGCTAAGAGTATAGCTGGAAAGATTAACAATATTGTTGGGTGGGTTAAGGGTGGCACTGTGTGCAAAATACCTTATTTAAACAAACCTCAGCCACAGGTGGCAGAGAATTAAAGGATCTTATGATGAGCACATCTGATGCGTGTAAGCAAGCTCTGTAGCCAGCCTATATCTGATACAGGATTATGACAGGCATGTACCCTCTTCTTCACACATGCACAACCTATTATTATCGTGGGCATCTTTCTGGCTTTCCATATTAGGGTCAATTTAAGAACAAGGAGCCCGATTCTCACTTATGGTAAAATCTTTTGATACTGCTTTGGTGGCAATAAAGAGGCCTTAAAGGGGAAGAAAGTGCCCTCCCCCAGTAATGTGCAGATATATCTTCATCAGCAGGTCTTTGTGTTCACCCTCTGCACAGTGGTGAATTTTAGCTCAACTCCCCCACCACACACATACCCCATGCAATGGACCAGGAGGAGGCCTGTGAATCATTAAAGACACATTTAAGTTCTACTTTGAGAGTTTTAGTGGGACTAAATTCACCCTGTCCTCCGCATAGGGTGAATTTCACCCATAGTGACATAAGTGTATACTTGTGCATAAGTGCCTTCTTCTATAACTTCACAAGCTGCTGTACACTTTTGCAAAAGAAGGTGTAATATAAACACAATGGGCCAAATCCCTGTGTGCAATCCCATTGAAAACAGTGAAGAATTTGGCCTGCTACTTGAAAATGATCTTTAACATTTTTGATGAGTGACTTAATTCTGAATTTTAGATTTTCTTTTAATCTTAGTGTTTCATGAAAATATCACATAAGTCAGAACAGAGTGCTTTACCATTGCAAATGACAACCTTAAGATCATATTATAGCTCAGGGAGCATTAAAGTATTAAAATCTTTCTTAAACTGTGGTAGGACACGTTCTTCTATATTAAATATGAAACATCTAAGTTAATGCAAAATTAAGGTTGCATGGTTAAAATAATAAAAACCCAGGAAATTTGGGAACTGTTTCCACCAGCAATGTTAATTTGGCTGCATTGCAAACCCTGGGTGCAAATTTATCCCTGAGAATTGAGCCTGATCCAAAACTCATTGATTTTAAGAGAGAGACTCCCACAAAACTTTGAATGAGGTTCGTTGCATGTCCCTCTGCCTGCCTGGCAGCACCTCAGGGGCAGTCATCTACTATCCGGTGCTTGGTTTGTTGCCCAGAGAATGCATCTTTAATCTCTGTGGGGAGCTCTATAGGAGATTTGTCAGTTGAGGCTGCCTAGAGGTTGTACTGAACTACCAAGTGTCCCAACTTCCCTGGTCACATTCCCTCCCTGGCCTGCAATGCCCTTGTTTGGGACTGCTCTGAAGTCAGTGGGAGTCCTTTCATTGACTTTAATGGGATTTAGATTGTACTCCTAATATGCTGCAGGCTCCTTGGCAAACCTGGAGTGGACAACCTGTCTGTGACCGGGGCCTGTTTTTGCAGAGGCAGAAGCTGGCCCTGTGACTTTAGTTTCCTTTGTGATTTGTGGTATGCATTTCCCCTCTTAAACAATAATATATTAATACATAGTTAACCAAAAACCAAGAATACAAAATACTGCTTATGTGGCTCTGTAAAAGTTGCTGCTAAAACTTTTTCATTCTCTGGTATATTGTGATTGTAATTGTTCCACCTTAGTATTGCAGCATTGCAGTAACTTAGTGCTGCACATTTCATGTCTTCCCCCCCACCAAAAAAAAGAAAAAAAAAAGAGAAGAAAACAACTCTGCTATGGTTAATTATTTGAACATTGATGTAATCACAAATAGGCTTCAGGGTTCACATTGCACTGAGGAGGGCATATGTTCCCACCTTTGCCGCTGCTACTACTTAGCTGAAGGCAATTTTTTGTAAAACTGGATTCAGGGGGCAGAAGCACATTTGTTTACATTATTATTATTTATTTGTATTGCAATAGTTCACAGGGTACAGCTGTGGTGGAAGGAATATGTTGGGGTGGGGGGCAACAGTATGTAGTGCTGCAGAGATTCAGGGCAGCGCTATGGCATATAGGGCAGCCCAGGGAGGCTGCAGTAACTTACTATGTTTGTTTAAATTACTCCAGGAGCCACAGACAGCCCAAGTTGAGGATGATGCAAAGATGGCTGAAAGCCTCTCTTTCCTTGCACTGCAAGTTCTGTGCTGTGCTTCCAGAAAAGCAATCTCAGCCTAGGTTTCCCTAATTTATTTCTAACCAAAATGTTCTTAATTCAGTAAAGGTATTAGTTACCCTGATCAGGCAACCATATCTATTCAGCCAAGCACTTGAGCATATACTTAAGTGTCATTGACTTTAACGGGGCTTAAGCATGTGTTTAAAGTTACAACACATGCTTTGCTAAATAGGGGCATTTGGGAGCAAAACAATTGATTCCTTGGGGCTTGGAAGGATTCTTAAGGTTTTTACACCACAAAAGAACCCCTGCGGCTGCAAGTCTCAGAGCCTGGGTCAACTGACTCAGGTTTGTACTACAGGGCTAAAAATAGTAATATAGACATTCCCACTTGGGCTGGCAAGGGAGGTGGGTCTCAGAGCCTGCGTTCCAGTCCAAGCAGAAAGGTCTACACTGCTATTTTTAGTCCCATAGCACGAGCTTGAGTCAGTTGACCAGGGCGCTGAGACTCGCTGCCGAGGGTGTTTTTTTGCAATGTAGACATATAGTTATTGACTTCAGTAGAAGTTGGATCTGGCATTTAGCCTTTTATCTGACATTTGCTTTGCCCCCGCTGAAATCCACAAAAGAAACCAAATTTCCTAAATTACAGCAAATCCCACATCTTTTGGACATATTTTTCTGCATCCTTAAATTATGTGCAGATAAACTGGATCCAGAAAAAGTGAATTTTCAACTCATTCTTATTACTCTCTCTCTGATTCTTTTTATTATTATTATTATTATTCCTGTTTGATTCAATTTAGAGTAGAAAAGCATGTTTTAATAATTTCAGCCACATCCATCTTCATCATTACTAGATTTAAAGCTTTATTCTTTCAGTTCTGTAGACAGAGATACAGAAAGAATTTCTAGATGTCCTTTGTCATAAATATAAAGAGGGAGGAGTAAACACCTTTAAAATCCCTCCGGCCAGAGGAATAGCCCTTTCACCTGTAAAGGGTTAAGAAGCTAGGATAACCTCGCTGGCACCTGACCACAATGACCAATGAGGAGACAAGATACTCCCAAAGCTGGAGGGGGGGAAAAAACAAAGGGTCTGTCTGTGTGATGCTTTTGCCAGGGACAGAACAGGAATGGAGTCTTAGTAAGTAATCTAGCTAGATATGCGTTAGATTATGATTTCTTTAAATGGCTGAGAAATTAAGCTGTGCTGAAAGGAATGGATATTCCTGTCTTTGTATCTTTTTGTAACTTAAGGTTTTGCCTAGAGGGATTCTCTATGTTTTGAATCTAATTACCCTGTAAGGTATTTACCATCCTGATTTTACAGAGATGATTCTTTTTACTTCTATTAAAATTCTTCTTTTCAGAAACTGAATGCTTTTTCATTGTTCTTAAGATCCAAGGGTTTGGGTCTGTGGTCACCTATGCAAATTGGTGAGGATTTTTTACCAAACCTTCCCCAGGAAGTGGGGTGCAAGGGTTGGGAGGATTTTTGGGGGGAAAGACGTTTCCAAACAACTCTTTTCCAGAAACCCGGTTAGACGTTTGGTGGTGGCAGCGAAAGTCCAAGGGCAAAAGGTAAAATAATTTGTACCTTGGGGAAGTTTTAACCTAAGCTGGTAAAAGTAAGCTTAGGAGGTTTTCATGCAGGTTCTCACATTTGTACCCTAGAGTTCAGAGTGGGGAAGGAACCTTGACATCCTTTAAAATAAGTTACATTTTATTAGAAATTGTCATTTTTTGCATAATTAATTATATATGCCTGTATTATTTATATGTCTTGTACTGCACTGAAATAATAGTCAAGTACATGTTGTCACTGGGAATAAAAAAAATAATATATACGGTAGAATTTGTGATGCTGAAGGGATGTTTTCCAGCTGATTAGACCACAAAATTACCTTTAAAGATGTTTCATATTGTAGCTCTTTATCACCAGACTCCCAAGTGTGCTTCTTTTTAAAATCAGTCTTCACTGACAAGTGTTTATGACAAAGCAATAACGAATGGGGCAAGGGTCAGACACAAAGAGTTTGGGGAAGCTTTTCAAAAGGCACAAATGGAAAGTAGGCAGCTAACTCCCATTGACTTTCTGTAGCAGTTACACACCTAACTGCCACTTGTGATTCTGAACATCTCCTCCTGCTAATTTTAAAGTACAGGACTGTAGCACGTTATAATAAATTAGGAATTCTGAACAAATGTCATGTTGGACTAAACTGCTGGATGCTCATCAAAGAAAAATGTCACCAGAAATGCACTCATTAACTTTGTGCATATATTGTATTCCTTTGTGGTGTAAAAAGTTGCAGTTTCTGCTGATTGCAAAAAAATTAGGATAACTTGTCATACAGCGGGTCCTACTGAAAGGTGAACTGTCAGGCTGGAGGGAGGTTACCAGTGGAGTTCCTCAAGGATCAGTTTGGGGACCAATCTTTTTATTACTGACCTCGGCACAAAAAGTGGGAGTGTGCTAATAAAGTTTGTGGATGATACAAAGCTGGGAGGTATTGCCAATTTAGAGAGAGACCGGGGTATCATAAAGGAAGATTTGGACTACCTTGTAAACTGGAGTAATAGTCATAGGATGAAATTTAATAGTGAGAAGTGTAGGGTTATGCATTTAGGGATTAATAACAAGAATTTTAGTTATAAGCTGAGGACGCATCAATTAGAAGTAACAGAGGAGGAGAAGGACCTTGGAGTACTGGTTGATCACAGGATGACGATGAGCTGCCAATGTGATGTGGCTGTGGAAAAAACCTAATGGTCTTGGGATGCATCAGGTGAGGTATTTCCAGTAGAGATAAGGAGGTTTTAGTACCATTATACAAGGCACTGGTGAGACCTCACCTGGAATACTGTGTGCAGTTCTGGTCTCCCATGTTTAAGAAGGATGAACTCAAATGGGAACAGGTACAGAGAAGGCTACTAGGATGATCCGAGGAAAGGAAAACCTGTCTTATGAAAGGAGACTCAAGGAGCTTGGCTTGTTTAGCCTAACTAAAAGAAGGTTGAGGGGAGACATGATTGCTCTCTATAAATATATCAGAGGGATAAATACCGGAGAGGGAGAGGAATTATTTAAGCTCAGTACCAATGTGGACACAAGAACAAATGGATATAAACTGGTCATTGGGAAGTTTAGACTTGAAATTAGACGAAGGTTTCTAACCATCAGAGGAGTGAAGTTCTGGAACAGCCTTCCAAAGGAAGCAGTGGGGGCAAAAGACCTATCTGGCTTTAAGATTAAACTCGATAAGTTTATGGAGGAGATGGTATGATGGGATAACATGATTTTGGTAATTAATTGATCTTTAAATATTCATGGTAAATAGACCCAATGGCCTGTAATGGGATGTTAGATGGGATGGGATCTGAGTTACTACAGAAAATTCTTACCTGGGTATCTGGCTGGTGAATCTTGCCTATATGCTCAGGGTTTAGCTGATCGCCATATTTAAGGTCGGGAAGGAATTTTCCTCCAGGGCAGATTGGAAGAGGCCCTGGAGGTTTTTCGCCTTCCTCTGTAGCATGGGGCACGGGTCACTTGCTGGAGGATTCTCTGCTCCTTGAAGTCTTTAAACCACTATTTGAGGACTTCAATAGCTCAGACATAGGTGAGAAGTTTTTCACAGGAGTGGGTGGGTGAGAGTCTGTGGCCTGCGTTGTGCAGGAAGTCGGACTAGATGATCATAATGGTCCCTTCTGACCTTGATATCTATGAATCTATAGTACAGTACATATGCATAGGGCATGATTTATAATTTCTACGTGAGCCATTGGGGGGTTTTAAAGAGCCACTAAAACATGCTGTTGCATTATTGAACATGGCAAATATTATAGAAATTTCCCCCAGGGTGCTGATCACCAATATCCTTGGTTCACAGCAAGAAGGCAGAGATGGCTTGTGCTGACCTTGACAAAAACCATCTGTGAATGCACCAAAACATGTTCACACTACATTACCTGGTGTCGGCTGGGATAGTAGCAAGGTAGCTTGATGAACTGCACTACTTATTCCAGTAACTGTAATACATGTACATGTAGAAACCTTACTATGGAATTGAAATGGCACTGTGGACCATGCACATCTTGAGGCTCACAAAATTTTACTTCACTGGGATCTCAATGGAAGAACCATAATTTAACAGATGGTCTGGTATAAAAAGAAGGAGAGAGAAAAATTTTCATTTTTTATTCTTTCTTATTCTTATTTTAAACAACAATAAAAAGAGGGACTGCAGCTGCAAAAACTAAATAAGAGTAACACTAAAAGTATAAATTAAATCCAGAGAACAAACTGAATTCAGAGTAAACACTTGAATTCTATCATATCACACTTAGTTTCTGGACTACCATAAGCATTAGAACTGGTATGATATCATGTACATGTGCTTCAATACTTAGGCTCAGTAGAATGAGTTAAGGATGAAATTGTAGTGCTTTTAATCTAATTTCCCTGCAGTAGTGGGTTTAAATTAAACAATTAAGGACAAGTTTCAGAGTAACAGCTGTGTTAGTCTGTATTCGCAAAAAGAAAAGGAGTACTTGTGGCACCTTAGAGACTAACCAATTTACTGGAGCATAAGCTTTTGTGAGCTACAGCTCACCTTAGAGACTAACCAATTTATTGGAGCATAAGCTTTCGTGAGCTACAGCTCACTTCATCGGATGCATCCGATGAAGTGAGCTGTAGCTCACGAAAGCTTATGCTCCAGTAAATTGGTTAGTCTCTAAGGTGCCACAAGTACTCCTTTTCTTTTTGCAATTAAGGACACAGTTTCAAAGCCCTCTACAAAGGATGGACTCACCAAGGGAATGCACATGCAACTGCCAATTTGCTCTTGAAATTACATGACTTGTTTGAGCAAATACAGACATTGAACTCATAATGGATACATGTACATTTTTCTGAATGAACACATTGTGCTGGGCTTTGAAAATATGATCCTTATATTTGTATGTTGCTATTTTTAATTATTATTACTCTAGTGTCTAAAGGCTCCAACCAAGATCAGGACCCTAGGGTACTCAGCACTGCACAAACATAGTCAGAGTTCTTGCTCCAAAGAGCTTATAGTATAAATAGAAAGACAGGCAAATCACCCCATTTTGCAGATGAGGAACTAAAGCAAAGAGCGATGAAGTAACTTGTCGAAGGTCACAGAGGAAATCCATGCCAGAACTACGGGTTGAATTCGGATTTCCTGAGTCCCATTCCAGTCCCTCAAGCACAACTCCATCTTTTCTCTTAACTCTGAAACCTCTCTTAACAGTAGTACCTTCATATTTGGACAGATATAAACCGAGCTGGCTAAATTAATAGGCTGGGTTAAAATCACAGCATATAGTCAGCTGTACCTAAGTACCTTAGTTATAAGATAATCTTTCTATTTTCCTTTCCCTCCCTTTGGCCTTTTCTTGTTTTCTTCAGTAATTGGCAATTTCTTCTTTTAGTACATCAGCTTCATCTTTCTACCTCTAAGGGTTAGCTGACAGGGAAAAATATTACAGGTGTTTGCTAGTACTACCATTGAATATCACTTTATACAAAAAGCTTTTAATAAGCCAGCGTTTTCCCAAGTCCTTCTCAGCAGTCCCACAGATCTGTCCCTTTTCTTTTATGTTATATGTGGAGTTGAGCAAATAACACAAGAAAAAATTTCTATTGACATTTGTTCATATATTTAACCAAATTCATGCTGGCAATGATTGCACCCTGTTTTATATTTGTGTGACATGAAGAATCTAGATATTCAGGTTGCTGGCACCAGCAATTGCAGAAAATGACATTCAAAGCATGTATGTATTTAGATTCAGTATATAGAAATGCTTAGGAAGTATACCTGTCCATAAGATTTAGGCACCTAAGACAAAGCTTAAAAATACAGCACAAGTGTAGCAGTACAATTAAATATAAGCCACCCTCAATAAGCCAGGCAGCTGAAAATGCAAATCTTCCTACCCCTCCAACAATTTCCCAACCTTATAATTCTCCTTCTCATTTTCAAATGATGTGGGGAAATGACAAGCTTTGCAGCATGCCCTGACGATCAGCAAATCCAGGCTGTTCCAGATCAAAAGCTGAACAGATTCCAAAGCTGCAAGGCACGCACAGAGAATTCCACTGCCAGGGCCCCCTCTCATTGATACTCTCATGTTGGAAGTAAGGATATATCCACACAGCAGCTGGGAGGATGCTGCCCAGCATGGGTAGAAAGACACACTCTAGTTCTGCTCAAGATAGTGTGTTAAAAATAGCACTGTTGCTATGGCAGCATGGTGATGGCTTGGGCTAGCTGCCTGAGTACAATCCCACCTCCTCCTGAGTATGTACTTGGGAGCCTAGACCGAGCACTGCCCATGCTGCTGTGGCCACACTGCTATTTTTAGTGCACTAGCTCCAGCAGAGCTAGCACAGGTCTGTCTATTCAGGCTGGGAAGCACTCTCCTGCAGCCATTCTAGACATTGTAGCCCATAGGATTATTTTGCTAGCTATTATATCCTACTTATCCAGCCAGCCGTAACAAATAATATGTTTCTCTTTCTGAATTAATCCATTTCATATATGATTCTTATATTTTATCAGTATTAATTCCTATGAAATTAGGATGTGTTGAGGCATATGATATGTTCCGAATAATTATACATAGAATAAGTTTTGCTGAAATACAAGAAGCCTACAGGCTTGTATCTGGTAAAATCAGCTAAATAGCTAAAAGTATGATTAATTAAGAGTAAGTCAGCATAAATGCTGGCAACCTTTTGCACAGATAGAAATGGTCCCTGAACTTTGGGGAACCGAAGGGAAGAACTACACACAACATTGAAGAGGTTTATTTGGCATCTGCAACTGGTTGGTAACTGCAGGGTACACCACAAACCTGGAAGTCGCCAAGAGAGCCTAGGTTGGTAGTTTTTGGAGTGAGACAATCCTTGTTAATATGTAGAGTAAGTGTCATAATCCACTATCCTATAGGATAAGGATACCCATAAATTTCTTAGGGTATGGAAACAAGATTTGGGTATAGTAGGTTGGACCTGAATTACATAGCCTCAGGATCCTATAAAATACCATGTATGGATATCTTAGAGAGCTCTTTTCTTTGTTCTCCTATATTCTATAGACTATCTTTTTATCTACCTATCATTCTATCTTCCATCATGCTATCAGCTCAGCTTGTGTAGTATAGTATAACTACTCAACATTCCTAACTATTTGGGAAGCCAGAACCATCCCGTTCTCGGGCATGCCAGGAGTAAGGCTGGTCCTTCACCTCCTATTAGTGGGTCCTCAAGGAAGGGTGTGAGTATGTTAGGTTAAGGTACTTATAATAGGACTGTTACCACCAAAAGTTTTGGAATTCTTTTACTGTTTTGCAGTCATAAGTTTCATAGCATTTATCATTCTTTTGTTAATCTCAAAGTTTTTATCAATTTGATATTGTCCTCAGTGTAAGTGTTTTTGCCAAACACCCCGAAAGTCCTCTCCCGATATAGAACTCTGAGTTCTCAGACCCTGTAGTCTGAATTGGACAAGAACCTATAAATCTTCTGGTTGGAGGCGATCACTGGTGAGTCATAATAACTAACCCATAAAATTCAGGTCAACAACATACCCCTTATGTGTGTTCATCCAACCAGAAAATGGAAACATGTGACTTATTTGCCCAATCTCAACAAAGCAACAGAGCTTGAATTAAGAATATTTCTTGTCAATAACAAGAGTAAAAAAGAAAAATGCAAAGAGCTATTCATCAAATAAATTCCTATAATGATCACATTTCAGAAAACTACAATCTGCTCATGGATATTCTGTGATCAGAGAAAGATTCCAAAAATCATCAGGTAAATTGTTTGCTGTGAATGAGTCACTTGTAACTAATTACTAGTGCTTCAGTCAAAGCCAATGAAAACCTGAGCCCCTGCCATCAGGTGAGAACATATGTTATGTCTCATTCACTGATCTGAGGTAACAAGCTTCTTATGACAGGTAGCAATATAACAGTAACAAAAGAATGTTATCTCTTTCTTTGTAGTTTTTTAAAATTATCTTCTTACATATCCACATCACTACTTTATCTATTTTCACATATAGGCCCAGATTCAGCAAAGCTAAGCATGAGCTGAAGAAAGATCTTAAAATAGAGTGATTACTGGAGAAAGATCTTAAATTCAAGTGTGTGCTTAAGTCCTTTGCTGAATCAGGGTGACAGGCAACTTTGTTAATTGGTCTGTATTTTACCCTTAAGGCTTTTTGTCAGGCTAAGAAGAACTATCAATATGCAAGAAAGCCCCTGTAGCTTACAGTTGGCATAGGGCCTGCAATAACTTTTCAGTCCACTAGAGAGTAGTCCTTTCTTCTCATGTGAAAATGTGGAGTAATATATACAAGAGGCATAGCAACTAGCCTTCGAAAAAATAATGTATGTAAATTAGGGAGATAACTATAAAACAGTATTCTCACTGCTGGACAAAGAAGTGGGAGCAGAAAGAAAGTATACATGCAGAGGAGCGCATTAGAAATGGATCCAAGCCTGAAGTATGGATCCAGATTTTGAGCTCTACCCTTCCCCTCATCCCCCAAGTTCATACTGTGGGGAGGTTGGTTTGTTCTCATCTCTATTACACATGAATCTACTCACACAAGGAAGTTCTCTTTCAACTGATTGTTTTATGATGAATAATGAATTTAGGTACTATTCCCATATACTTTCCAATCTCCTTAACAAATGGGAAGATAGTCAAAGTTGCACCGTGCTTAGAATGATACTTTATTATTATTTTGACCTGCAATCAACACTTGCAGTATTTTTTCTTAAGAGGAAAATTCAGTAGGCTGCTGGCAGGGAACAATAGTGTTTTGGTGAGTCATACTGTTGTAATATAAATAAATTGCCTGGCTTATGCTGCAGCCTATAACATTTATAATGTGGGATTCTTTAGCTATACAATATTTTTGATTAGCTTGGAATGCTGCATACAAGTTAGTTCTCCCATTGGCCATGATCCAAAATTTGTTGAAGTCAATGAAAAGACTCCCATGGACTCCAGTAGGCTTTTGATCAGGCTCATAGGGCTTGATCCTGCACCCACTGAAATCAATGTTAAAGCTCCTATTGATTTCAATAAGCTAGGTTCAAGTACTTAAAGGGCAATTTCCCCATTAGGTCATTTCTCTTTCCCCTACCTATCATTGGAACTATAGATCAAGTCATCTCTCATGTAAGCACATTGAAGTAAATGGTTTTACATCAAAGGTTAGCTTGGTACACAAAGTCTGAAAAAAACCCTTCCAATTAAAAAACGTTATCATGAATCGAAGTTTACCAACCCAGCTGAAACAGGTTCTTGCTTAAAATTTGCGGACAATACCAAGCTGGGAAGGGTTGCAAGTGCTTTGGAGGAGAGGATTAAAATTCAAAATGATCTGGACAAACTGGAGAAATGGTCTGAAGTAAATAGGATGAAATTCAATAAGGACAAATGCAAAGTACTCCACCTAGGAAGGAACAATCACTTGCATGCATACAAAATGGGAAATGACTGCCTAGGAAGGAGTACTGAGTAAAGGGATCTGGTCATAGTGGACCATGAACTAAATATGAGTCAACAGTGTAACGCTGTTGCCAAAAAAAGTGAACATCATTCTGGGATGTATTAGCAAAAGTGTTGTAAGCAAGACACAAGGAGTAATTCTTCTGCTCTACTCTGTGCTGATTAGGGCTCAGCTGGAGTATTGTGTCCAGTTCTGGATGTCACATTTCAGGAAAGATGTGGACAAATTGGAAAGTCCAGAGAACAGCAACAAAAATGATTAAAGGTCTAGAAAACATGACCTATAAGGGAAGATTGAAAAAAATTGGGTTTGTTTAGTCTGGAAAAGAGAAGACTGAGAGGGAACATGATAACAGTTTTCAAGTACATAAAAGGCTGTTACAAGGAGCAGGGAGAAAAATTGTTCTTCTCAATCTCTGAGACTAGGACAAGAAGCAATGGGTTTAAATTGCTGCAAGGGAGGTTTAGGTTGGACATTAGGAAAAACTTCCTAACTGTCAAGGTGGTTAAGCACTGGAATAAATTGCCTAGGGAGATTGTGGAATCTCCATCATTGAAGATTTTTAAGAACAGGTTAGACAAACATCTGTCAGGGATGATCTAGGTCTAGACAATACTTAGCTCTGCCATGAGTGCAGGGGACTGGACTCTCGAGGTCCCTTCAAGTCCTATGAGTCTATGATTGAACCTATGACCCAGGTATTCATTTACCTGTCTATAATAGGCTTGATTCACCCCTCCTGATGCATTCAGTAGCTCTACAACCTAACTTACTAAAATTATTTTAAAAAAAATAACAAGGTGCAACATCTGTAAACAAAGGCACAAAAGACTGTGTTTATCTCTTGGCTGATAATTTCAGTCCAGGATAAAAATAAGCATTATGGATCTCAGTCGAAGAGTAAATCATTTTCGTCAAATGTGAAGAAAATCAGCTATGTCATTTTTAGGTCTGAAGTAGAAACTTTAAATGTGAGAGCCACATATGCGAGCGTGCAGACTACTAGATCCTTTGAGCAATCATCTGTGGATAAAAAGGAGGAATACACACCTACCTCTATACCGAGTAAGAGGAAGAAAGCTAAGTTGTGGAAGCTATTGTGAAAATAGATAACTTTTTAAATCCACTTGTCAAAGTGTTTGCATTTTTCATTTCAAGGCAAGTGACAAGATAGTAAATACTGACTGAAGGAAGTTAACCAGTATCTATAACATTGTATGAAATCACAAAATATCTATGTGCATTGGTAGGCTTTTGACAGTTCTGGTTATTTAGAAGCTGAGTTTTTTGTTCTAGACTGAAACTTAATATCTATAATGGGGGACTATCTACAGCCTTTGGGAGATTTTTGAAAATTATATATATAGGCTCAAACCCTGAGGCTGGATCTGAACCCGATCTATTCTGACAGAGTCTGAATCCAGATCCCAGTTTTGCAGCATAGGCCCGTCCACCTTTTATAAAATGGATTAAAGCTGGATTCAGTATATCCCTTCAGCAGCATCTGCTGTTGAGTGGAGTGATTTACCTCTTCATCCCCAGTCCTGAGATCCAAATAAAGAGTGTTAGTAGCACTTTCTACCCTCCCTCAATGCAAACCTTGAGACACAAGGGTTTAAGATGGTTATGGGAAGATTCATTTACATCTAACTGTTCCAGTTTTGATGAATCTGGCCTCTTAATGGTAAACAGGCTTATTTTTAGTTTTGACATTATATACAATTCTCTATAGAGTAAAAGTCTCCTTCTAAGGATGACATATCATCCATTATTCTGAATTTCCTTAATTTATATTCTTCACTGCTGGATGTTTCACCTCCTTCCAACTCCTGAACTGCCGCTTTAAATTCATGTGCCAGTGCTCCACTGAAATTAATGGAAAGTTAGGAGAAGAGGCTACTTTGGATAATACAGATGATATGTGGTTGTCAAACTAGTCCATTTACACCATTCATCTGATAGCATTTAATAACCCTTAACGTTATTTTAGTATGGTTTTTAAAAATCCAGTATTAATGCATTTTCACTTAATTTCTAAGTATGTTTCATTCCTTTGACATTACAATATTACAGATAATATTTTAAATGTTCTGTCCATTTGACATCCCATTACTGATGTTTTCCTAGAGATTACTTGTAATGTATGGTGTGAAATCTGAGTGTCTGATCTGGAAATAACAAAGATCTAAATTGTATACAAAAGGGTTTTATGCAAATGCACTGTCTCTATCTCCTGCATCTGAAAGGCCCAACCAATTCCCAATCAGTAAAACATGCTTCAGCCACAGTTCACAGAGTAAATACTAATAAAGCAAAAGCAATCACCAGGAGAAAAAAAAAATTAAATCTGAAGTGGAAGAAGTGTTACTCAGAGAGAAATCCAGAGAAAGAAATGAGAATTCTTAGGGTCTGATCTTGCAGTCTTCATGCTGGCAAAACTGTGATTGATGTCACGTTAATTTTTCTGCATCATCAGTTCACCTGGATGTAAGTTGGGCAGGGAGCTCCAGCAGTGATATTTTAATTCTTCCTTTTTTCTCTTTGGAACGTGGGGTAAATGGAAGTTTGACACCAGTGTCCTCTCATCAATTAAGTAGGGTACCAACTCAGCACCCTATCCTCAAAATATATCTCCACATGTTCTTCCCCTCTCCTCCACCCCCAACAATTGTACAACTCCACAAAATGCTCAGTTTAAGGTTGCACCAATGATGTGCACATGGCTAAATATTACATTATGCAGATATTGTCCAAAAGAACACAATGTACAGACATTTCATTGCATTCACATTGTTTGGGCTAGCAAAAAAAGCAACTGAAAGACCCCTTTATGTGAGCACCATTATATATGCTTTGCTGACAGGGATGGATTAACCCTTTCTGTTGCCTTGAATCAAAACTGAAAATATTGCCTCTGGCCCACTCCACTAAGGGCAACAAATACATATAAATAAATAAATAAAAATGCTCCCATGATATGCGTCTTTTGGGGGTAAATAAGAAATCAATAGCAAGGAAAAAAGTTTGTATTTGAAGAACATAATTAAACCTTAGAGACTAACAAATTTATCTGAGCATAAGCTTTCGTGAGCTACAGCTCATGAAAGCTTATGCTCAAATAAATTGGTTAGTCTCTAAGGTGCCACAAGTACTCTTTTTCTTTTTGCGAATACAGACTAACACAGCTGCTACTCTGAAACCTATAATTAAACCTGCATGCCAATAAATACTATTTCAAGTAATGTTCTGCATTATGACTACACACTGTTAACTATTCACATGTTTTGTTTTGAACACAATGCACATTGTATCCAATATACATTTCAGTTCTTACATTAGGGTTTTTTTTCTAGACTATAAATTAGAAAATGAATCCACAGCATCATCAAAAACAAGGCTCTATTGAAAATATCAAAAGTGAATTTAATCTATTCTAGGTCATCTGCTTCTTATTATAGATAGAGCTGGTAGCATAGCCTATAGTTAAGGTCGCCGGATAATTCCCATTATAAATCCTGTTTTCAATTGCTTGTAACTTTGCCAAGGTTTTACCACTGGTGAAACTGATGGTTTAATGATTGGTTGCCTGGCATAGGTTCTGGAATTGGGGGTGCTGCTGCATCCGCTGGCTACAAGTGGTTTCCTTTATATACAGGGTTTACAGTTTGGTTCAATGCCTCTCAGAAGCCCAACTATGCAAATTGTTCCAGCATCCTGTTATCTGGGCAACCTTAACTCAAGCATTTCTTAATTTTTGAGCGTTTAACTTTGCAACCTTATCATCCCTTCAGTATAGCGGGGTTTTTTTTACATAATTAATAATGTATAGCCTGTTTACTACTCCTCATGGTCAAAACACTGTACAAACATTATCTAATTAAATCTCACAACTTCCAGGTTGGAGAAACTGAGCCAGAGATGTTAAGTGACTTGTTCAAGACCGCAAGAAGCATTAGGACTCAGAAATCCGAGATTCCCAGCCTCATGCTCAATCCACTAGAACACGCCTTTCTATTAAATGTAATTCTTAAATCTGATTTTGTTCTCTTTGTTTTCCATAGTATTCATGTGAAGCAATGACCATTTTGCTGAGGTCACAGTGAAGTGTTATGTGGAAGCTTGTTTTCTGCTCCAAAACTGAAGTTTAAAGACAAAGTTAATGAAACCAGTATCAGAGCTGTACCATCAGTTTCACAGCATAAAAGAGCAGAATAAACCATTTAGGATCAAATTTACCTGTGCAGCAGTTAGGTATTGGAGTGAGGGGCTCTATAGAAAACCTAACATAAAAAGATCTTCCTGAATCACCCATGTATTTATTATTACTAGAATATCTAATCCCCCCACAGACATTCTATGGATTTCCCCCCATAACACACCTGGGAACCATTAGCTCCATTTTATATATATGAGGAAACTGAGGCACTGAGCATTTACATGATTTGCCCAAAGTCACACAGCAAGGCTGCAGAAACAGAATCCAGATATCCTGAGCTTTAACCAGAAGAATGTCCTTTTTCACCAACTGCAGTGCTTAGGGTACACCAGAAAAATAAAATTTTCCTGCTAAGGAAAGCTGTAATAGCAAAAAAAGGCATGGCTGTGAAGCTACTCTACCTTTGTTAGAACCTCAAAACCCCCAGAAATGATTAGCAGCAGATAGAAAATTAGCATGTGCTGACATTTAATGATCTGCTGCCATCTCTCATTCACAGAAAAGAACAGCTACAAAAAAGGTTCTTTTTCAGAGTGTACCCACTTGGAAGCAGTTATACCTTTGCCGATATATTATATTCAAGATATTTGTTCTATTGATGAGGCCACTATACTAAAATGGATTCTAGATAGAGGATTGCAGCAGCATCTGGAAGGTCACTAGGATTTGGTAAGGCACAAATCACTAGTACAGCAATATAAACATATGTTCCCTGGCCCTATCAGGTAACTGTAGGTCACTGTTTCAGAGTAGCAGCCATGTTAGTCTGTATTCGCAAAAAGAAAAGGAGGACTTGTGGCACCTTAGAGACTAACCAATCTATTTGAGCATAAGCTTTCGTGAGCTACAGCTCACTTCATCGGATGCATGGTCACTGTGTCTGTCCTTGTAGGATCAAAATGTATGTCCTTCATCCACAGTTCTGTATAGCACTTATAATTGTTAAATATGCAGATAGTTATGAAGCACTCAGATATAACTGCACACAATACTCTGTTTAGGAATGTATAATAACTAATATATTAGGAACAGTAAGTTTCAGAACATATCAAATTTGCACTTTCAGAAGTAGGATTATATCATACAAGAATCCCACTCAGTATATACATATATGGATTTAGAGGATGCCATTACTGCCTATAATTTCAGGTCAAAATATCTTCTCAATTATGTGCCCTACCTGTATATTAGTGGGTGATATACAATATTTCATATAGCACTTATCTGTGAAAAGTGCTTTGAGATCAATGGATAAGTAAGCATTACTGTCCCCATTTTACAGAAGCGTGAATGGATGCAGAGAGAAGTTAAATGATGTGCCTAGGCTCACACAGTGAGTCAGTGGCTAAAATGGAATAGAAGGCAAGATCTTCCCCTATTGTAAATCAGCATAGCACCATTTATGTTAATGGCGCAACACCAATTTGGCCCAGATTGAGGATCTGGTCAAGAATCCTGACTCCTAGTCTGCTCTCTTATCCACTATATCATATTGCCTCCAAACTGGTGGGGTCTAATCACTCATTTTACTGCTCTCAAAAATGCATGTACCATAGTCTGTAAATGTGTAGCTCACTTGCACTTCCGTACATCCTTCAGAGCCATGTATATTTGCAACTACATGCATATTTTTTTTAAAAGAACCCTCTTCAAATAAACCACATATGCTCACTCCCAGAACAACGTGTTTAACATATGTTTCACACACACTTTTTGGGGTTGGAAACACATTTGATAGAATAGGAAGTGATGTTCTGCTCATGCATTTACAGATGTGGTTTTTTATGGTCTGCATAGAACACATTACCCTGTTTGTAGGAGATCCATTACATCCAGACCCCTTCTCCTCATTCAGGCCTTATAGAACCTCTTTACCTTATGATTGAACTGATCTTATGCCTTTAGTCACCTCATTTTCCTTAACTATCTACTAGATGTTCATGAACAAGGTACCTGTCAACCATAAAAGGATACTTACTATATCACATAATGCCCCATAATAGAATCATATATAATTTACCTATATTACCACTAGAGGTCAGACAATATAGCATGACGAGATGTAGTATCTCTAACAGGACTATATGTCCAAATACATCTAGCAAGAAAAGTATATTACAGGTGTAATGCATATATAAGAAGAAAAAGACTTCCTTTTCCCAACAAAAAACAAAATTGTATACTTGAAACCTCATAACATTAGATACCAATATAGTGGTTAAGCAAACACAATTCTATAAAATATAAAGCCTATATGCAGTTGAGTATGGATCTTCTTTGAAAGTATAAACTAGCACAGCAAAGGTCCCAATCCTCACAGTGCCTCAAATCTATCCAAAATTGAAAGAGTTAACCAATCATGGGTTGCCATCACTATTGAGGTAATATTTTACTGGAATACCTTCGTTATACATTTAGCACAAGAAAACAAAATCTTCTGACATTTTTGTCTCAATGAGAAATGCAGCCCCAACCTTGGGGTATACATATGGAAGGTATCAAATTCTAATAATATCTGAAATCATGAACAGCTACTTCCCTGAAATACATTCTTAGGTTACATACTATCATACACTGCACACAAAGTGAAAAGAAGGGAAATAATTTTTTTAAATTTGGTACCAACTTCTTAATATGCACAGTTGCCTGTGGGCTCCTTGGTCTCTGGTTCTTGAATATTGCTTAATATCTGTAACTGTTAACTCTGCCAAAACACAGCAGATAGATTTGTCTGCTATGAAGGTGATGTATGGTTTTAGTTAAGGCAGACCCTTATAAGGGTTCTCTATCCACTGTGTAATGAATCAGCTATGTTTTAACCAGGTTTTAACTTTAGTGGTTATTAGGCATACCAATGTATTACAAAGGAAATTTAGGTTTACTTACAATTACGTAAGATGTAAAATAATAAGCAAAAGACCTGTGTATAAATGCTCAGTTCACATACATATATTACCGGTGATAAGACAGGCTAGTGACTTATTAATACTTGTGAGCTAGCCTTCATAATCTTGTTCCTCCTTAAACATTTCTAATACCTACCAAAGTGTAGGCCTTACATATTCCATATGGCTGCTCTAGATGTTAGAAATAGCATCAACTGTAGCAGGGGAATCACAAGACCCAACAATTCTGAACTTGTATCTGAACAGATAAACAAAAAGGAAGGCCTAAATGTAAATATGGTGGTCCTGCCCCTGCACCCTGAATAGTAGTTACTTGTATGAATAGCAATATTGCAGTCACGGGTGAATAAGGATTGTAGAATTAGGCCCAGCATTTACAGTAAAAATCTTGTTTTGAAATGCTGCAGAATACACATCTGTTCTGTTCAGGTACTCTCTTATTCTTTTCAGAGTAGCAGCCCTGTTAGTCTGTATTTGCAAAAAGAAAAGGAGTACTTGTGGCACCTTAGAGACTAACAAATTTATTTGAGCATAAGCTTTCGTGAGCTACAGCTCACTTCATCGGAAAACCACTGAATGCACCCGATGAAGTGAGCTGTAGCTCATGAAAGCTTATGCTCAAATAAATTTGTTAGTCTCTAAGGTGCCACAAGTACTCCTTTTCTTTTCTCTTATTCTTGTGTTCCTTGATAGATGTTTCACATACACTGCATTGCAGTTTTTTCAAAGCCAAGTCATGTGCACACAGCAAATGTCTCTGTAATGTTAATCCTCCTTGAATTCCTCCAAGGAAACCACCAGGTAAGGCCAAATGATTGGCAGTTTCCATGGAGAGATGCAAGCAGATGACAAGCTGTAGTGAAACACACAGTTTGTCACTTGCCTTTGTCACCACCTCCACTGTGAAACCGTGCTGAGTTTGACACTGCACAGCAGTTTCTAGTTGGAGACTAACACCTGGTGGATAGAAAGAGAAGCAAGGATTACAAAGTTTTGCGTAGGAAAATGCAAGCTTAATTATTAGCATATACAAATGTGACCTGAAATCAAATTTTAAAAGTGAACTGTGATTAATACTACTAACAGTCAGTTTGCTGCTCTGGGCTCCTGCAGAATAACGGAAGACACAACAACAACAAAAGAATGGCTATGCAATAAGACATGCATAACAAGTGGCCAGTATATGTCAATTTACCCTTTTATGGCATAGCCATGCCGCTTCTATACTCTTTCCACCCAGAGAGAAGGAGGTCCCTTGTTTTTAAAGTAAACTCATACAACTATAGTGACACAGTAATTTAGCATATTGATCTATGTGAACCAAGCATGAATGACAGGAACCTTCATTACTTCATAGTGGATGAGCAGCCAGTACTGTACAGAGTCAGCCGTCTAGAGGAAATCTGGATACACGACCCCTCTATGCCCCACTGAGCCCTCAATATCTCAAGGCTCTGCTGAGAAATTTTAAAAATGGCATTAGTTAACTATTACTGGCATATTTCTAAATATTTAGAAATAGGAAGAAAAAGCAGAATATGTTAACTGTACCAACGGCTCTTTATTGTAGGATACTGTACTTACTGCCACAAACGCTATGTCCCCAGCTTGTTGGGCATCATCCATGTTGAGGCCATAAGTGATCTGACAGAACACATTGCACATTCTTTGGCCATTCTGTTATTGTTGTAAGGCTCTTGACCTTCTCTCATATAGAATATGGACATTATTGCTGTGTGAGGCTCTGCAATAGCATTCCCAAGATATCATTTCACCAAGAGGTGTAAATTAGAGAATAACTTATTTAGCCCCAAGATTGTTTAGGATACAGAAGAGGTTCTCAAACTATGGTTCGTGGACCACCAGCGGATAGTTCCCTCTAAGGTGTGCGCCTAGATGGCCACACACAAGAGAATGAAGGGCCACCCACCTAATTAGGTGCCTGGATCCTGGAGAAGACGCACATGTAAGGTGAGCTGGTGGCCTTGGGGGGGAATAGGGGGTAGGTGGGAGGGGGCCGTGGGGTGAGAAGAGGGGGTGGGGGGAATTTGGGATGTGCAGGGCTGTGGCAGCGAGAGAAAGAGGAGACTTTTCCCAGCTCCAGGGCTGCGGATACCAGGGAGAGATGGCCCTCCTCCTGAGCCTCAGCTCTGTGGCTGCTGTGGCAGGGGAGAGACACCCCCGCCCCGGCTCGTTCCCAGCCCCAGCTCAGGGGCTGCCATGGTGGGTGAGAGAGGGAGAGACCCCCACCCTCCTTCCAGACCTAGCTCAAGGGCTGCCGCAGTGGGGCAGAGAGGGCACATCCATCGCATTAGAAAGGTAAGACTACTGACATTAAAATAGGAGTTGTGTGCTTTTATTTGTAGAACAAAAAAGGTTAATTATTATTAAGTTTCTTTATATAGCACTTGTATCCAAAGCGCTTTACAATAGTTAGCTACCAGTACAAACAACATTTGGAAAGATCATTAAGCGGTCCGCCGAGACCCTCAGCAATTTTCAAGTGGTCCACACAAAAAAAAATTGAGAACCACTGGGCTACAGTATGACCATATTTGGCTGGAATGGAAGAGGCAGCATAGCATATGAAACAGCCCCAGAAAGATCTATGACTGGAGAGCATCACCAAATGTCCAGCAGTGCCTGTGTAATCTACACAGCCCACGTCATGAGCACACATGTACACTTACTCAGAAAAGCTATTCCCCTCTTCAAGAGTGTGAAAGGCGAACCCAGCCTATGCTGTGTATATATATAGAGAGAGAGAGAGAGAGAGAGAGAAAGAGATGATGGTGAGAGCATTTAACAGCTCTGCCTCGGCTAACAGGGAGCACAGCCAATGCATTAAATAACAAGCAGCCTAGGAGAGTGGGAAAAATAAGGAAAGGAGGAAAACATATCAAGGAAGACAAAAATAAATAGGATATTTGAAGCCAGCATTTGAAGCCAGCAAAAGTTGCTGATTAAAAACTAACACCTGCTACTTAAAGTGACACTTGTGCTTGTGATATATTAGGATAGAAACTTCATGCTGAGAGAAATGAATGTTATAGCAACAATTTAGATTCCATCTCCTGTCCACATTCATACCACAAACAGAGAAATATAAACAGAAAGGTTTGTAATAAAAAATTATGTAGACTCGGGGACAATAGTTGTGAAAGCACTGGATGAAATTCTGTTAGAATAGAAAAAAATTTCTAAATGCTCTATCAACAGCAAAAAGACATCTATGGGTTTGGCTAAGAACTTTTTTGACTTGCATATTTTCATATATGTTGGTCCTTAGACATGAATGTTCTTCAACAGCAGAATACATTCTATTTTGGAAGCTAATTCTCCTTTCGCAAACATATTCTGACACATCTCTATAAAACTTTTTCTCCAAAGATCAGTAGTAGTAATAATAACTGATTCTCCACTCC
This sequence comes from Eretmochelys imbricata, assembly GCF_965152235.1. Classification (NCBI taxonomy): domain Eukaryota; kingdom Metazoa; phylum Chordata; order Testudines; family Cheloniidae; genus Eretmochelys; species Eretmochelys imbricata. Next base: position 254,216,114 of record NC_135572.1, on the reverse strand, counting down.
TAGAACTCAAGTATCTTGGCATATGACTGCCTATGTCACCTCTGCATTAATATTACTTTTCACTTACATAGCACCTTTCATCTGAGACTTATAAAGCACTTTACAACAGTGGGGAAGTATCATCATCCTCAGATTGCTAATGGGGAAACTAAGCCATGGAAAGGTAAGGTTGGAGAACAAAGTCTCCCTGTGGTATTGTGACTGATTGTTAAATGCCAACAGTGTGATCTTCAGTGTCAAAAACACAAAGGAAGATATGGTCCCTGCCTTGAGGGACTTACAGTCAAAGATCCAATCATGTCAAAACACCTAAGTATATACGTAATGTTTCTCACATAAGTAGACTGTTCAAGTAAGCAAAGTTATTCATATGCTTAAATGCTAGGCAGGATTGGGGTTTATGGGTCCTAATTCTGAATGAGATTCTGCTAGTACAGATCCCCTGAACATGTGCAGCGGCCCATTGAAGTCATGGGTGTAAGAGTCCCTGCTATCAGGTTTGGATGCAGAATAGGGAGCATGGGAGAGGATGTTAGGCCCCTGCAGTTTTGCCAGAAATGTTCCTCATATATGACTCAGAAGTCTGTGCTTACTGGGACAATCGAAACACACAGTAGACATTCAAACTTGTAAAAGCATAGGCCAGGCGACTGTATTTGACAGAAATGCTCACAGCTGGATCCCTAAATATAGTTCCAGAAAACTCAAAAGTCTGAAGACAATATAAATTCCTCTGCTCATATAGGGTCAAATTCAGGGGTGACATAAATGTTGTGTGTAACACATAAGCTAATCAGCCTGTCACACATTGAGCGCATGGAAGTGGGGGGTGTCTGGCAGGAAACACAACCAGCAGCAGTATATTAGATGATGTTGGAGAAAGCAAGCTTGACACTGGCTTATCTTGCACTTCTTTACACTCTTCTTTCAGTTTCTTTTTCTGCTAAAACCCACTCTTCCACTCTCTTATCATGTAAGTTACACCAACTTGCCCTCACTTTTCAAAGTGCATCTTTCACCACCATTTAGGCTTCCTCTGAATAAAGTACACAAGGATGTGTCAACATTTTTCTCTTTGGCATTTTTTTCTACAAAAGGGCAGAATTTCAGCCATAATATTTTAGCATTTGAAATTCCTACTGAGCAATGTCAGTACTATAAAGTGTATTTTAATTTTTAAAAAACCCATATCTGGACTGTGTCTTAGGTTAGCAGTTAGATGTTGATCCAGATATTGCTTTAAGTGTGGTGATGGTGAAAAGACTTATTGTGAAAATATCATCTTGTTACTTTACACATGTGTATCATCTTGTTACATTCCCTATGTGTCCAAGTCTTATTTGCTTACTGGCAAAGGATTTCACCATAGTCAGAATGGCAAAGCCAACAGAGTTGTGAAAAAGAGAGCTGCATTCTATTCCAACTCATTCATTATCAGCAAAACTATGAGCTAAATTCTTCTAAGTGTTACTTTCAGCTACACTGAACAATCACACACTTTACGATCAGACCTCTATCTCTCTGATGCAAGCCTGAGGCTACTTGATATTTAACTTTAATAACAACAACAACAGTGTTATAGCCAATTTAAAGAAATTATTCTGCAGACTGTATTGTACTTTCTTCCCTTTTCCATTTCAGAGAGGTAGCTCAGTGGACTAAGCCTCAGATTTTAAATACTTAGGTTTTATCTACCTTAGGTATTTGCCTTGATTCTACCAGTCAGTAAATAGTTACCAATATAGATGCACTGATGCAAACCCTTAGTGCACAATTTGTAATAGTTGAGCTCATCTGGGTTTTGAGCAGGGGTAAGCTTCATTGGTGCAAGTCACAACTTTGTTTACACATGTGGTTTGCATTGATGCAATTACGCCAGTGCCTGGCCACTGATCACTGAAACCTGGGTAAATTCCCAATACAGACAAAGTCTTATACATCCTGAATAATGCTTGTTTAACTCATTCCAGGTTCAAGTGATTTCTTCATTTTTCCGAGATAGATAAACTCATGGAGAATATATAATTCCCTATATGTATTCTTTTACTGGAATTTGTAGTACAGGAGTTTCCTTGGTGCAACCTTCCCCAAAAATGAAAGTCTGAAGGAATCCACTGGAAGAAAGAGCCATTCACACAGAGGCCCTGTGCCACATTGGTTCTTAGGAAACCTTATCTCCTCCAAAGACTTCATCCAGGAACGCTCACACTGGCTGCTGTACCTGGAAGTTCCCTCATCCCATTGTGGTTTCCACAGCACAGGGAGGCGAGGCACAAAAGTTAATACTGCTCTGTCATTACTAATTTTAATTTGGAGCTTTGGTTCCCCAAACCTTCCATGTACAGATTCCGAACTCCTTGGAGGGGCTTCCTGGAGGTGTTGGAGAAATGGAAAATTATGTCAAAGAAGCAGGACTTCCTCTTCCAGACTCCTTGGGTGAAGGCCTAAGCGGTTTTAGCACTTTCTACCCACAGAGATGGAGAAGACGATTTGGACCTGTGCTTTTGTAAACCTGAAATAGTCAAAGCAGTCTATCAAGCATATTGGCATCTACAAATGATATTGATACAGAAGAGAATCCAAGGCTGCAAGAATACTTGTTTCATGAGACGGTGGGTAAGCCCACCATACTGATTTAGGGTTTGATCCTGCAAACGCTTACTCACGTGAGTAGTCTCATTGATCTTACTGAGACTAATTGTGTGAGTATTCATACACTGAATTTGCAGAATCAGGCTCTTATTTAGTAACTGCTTCACTAAGTGATATGTTATGGGGCATTAGGCATTGCCAAGGATTACAGGCAGTGAGAAGCAGCACAAGCCCAGGGATGCACATGGACGTATTCGTTTCTATTTCAAGGAAGCAGAATACCATTCTTTTCTGCTGCAGGAGGGGAGCACAACTACTCTTACACTTCTTTATAGGGTGCAGCCCCTTACTTAGGGATTCATGGGCCAGTGCAGAGAGGGTGGGGCCATGGCCTCATCTCATTCTGGTCCCCTTTGTTGTGCCAGCCACCCTTGTGGGAAGAGAGTGAACAGTTCTTGACCCTCCAAATGCAATTCTGCTCTCAGAAAAGTGAGGAGAGGAGAACATTGTATACCCCCTCCTTCCCTCTCTCTATGCATATTGTATTAGGGCCAAGCAAAATTGGACCCTATGAGTTTATTTCTAAAATGATTTAGATGAGGGGAGTGAATTTCCAAAGGATAAGAATAAATTTATTTCCAACAGCAACAAACTCTATTCAATCATGTCATCAAAGATTCATGCAGCTGAAGAAAGGATTTATTTCCATTTTCTATGCTGATAAATTATGGGTTCAAATTGGTGGGAGAAAAAAAGTCTTTGTTCTGACCATGATGAGGTAAAACAATTGCTTGATGCACAAAGTGCAGAGAATACTTCCGCATTTCCTCTCCAGTGATTTTAATGGGGGACAAAGTGTATCAAATCCGTTAGAAACGTAGCAAACTACCGAACGAAAATAATTATGTTCCCCAGTTTTCACACCTGTCACTCCTAGAACTCCGGTAACATTTTAATAACCGTACTGAATTTAGAGTGGTGTTAAGAGTTTAGTGTATTATTTCCTGAGATGGTTTGATTTCTCTCTCTTGAGAAAAGGATTTTACATGAGATCGTATTTTGCATTTATGTTTGCTTATTACCTCTTATATAACTATTGTCTTTAATGAATTCTATGGTGCTATGGCTCTAGGTAGTATATGGTAGGTTTCTTCCTTGACCAAACAGATGTAGTTCTCCCTTGAGCAAACAGGGCTTTTAAAATAAAGCATGGAGGGGTACAAATAAGTGCCTGTGCCTCCTGCTTGTTTTTTTTTAATTGGATAATTAAAACAGTTGGATAATCTTTGATTCTAGAAAATTTGAATAATTTATTGTGCTTATTTTATTCCTTCCTACCTTTATGATTTATTTATTTGTTGAAACATATTATTGCCCGTTTTTGACCTGAGCAGCTAGTCATCATTTCAGGGCCCTTGGGGTGTTCTGGTTGGAAGCAGAAATTGATGGAATCTAGTATTTTTTTGATATACTTTTATTTACAAAGAATGTACAAAGTCCTGTCTCTGAAGGAATCAAACAGGAGGAAATAGTTTCAGTTGCTTAGAGCACCAAAAGCACCCTTTTCAGCCTGCACCCTGAACCAAAAACCTCTCCCCAGGTTTCTTCCAGGTTCAACCATTGTGCTTTAAGCTGCTCCTTTAGGTAGTCACAAAAAGAAAAGGAGTACTTGTGGCACCTTAGAGACTAACCAATGTATTTGAGCATGAGCTTTGGTGAGCTACAGCTCACTTCATCGGATGCAGTGAGCTGTAGCTCACGAAAGCTCATGCTCAAATAAATTGGTTAGTCTCTAAGGTGCCACAAGTACTCCTTTTCTTTTTGCGAATACAGACTAACACGGCTGTTACTCTGAAACCTGTCTTTAGCTAGTCAGTCTATCTCTCTCTCTCTCTCTCTCTGTTATTCTGTTCTGCCTTCCTTCCCACCCTACATACCTCCTTCCTACCCAAAATAATACTCAGCCAATGCTCCTGGGCAGGTTCACAAACTCCTTTTGTCTTAGGTGGGAATTTTCACTCAACTCATAACAAGGCTCCACCCAGCTCATGACAATATAAAGAAAAAAAGTTATTTAAGCTAGATATTTATATTTAACAAAAGTGAAATTCACTCTTGTGCAGAGGCCTTTGTACCACTTAAGTAACCACGGAAGCCCTCAAAAAAGGGTGTGAGTGGGAGACATAGCACAAGGATGAATTTAATCTCATCAAAAGTAATGGGGCTGGAGGCAGAGCAGCGTTAACTCTTGGCACAGCGACTTACCAACCTTCTTATGTCTGGCCTCAGCACCTTTCTGTTGCCTCCTCCAGTCTCATGGGGGATATATGAGCATTTCCCATGCTTCTTCCACATAGTCAACCTGCTACAGTCCCACTAATCAGTGCTCCCCAATTCTTATCTACCTGAAGTACATACACAGAGTAGGGAATGGCATTCAGATTAGATAAATGAGTGTAAGTGAACTGTTGTGTCTGCCTCATCATCTCATGCAAACAAAGCAGAGCTTCCAATTCTCTGTCTTTTGCATGGATTTTCTCTTTTTTTGCCCATTTTATAACAAAGTTGCTGTTTTAAAATATCTACACTTTTCCACGTGATAGTTGGAGAAGGTGCACTTGAAATATTTCTGGTTTCAAAAGTGCAATCTCCATATGGCACTGTTTGCCATATCGGGCTAGAAAGGGATGACTGATAAGAGGTAGGGACTGCCTCAAACACCACCTCATAAATATAAACTACAGTACTTGGTTTCAAAAATCAGTTACATTTACAAAGTGACAATTTATCACATCATTTCTAAAACACAAGCACTTACATTGTGTTCAATGGTGTGGAAGGTAGTTTCTATAACCGGTAGACATCATCCCAGTCTATAAAGAGTTTAAAATCTATGAGTCAGATTCTGTAGATTTGGGCTGTCCCACACACTCTGTCATGGGCAGAACCCTAAGCCACGTGGGTCCACTTGCAGGATCCTGCCCTAAGTTTTAGACTGGAAGCAACAATTGAGGGACAAAAGAAATTGGGGGCGGGGGGGAAGCTGAACGAGGATGTAAATATGATAGTGTCACTCTGTGCACGATTTTAGCCACTTTATTTTAGTTTACATTTTAAATGGTTCACTTTTGTAGGTTTTGTGCCAAGTATCTAGGAGTCCCTTGGATGAGGTTTAGGACAGTGGCTTGGCTGAGCAGGTGTTTGGAGTCTGTTCCAGATACCAGGGGCAGCCTAGAAAAGAGCGAATTGGGTTTCATTTGCTGCTACTTGGATTTTACGAACTTCAGTTGCCTACAGAGTCTCTTTAGGGAAATCGGGCCTATAAGTCCGGGTTTTCTAGCAATAACAAAAGAGATCAGCATCCTTCTTTATTAAAAAAAAAAAAATCAGGGCAGGGGCCGAGGTAGAGTTACAAGGGAGCAAGCACCGAGGCGGGCAGCCCGCGGGAGAGCGGCGCTTACGAACCCTTGAGCCAGCCACAGCCGGGCGGCAAGCGCTCCTCCCCTCGGCCTCCGGAGGCGCATGCTCAGTGAGACAAGCGAGAGTCGCCCCGAGGCGCATGCGTAGTTTAGTGGCCTTTCTCTGCTTGGATGGAAGGGGCCGGGCTCGGGCTGACCGAATGAAAACCGGAAGCAGAAAGGCTGCGTGTAAAACCGCTTTTCCCTTCCGTTAGGCGGATTCCCCTCCCCCGTCTCTGTTCCCGGCGCAGAGCGAGAGCTGCAGGCCCGGAACGTTGTGTTATAACCGCCCTAACTGCCGCCCGCCTGTGTCCCCTCCCTTGGCAGAGCGAGAGCCGGCCAGCGAAGGCTCCCTCCCCGCGCCCTGAGCCGCGCCGCCCCACCTGCCCCTCTCCGTGTGGGTGCTGGGCCCTCGCCGCTCCCGCGTCTCTGTCCGGCGGCCGCGATGTCTGACAAGGAGTTTATGTGGGCCCTCAAAAATGGAGACCTGGATGAGGTGAAGGACTATGTGGCTAAGGTAAGAGTCGGGCGGGGCCCTGGAGGGGGGCAGCGCACTGACTGTGCGCTTGGGTGTAGTGGCGTGTGTGTGTGTGTGTGTGTGTGAGAGAGAGAGAGAGAATAGGCCTCCTCTAGCCCCACGTTGCCCGGGGCCAGGCTGGGCGCTTGCAGGGGTGACCGCGCTGTGGGAGGCGGCGAGGACCGAGCGGGGCTGGGAGCTGTTTGCAGCCGGGGGCGCGCCGCTCGATCCAGAGGCGGGGAGGAGGGAGGGAGGGAGCGAGCATCGGGGCACGCGCGCGGGTGGGGAGGTGTCCGTGCCTTGGGCGTTGCGCGCCCCCCCCCCCGGTAGTGGCTGTAAGCCCTGCACAGGGAGCTGAAAGCTAGCTCGGTGCTGGGCTCTCCTGACTTACCAGGACTGCCTCTAGGGCTTTGGGCTGGTCACGCTCCTTTCCTGAGGATTGGGGCCCCCAACAGTATAGCGGGGGTAATTCTAATCTACCGGGCATGTCTCTTAGATCCAGGAGAAGGGTAATAAACATCTGTGCGGTTACTGTAAGACCTTTCTGTGCGCTTCAGGGGATGAACTCTGCCTGCAGGCTGTTGCAGTACCATTGAGGATTGGGAATTGCACACATTGGAGGTGGGAGAGGGAATTTTGCCTTGACAAATCTTCAAGATGCTGTGGGAGGTAGATATGCTCTCTGCCAAGATGGTAGAGATGATTCTAGCAGAGTTTCTCAAACTCATAGCATGGACCTGCATCTTAGTGTCTTGCAGGCCATCTTTCCTCCTGACATTTGCTTACAGTAAATACTTCCCTAATTTTACATGTATCTTTATTGTATTACAGGCAATAAGTGTGTTTAATTTTTCTGAAAAAGGTAATTGTCTTGATAATTTATCTCCTCTTAACTAGAAATAGTAAGGTTGGTTTGATTTCTTTGTTTCTAGTAGCTTTTGTAGGCCTCCAGGTTCTTCTTTTCAGTGAATATCCAGGGTATCTGCAAAAGCTGTTGAAAGGAGCCAGCACTGTGTGAAGAGAGAGCTCTCCATGGACCACTGTTTGAACACCTGTGAAGAATGTCAGATATACATTGATGCTACAAGATGCTTTAGCAATCTCCAACATTAGGAGCAATCTTGAAATGGAAAGTAACTAAAATGGGGGAAGACCTGTTTTTTGTTTTGCTGCTGATTGAAAGCTGTTTATTCTTCCTTTCCACCTCAATTTGAAGCCACCTTTATTTTTTTATGTTGAGTGCTTCTGATAGAGCATACTAGCTAGTGATAGAAAGACTTGACTTAATAGATGTAGTGATTCCTTCTTTCTCCCCTACCTATTAGGGGTGTCCACCAGATTGTTGTGAGGAATTTTTCTTCTCCTCTCTCTGGAAGCACATTCTGCCTCTTTGGTCCTCTTCCTTCTGCTTATCAGGCATTTGTCTGCTACTGTCCATTGCTTTCCCACCACTAGCATAGTGTAGTCCTCAAGAATCTTACCAGAATCAAGTAAACTTCATATTGCTGTAGCAGAGATTTCTACTCTGTATGGGAGAATGCTTTTTACTGGCTGTGCACTCAGAAAACTGAGTACTGTTCCATTTTCCCCCTTCATCTCAATCCTGGTGACTCCCATCAGCACTTCTGAAATTCTTCCAGTTACCCAAAACAAAACCATCCTTTGTTCCAGTTTGCTGCTGTTCTAATCTTAATTATGCACATTACCTCCAATGTTGCAGTCATGCCCTTTCTTTTCATGTAAGGAGCTCAGTCTTCTACCATGTTAATAACTGATTGGTAAATGTTTTCATGCCCTGACAGAAAACTACATATCATGAAAGACAAGTGTCAGGGCGGGCTTCACCAGTGAAGTACAGAAACAAAACCTTGCTGAGAAGCTCAAGCTTTTCTCCACTCATGGCCCTGTCGGTTTTAAAGATTCTGTACTTTGGATGTGCTGTTCTCTTTTACATCATCCCCTGGGCTGGCTATTAGGTGTTCAATATATCTTAAACTACACACTTTCATTTTCTGCTTAGAAGTGAGAAGGAGCCATAGGCCAATTATGTCATTGCTGTTTAGCTGAAGTGTAGCAGCACTAGAGCCACCTCTCTGCGTACTTGGAAAGACAACACTACATTGGCTTATGTTCAGTTAATATTTGGAATGTTATTGGTCTAACTGTAAAGATCAGAAATATTCATTGTTTAAAATGAAAGCTTAAATTCTGCAGAAGTTGAGGGCTTAGGCCTCTGTGTTTGCCCGTGAAAGCTTCCCATTGGCAAGTAAATTTTTTAAGCCTTCCTTAGTGTTTCCTTTATGCTTAACATTGTTATGTTCAGCAACTGCAGTCTTCTATTTCGACTACCTAATTTTTACTGGAGATGGAGTTGTGCTTTATTGTATAGGCCAGGGGTCGGCAACCTTTTAGAAGTGGTGCGCCGAGTCTTCCTTTATTCACTTTAATGTAAGGTTTCGCGTGCCAATAATACATGTTAACGTTTTTTAGAGTGTCTCTATAAGTCTATATATTATATAACTAAACTATTGTTGTATGTAAACAAGGTTTTCAAAATGTTAAGAAGCTTCATTTAAAATTAAATTAAAATGCTGATCTTACGCCACCGGCCTGCTCAGTCCGTTGCTGGCCTGGGGTTCCGTTCACCTAGGCCGGCAGCGGGCTGAGCGGGGCCTGCGGCCGCGACCCCAGCTGGTAAGGGGCAGGCAGCCAGAACCCCGGGTAGGCAGCCAGACCCAAGACCAGCAGTGGGCTGAGCGGGGCCGGCGGCTGGCACCTCAGACTGCAAGTGGGCTGAGCGGCTCAGCCCGCTGTTGGTCTGGGGTTCTGTCTGCCGGCTCCTGCCAGCCAGGGTCCCAGCTGCCGGCCCCAGTCAGCCCACTGCTGGTCTGGAGTGCCGGCCCTGTCAACGTAGAGTAGGCACCTACCTTCTCCCTGGTTCTCGCCATTCTCTCCCTATCTCTGCACTGAGATGAGGGTGGGAGTGTGCTGAGAACAGGGCTGGGGGTGAAGGAGCAGGTTGGGGTGCAGGGTCTGGCCAGGAGCTAGAATGAGGGAGGGGGCTCAGGGTTGGGGCAGGAGGTTTGGGTGTGGAGTGCTTACCTGGGCAGCTCCCATTTGATGCGAGGGGTGCAGGTGGGAATGGGGTGTGTGTGTGTGCAGGAGCTCCCGTTTGGTGCTCAGAGTGGGAGTAGGGATGTGGGGGGAGCAAGAGTCAGGGTGTGGGGGGGTGCAGGAGTCAGGGCAAAGGGCTGGGGTTGTGGGGGTGCTCCCAGCCCCCTGCCCTGAGCGGCTCACGGCAGGGGGCTGGAGGGGATATGCCCTGATTCCACCACCACCTTCCCCAAGGTCCCTAGAGCAGAGAGCGTGCTGTGGCTCCGCTTTTACCTCCACCTCTGTAGCAAGGGCTGTCAGCCTCAGGGAGGGAGAGAAGGAGGGGCAGGATCCCAGCATGCTGGGGGAAGAGGCGGGGGGAGGGGGAGGACAGCAGCGTGCCATTAAAAATTGGCTCACGTGCCATAGGTTGCCAATCCCTGGTATATTGGATAAGAAGCAACAGCAAATTTTTACTTCTTTGCACCCTTGTTCCTTGGCTGTCTATGGCTAATCATTTCCCTTTTCTTTTTGAAAATGAATAGTGTCTATTGGCTTCAGATATGCCTTTGCTGGAGATTGTAGGATGGTAAGAATTCTGTGTGATCTCTCCCTCCCGCCTTACCCACTCAAATTCTTAAAATTCCATTACAGGAAGGCCCCATGGAATAAGGTCACTACTGTTCTGTTGGAGATGGTCCTATGTGCAGTAATGTAGAAGTGATTCTCCCTGGGCAGAAGGGAACCCAGACAGAATGGGGAAGTGGAAGGCATACATAGGGAAATAAATATGACTCTTCAAAAGAAGTGAATGGGGGGTTAGCTTTCTGGCAGGGCATATACAGCTTTTACAGGGCTAGGTAACTTTCCCCCTCTCTCTTGAAATAAACCTTGTGTCCACACAGAAGTACTCCTGTTCCTTTAGTAAACGATTTAGGTAATGACAGGTAATTGGTTAGTCTCTAAGGTGCCACAAGTACTCCTTTTCTTTTTGATTTAGGTAATGTTGTTGAGTCTGTTATTCTAGCCTTAATCACTGGATGGATGGAAGTACTGGTGCAAACATTTTATAATAATCTTTTGATCTATACTTATCAAAGCTTCTGTACTTCGATGGCTGAGACGGACATAGTCTCCAGGCTGGCCTGGAACATCACCCATGTTATTCCCCTCTAAAAATGCTGAAGTTTGTATCCTCATTTGGCAAACCATCTAGTTTACCAGCTGTAAGACAGATCAGCAGGTAGTTTGTGAAACTGGAACTCTCAGCCAGCAAACCAGAGTTGGCTCGCTGACTGAGAAGAGTGTAATGGGAAGGTTGGAGATGGGCAATATTTCTAGGTGGCATTCAACTGGTGGGCATGGCTGGTGTGGGATTCTTGGTTAGTGAACAAAGGTGGCTCAGGCTGCTGTGGAGTGCAGCTAATAGCTATGCTTCCTCCCCCATGATGGGTATGGGTACAAAGAGGGCCTTGGATTGAATTAAGACAGTGCTAGTGAGGACAGAAGACCAGACTAAAACAAGTTCACTGACTTGTGTGGAACACTGCTTCCACCAGTTGACTACAATTGTTTGGAGCATAATATTAGGTCTTAGAACGAGCAAGAACTTGGATCTTGCTTGCTAAGGCTGTCTCGATGTGATGCAAATCTAACACAAAAAAATTATTCTAAAGCACTGGTGGCTGGAACTATTCTTCTAACTGGTATATTTAAACTTCTAAACCAGTTAGAAGAACAGTTCCAGCCACCAGAACCTTGTCATACATGTTGATCCACCTGGTTTAAACCAAGTTAGATTCCTCCCCCCCTCCCCGGCATATGGTAGGGCGTGTCTACCCTGGGGAAAACAGCCAATGTTGGCAGGTTTGAGAGTTACCTTTATCCTGCTACTTTAGGCTATGGCTACACTGTGCATCTTCCAATGTAAGTGTGTAGCCGCTCTTTATCACTGGGAGAGAGCTCTCCCAGTGGCAAAATAAAACCACTCCGAACAAGGGGCAGTAGCTTCGTCAACAGGAGAGCAGCTCCTGCCAGCGAAGCGCTGTCCACACTGGTGCTTTTCGTCCTTATAACTTTTGTTGTTGGGCGTATGTCTTTTTCACACCCCTGAGCGACAAGTTTTAATGATGAAAATGCAGTATAGACAAAGTCTTATATTGCTCTCCTTAGCTTCCCTTTAGTTAACTGAAAGAGTATTGTTGACAAGCTCCAGAGGGAGCAATGTCAACACTTGAACAGAGGGAGGAAGTAAAATCTCACAAGGGGCTTCTTGAGAGAGAACGAACCTTGTCAGACAGCTTCTCCAAAAACAAATTGGAAAGACTGAAGAAAAGAGCATGATTTGAAAGCAAATTTAATAGAAAAAGAGTAGCAGAAAGAAGGGTTAGGGTAGAGGGGGGTGGGAAGTAGTGGAAAGGGTTGGCAGGATTTTTTTAATTTATAAAAGTCAAGGACAAAAATGAGAGTGAAGAAATTAGTTGCTTAATTTTGGAACATATTTTCAGTTCTTTTGAGATTCTGCTCAATGTATCCCCCTCTTCGTTCCCAGGACAAACAGAACTTAACATCATACAAGATATTGTCCTCTCTGCCTTCTTAGCGCCACATACTTCTTACACTCGGCTCCAAGTTTCAACATCTTGTGGTCTGTAACATGAGCCAAGATTTTCTCGTGTTCAGTAGTACACTCAGTTACATCTGTACCATCCCAGTTTTCTAAGGGGATGGGGGTTGAAAAACCTTTTTCCTATTGTGTAATCATGATGGAGTCTAATATTTGTTATTTTGTGGCTTTTAATATTAAGATACATTTAATTGTACTGGGCCAATGTAAAACAATTTTCTGTAGTACACAGCATTAATCATAGTGCATAATGACAGGTCCAGCCACAACTGGTATGATGTGGAGAAGTACATGTAAACTTGTTTATGATATGAGAAAAACAAAAGTCACTCAAAGATGGGTAGTCGTATCATTCACTTTTTCTTAAATCTGTTAGGTTGTGGATGGTGAACTTAGAGTAGGACATGAATGCAGCAGTAAGGGAGCATCAAGCAAAGCCCTGCAAATGAGTGTAGGAATGGACTATAGAAAAGTTAATACTAACCAGAAAAGTCCTGACAAAAATTTAAATGAAAACACCTCCATGGGCCAGGTGGAGATAGAATATATAGGCTAAAGGTATTAACTCAACCCTGTCACTGTTCAACAGTAAATGTTAAACAAGATCTGGGGTTTGGTATACAGAGACCACAGCCTGCTTAGTACCATGGCATACACATCATTGTATCTTTAATAAAAGGATTTTAGAAAAGAAGGAAAAATAGGTAAAGCTTTGAAATGAAAGCATTATTTAATACTTTACATTTTAGTAACATCTCTTGTTCCCTTTCTCTTTAGCTGGAGAGAGTTTTTTAAAAGGGGAAGGGGAAAACCTTGTTGACAGTCTCTTAAATGGTGGTTACTGTCGTTTTTGGGAAAAGAAAATAAATTAGTTGGTATGAGCTGGAGCTGTTGCTGTTGAAGTCTTTTCATCCCAGTTGGTGGTTATGATTCAGCTGACAGTTATAGGGATGGTGATGTTATCTAGCTCCCTCTCTCTGGCCTGGTCTGGTCAGGATACTTCTCAGGATCAGGTTAATGAAGGCAAGGGGACCCTGGAAATGGTGGCAGTGCTGGTCATGACAGCAAAGCTTATTGCAGTAGTCTGTCTGTCCTTTCTGTTCTTTTGTATGTGACCCACAAAATCTTTCTTTTAAGGACCCCAAAAGAGTGTGATGATTGGAATAGCCCATCCCCTCGTTATTTTGTCCACCTATTGGGCCTACTATCTGACATCAGTTTTATTTTATTAACTTGTGGCTCCATATCATTTGTTTTTAACCAGCATAATTTCAACAGTCCTTGGAGATATCAGTGTTGCCTTTTTGGTTTACGCTAATTCAGTTTGTCAGTCTGGTTTTTCTTGTACCTGTTCCCGTTCACATTCACTGTTATAGGTTATGGTGACATTTTATTAATGTACTCACAGTTAGGGTGAATTTATAGGCCCAGTTGCCACAACAGTGCCCAGATGGGCTTCCAAGCATGTCCTAAGGTCAAAAGGTTTGACTTAATTCAGGGAAAGGCAAGTTCCATAGCTGAAAGACCTTCATAGATATTGCCCTGCCGGAGACCTTTTTTTCCCCCTCTCTCCTCTCCCCCACTCTCCCCCCCCCCCCAAAAAAAAAAAAAAAAAAAAAGCAAGAGGGCTACAGGTCAAGTGCCTCTTCTGTCTGCAACTATGGCTGTGTCGCACAGGGAAGTTGTAGTCTCTTGGGTAGGTAGGTCCCAGGCCATTGAGTTCTTTATTATAGGTCAAAGTCAATACGTTAAATACCAACTGGAAAGCAAGAGGTGACTGATGTAAATCATAGCAATATGATATGCACATAGCAGTATTTATTGATTAACAATTAGAAAGCTGAATTCTGCACCAACTTCAGTTTCAGGAAGGACTTAAAATCTATTCTAACTCATGTAGAGTACACTGCTTCAAAAGGCATAAAATAACAAGATCCGTATCCAAAATGTTTCAACTTTCTGGTCATACAAAGGTCAGTGTTGGCCTTTGCTGCCACTTGTCTAGTGACTTTCTTGTGTAGTATCTATGTATGTGATTCTTAGACCAGGTAGCTGGCTTTCATCATACTCAAGGATGTCCTTAACGTCTAAATAATTTCCAGTTGGCTCAGTTGTTCCCTGATGGCCTTCACCAGCCATGAAGGACATAAGTCTTGAGCATTTTAGTAACATGTACTTAGCACTCTCATAGCTCATATGAAAGAAACTCAGAGAAGACTAACACACTACTGAGGTTTATTTCACTTGTCACTTTTAATAATTAAGAAAAATCAGTAATTTGAGGTCAATCAGGTTACAGTTCTTACATGGGAAGAAGCATCTTATAGGAAGATTTAGGGTCCTGTGTGTTTTGGGGGTAAGGGGTAGGGGTACTGATCCTGTAAAGGCTGTGTCATAATGTACGTGCATAAGGGGGCAAATTTAAGATTGCACGGGCAACCTAAATTCTAGCACTTCCTAACATTCAAGTGCTCGACTTAGGTAAGCATGAATGGGGATCAAATTTATGAATTTACTGAATTTAATTTATAGCTAAATATTTTTAAAGCTGAAATCTAAGAAGTTGAATCTGCCAATTTGATAAGTGTGGGTCAATATTTGAATCTAATTTAATTAGGGTTGACCCCTCTTTACTGAGTGAGGAAGTATTGGCAAACTGATCATGATGATGCTAGATTCCTTTTAGATCAGGTCTTGAACAGTATTTCTCAAATTGTGTGTTTGGCGCTCTTAACCAACCAACAGTTTAAAATCGCTCAAAAGCACTTAATTATAGACTCAACAGTTTATAGATCAAGTTTAGGTACACCAAATGTTCTAGGCATGTACTGAATATGTAACAATCTTGTGAGCAGTAGTCCTAGACTAGGGTTGAGGTATGTAGTTACACCATGTAACAAATCACCAAAATGTCTGATTACTTATCAATTCTTTAGTACCTTTAATACATTTATCACCCTTCCAGTACTTCTCCGGGCAGTAATGCTATTTTAAGGCACTCTTAGGAATGGAATCCCTGTTTGAATTGTTTGGTATGAATTGGAGAAATTTTAAATATTAAAATTAACTGCTTAAAGCTGTGTTTTGTGGTCTTACAACAATTTACTTAGCCATTATTTCCCTTTTATAAACCTATAACATTACTTATAAAAAAGTCAAAATATGATTCATTGGCTTCTCATCAGACAGCATGTATACTCACCAAGAAATATTCTGTTCTTTAAAATAACTGAAAGAAAATCTCTAAAATGAAATCTCACCACTACTTCTTCTCAGGCCCGGTAACTCTTGCAGGGGGGAGATTTGGACCTCACTTCTGCTCCAAATGTCCAGTAACATTTCTAGTTTTGCTACAGCTTCAGTGGGTTCATCAACTATGGGGTCCACACCGTGGCCTCAAGTTTATATAGTCTGTTTCAGGGTCGATTGGAGGAGGGCAATCCACTTATTTTCTGTTGGACTGTGGTTGGGACAGTGTTCTGATTTCAGCTCTGTTTCTTTGTCATCTACTGGATACCAATGGAAGAATCAGTGTAATAAGTTTCTTCAATTCTTTTCTTATCAGTAGAGCACTGCAAATCCATAGATATCCGCATCTGTGGACCATTTTTGTGGATTGCAGATACAAGTTTTGTATCCACGCAGGGCTTTTATTGGAGGCTTTTTATGTTTGAAGTGAGTTAAAGATTGTATTTCAGTGTTAATCAGACTATTAACTGGAATCCCCATTCATAGCAAGTATTTTTAATATTCCAAAGTTATGTCCTGGTTATCTTTCAGAGCCGCTGGGCCCTTTGGGTTACATCTAAAATGCAATAAAATACCTGTGGCTGGCCCTGATCAGCTGGCTGAGGCTGCAGGGCTAAAAATATCAGTGTACGCTTTTGGACCCAACTCAAGCCCAAATGTCTGTGCTACAGTTTTATAGCCTCCAAGCCCAGCAAGCCCAAGCGAGTTGATCTGGGCTCTGAGACTGTGCTGCAAAAATTTGTTTGTTGTCGTGCAGACTTACCCTGTGTGTGTGTGTGTGTTTAAAGTTGAAGGTGGAGGAAGTTCATCTAGAGATGGTGACCTTTTTGGCCATACATGCCTTATGCAGTTACTTAGAGATACAAAATGGTGAGGTAATATCTTTTATTGGACTAGCTTCTTTTGGTGAGAGATACAAGCTTTCAAGCCACACAAAGCTGCTCTTTAGGTCTGGCTGCAGTTACTGAGAATCAGAGTGGATTGATTTAAATCAAAGTGACTTCAATCACTAATCTTTAATCATGATGTAAATCAGCAAGCAGGAAACCTAAATTTAAATTTGTTTTAATCTTGTTTTGCATTTGTACTTTAGTTTTCCCGTAAAGAGAGGTTGATTCTCATTGGTTGGTAACCATTAAAACATCCACCACTAATTTAGTCTTTACACGAAAGCTACTTCTTGCTAACCAGGAGTATACACAGTATATTTACATTTATTTGAGCCATTGTATAGTTCAAGATAGTAGGTTGGATTTTTTTCAGTTTTACGTTCATTGAGAAAATGATGGATGATTCATTTCTTGCATACTAGATTAATTTCTTAATAGTGATGTGTCAGGCTGTATTTGGATGGAAATTGGAATTCAATTACATTCACAAAATCAGCATTTTATAACATAGTTAAATAAAGGTTACATTAAATGTGCTGGATACATAAGAAAACTAAGTTTATCAAAACATGTTTTGCAGTTAAAACTCCTTAATTAAACAAAGGAAGTATTGTCTGTAGTTAGTATGAAGTGAGGTGTACTAGTTCTAATCTAATCTTGAAAGAAATGATAACCAGAAACAATCAGTTCAGTTCACCAAGTTTTTATTTATAGTTGGATTGAGGAGAAAAACCTTCACAGGTCACTTGCTGGAGGATTCTCTGCTCCTTGAAGTCTTTAAACCACGATTTGAGTACTTCAATAGCTCAGACATAGGTGAGAGGTTTTTAGCAGGAGTGGGTGGGTGAGATTCTGTCGCCTGCGTTGTGCAGGAGGTCAGACTAGATGATCGTAATGGTCCCTTCTGACCTTAGTATCTATGAACTTATGAACTTCAAGGTTATGGAACTGACTAGAATAAACTAGTTGTGATGGGTTCGGTCACAGAGCTTCCCCTTGGGCCTGTCACCTGATGTGCTGGAATTACCTCTGAGCCCATTTTCCCTGCCAGCTTGGGACTCTAGAACCATGCCTTGTTGTGCCAGACACGCTAGCCTGCTGCAACACAGACCCAGGTCTGGTGCACGCCCCCAAAGTTGCAGACTTTAACCAAACATTGCCCAGCAGGTTACCTATCTCCAGCACCCAGACACCCAGCTCCCTATGGGATCCAAACCCCAAATAAATCAGTTTTACTCTGTATAAAGCTTATACAGGGTAAACTCACAAATTGTCCGCCCTCTATAATACTGATAGAGAGATGCATGGCTTTTTGCTCCCCCAGGTATTAATCACTTACTCTGAGTTAATTAAGAAATAAGTGATTTTATTAAGTTTTAAAAAGTAGGATTTAAATGGTTTCAAGTAATAACAAAATAAGTTACTAAGCAAAATAAAACATGCAAGTCTAAGCCTAATACATTAAGAGACTAACTACAGGTAAATTTCACCCTCAGATGTTCCAATAAGCTTCTCTCACAGACTAGACTCCTTCCTACTCTGGGCCCAGTCCTTTCTTTTGGTACAGTCCTTGTTAGTTCCTGCTTTTCACCTAAGATATCTGCTGGAACTTTCTCATGACTGGGACCACCTCTTTGTTCTCTTCCACCCTCTTTTATATCTTTGGCACAAGGCGGGAAACTTTTCTCTCTCTGGATCCCCACCCCTCCTTCTAAATGGAAAAGCACCAGGTTTAAGATAAATTCCACCATTCTTCCTGGGCTGGCTTACAGGTACACAGGAAGGCTTGCAAGTAAACAGAGCCATTTACAACCAATTGTCCTAGTCAGTAGAGCCATCAAGATTCTAAACCATCCTCAATGACCCATACTTTGCATAATTACAGTATTCAGAGTAGCAGCCCTGTTAGTCTGTATCCGCAAAAAGAAAATGAGTACTTGTGGCACCTTAGAGACTAACCAATTTATTTGAGCATAAGCTTTCGTGAGCTACAGCTCACTTCATCGTGAGCTGTAGCTCACGAAAGCTTATGCTCAATTAAATTGGTTAGTCTCTAAGGTGCCACAAGTACTCATTTTCTTTTTACAAATAGGATGAACACACTCAGTAAATTATAAGCTTTGTAATGATACCTTACAAGAGACCTTTTGCATAAGGCATAGTCCAGTTACATCATATTTACATTCATAAGCATATTTCTATAAAACATTATGGAGTGCAACGTCACACTAGTCATTGAACTGAACTACCTGAATAAACTGAAATGAGGAATGTTCTCTTTGCTCCTGCAGAAGAGGCTATTGCAGTCAGAAGATGGTATAGTCTTCAAAAAACTCTTGTTCTAGGTGCTTAGCCAGTGACTTATACCAGTTCAGTGATTTGACTTTCTTTAAAACTTTGGCAGCAAGCATGGGTTGCTTAATATTTTTATTTTATTTAAATTACTTTAATAGATTAGATATTAATATAGGTTGTCAGTTTTGAATAGGTTTATTTTTAAAAAGAAAAACATAGTTACATTTAAAAACATTTTTTTACTAAAAATCATATTTTTTGTTTGTTTGTTTAAATTCACCTTGTTGTTGGTTCCTGCTTATGTGGTTCTACCATGAAAGCCTTGTAGGATCCTTCATACCTGACCCAAATTGGAATATTTGGAAGTACATTGCTTTACTATACAGCTAGCCCTTCTAGTCAAGGAGAGGTGAATGTTTTAAGGTGTAATCTTTCAGAGCCTTGAATGGGGGTTGTAATAAACCATTAACTCCATTTCACTTATGTGATGCAGATAGCAAATTCTTGTTAACAGTAAACTTTATTCCAAGATTTTATTGGAAAATTGATATTTTACATACAACAAATATATTAAACAAGCAAAATGACCTTTCTTTAAAAAAAAAAAGTTTCCCATATGAATTCAGACCTGAAAATTGTACTCTTTCAGTTATTGTGAATGGTAGTAAAGTCCAGGGTCAAACCCTTTCTTATATTCACACCTGGGCATCTGTTTTCAGTACCGAACTCTGATGAAGCTTAAGTGGTTTCTTGTGGATTTTCTATCTATATATTAATACTAAGCTGTGGTAGGATGATAAACTTTCTAAACTACTTAAACACGCCTGAGACATTGCTGTAAAACTGAATTCTCTAATTGGTTACATCAAATGTCTACTTTGGATAAAAGCTAGTATTTGGATATTACTGTTTGTATTGCCCACGTTGTTTGTTTCCTAAGCTGGAATGGGGTTCAACATTAACTGTATAGACCCAAAAAGAAAAGGAGTAGTTGTGGCACCTTAGAGACTAACAAATTTATTTGAGCATAAGCTTTCGTGAGACCCAGGAATTTGTTTTTATGAATAGCTTTTTCATTTCATTCTGTCTTTATATGATTCCATGCATGTAGTCACACTGAAATTTAATTTCCCATCTGAGAGCATTAATCTCGCTGAGGAATAGTGATAATTCAATACTGTGAATAATCCCTTTGTTATTGGTAACATCAGGGAATACCCACATAAGATTTAAAAACAAAACCAAAAAATTCCAAAATCTCTTGACAAATGTAGAGGACAATATGTATATTAACTAAAAACCGGTATAATTCACTTCTGGATTACACTGTTCTCTAACTTTTACCTGGTGTTTGGATTTGAGGTACCAGTGGAATATTTTAAAGGGTGAGTAAGATCCAAGGAGTCTTGACTCAGGTACAATTTTGGACAGCAAGGAAAAGTCGTCATAAATTGAACGTACTACTATCACTCAAGGAGTAAATTCCTAGAGAATGGAGAAGTGAAGAGTAGAGAAGCTTTTATAAGGGATTATATTCCAGAATATTAAGATACTGTATTTTTTCACATTGCTCAGATTTGTTAATTTACTAAATCATGTTGAGAAACTTGTTATTGATATAGTCATTTATATTTACATGTTTCCCATATGGTACAACTCCTCCCCGCCCCCCAGAAGTCTAACATTATTCTTAAGTAGACACTTAATAGGTTTTTTTTAAGAAAAAACAGAGTTCAAAGATAAGTGAAATCCTTAGCTTTGTCTGGGACCATACTGATTTGTGTTTGGACAATTAAAAGGCATGCATTTTCTAATTCTCATTATAACCAGACATTTGTTTGCCACACTGCTATCTGATGTAGTTTCCCATACATTTTGTGAAAATGGCAGGGGAGCTAACTTTCTGTAGACAAGAAGGCTACTTTTCCATACCAGTAGGCTGGGAACAGATCAGTAACACTGATACTGGAGCTAGCTTGCTCAGATCTCAGCTGCTTCCTGCCTCAAATATGTCTGTCTGCCCTCTGGGCTTGGAGGATTTTACTAAATTGTCATCTGGCACCCAGGTGGACTGAAATATCGTTTTCCACTTAGTATGTCCCTGCAGGGATAAACGGTCCAAAGCTGCAACAGTGCTTGGTTTTTGGTTACATTCTGTGCTAACTTTGGACAGCCACATCACTAGCATATAGAATTACCAGATGGGCATCTCAGGGTTGTCAAAGAGAATGGGAACTGCAGTATGCTCAGCTGATATGTCAGGTGTGAAGATTTTCTTTCCCATCCCTCGAAAATGTTCAGTTTATGATACTGTTAGATTCAGAAAAAAGTTCATGGCTTACAGAAAGTTTACATGTAGCCACCTCTAGTAACTGCACTTCAGAATCTTATTTGTTGCTCTGCTTCTGATACTCAAAATTATTTTAGCCTGTTTCTATTCTGCTTTCTGTTGCTCTTCCTGTTTCACCCAAAGAGTGATACTTTAGTTCTTTTGAATTCTCAATCTCCTCTCTAACTCAGAAAAAAGTCTAATCCTTTGTCCAATAAAACTTCTTATCATAAATAAAAAGAAAAGGAGTACTTGTGGCACCTTAGAGACTAACCAATTTATTTGAGCATGAGCTTTCGTGAGCTACAGCTCACTTCATCAGATGCATACCGTGGAAACTGCAGCAGACTTTATATATACACAGAGAATATGAAACAATACCTCCTCCCACCCCACTGTCCTGCTGGTAATAGCTTATCTAAAGTAATCATCAGGTTAGGCCATTTCCAGCACAAATCCAGGTTTTCTCACCCTCCACCCGCCCACACAAATTCACTCTCCTGCTGGTGATAGCCCATCCAAAGTGACAACTCTTTACACAATGTGCATGATAATCAAGTTGGGCCATTTCCTGCACAAATCCAGGTTCTCTCACTCCCTCACCCCCCTCCAAAAACCCACCCCCATACACACACAAACTCACTCTCCTGCTAGTAATAGCTCATCCAAACTGATCACTCTCCAAGTTTAAATCCAAGTTAAACCAGAACATCTGGGGGGGTGGGGTTAGGAAAAAACAAGAGGAAATAGGCTACCTTGCATAATGACTTAGCCACTCCCAGTCTCTATTTAAGCCTAAATTAATAGTATCCAATTTGCAAATGAATTCCAATTCAGCAGTTTCTCGCTGGAGTCTGGATTTGAAGTTTTTTTGTTTTAAGATAGTGACCTTCATGTCTGTGATTGCGTGACCAGAGAGATTGAAGTGTTCTCCGACTGGTTTATGAATGTTATAATTCTTGACATCTGATTTGTGTCCATTTATTCTTTTACGTAGAGACTGTCCAGTTTGACCAATGTACATGGCAGAGGGGCATTGCTGGCACATGATGGCATAAATCACATTGGTGGATGTGCAGGTGAACGAGCCTCTGATAGTGTGGCTGATGTTATTAGGCCCTGTGATGGTGTCCCCTGAATAGATATGTGGGCACAATTGGCAACGGGCTTTGTTGCAAGGATAAGTTCCTGGGTTAGTGGTTCTGTTGTGTGGTATGTGGTTGTTGGTGAGTATTTGCTTCAGGTTGGGGGGCTATCTGTAGGCAAGGACTGGCCTGTCTCCCAAGATTTGTGAGAGTGTTGGGTCATCCTTTAGGATAGGTTGTAGATCCTTAATAATGCGTTGGAGGGGTTTTAGTTGGGGGCTGAAGGTGACGGCTAGTGGCGTTCTGTTATTTTCTTTGTTAGGCCTGTCCTGTAGTAGGTAACTTCTGGGAACTCTTCTGGCTCTATCAATCTGTTTCTTTACTTCCGCAGGTGGGTATTGTAGTTGTAAGAAAGCTTGACAGAGATCTTGTAGGTGTTTGTCTCTGTCTGAGGGGTTGGAGCAAATGCGGTTGTATCGCAGAGCTTGGCTGTAGACGATGGATCGTGTGGTGTAGTCAGGGTGAAAGCTGGAGGCATGCAGGTAGGAATAGCGGTCAGTAGGTTTCCGGTATAGGGTGGTGTTTATGTGACCATTGTTTATTAGCACTGTAGTGTCCAGGAAGTGGATCTCTTGTGTGGACTGGACCAGGCTGAGGTTGGTGGTGGGATGGAAATTGTTGAAATCATGGTGGAATTCCTCAAGGGCTTCTTTTCTATGGGTCCAGATGATGATGTCATCAATATAGCGCAAGTAGAGTAGGGGCTTTAGGGGATGAGAGCTTAGGAAGCGTTGTTCTAAATCAGCCATAAAAATGTTGGCATACTGTGGGGCCATGCGGGTACCCATAGCAGTGCCGCTGATCTGAAGGTATACATTGTCCCCAAATGTGAAATAGTTATGGGTAAGGACAAAGTCACAAAGTTCAGCCACCAGGTTAGCCGTGACATTATCGGGGATAGTGTTCCTGACGGCTTGTAGTCCATCTTTGTGTGGAATGTTGGTGTAGAGGGCTTCTACATCCATAGTGGCCAGGATGGTGTTATCAGGAAGATCACCGATGGATTGAAGTTTCCTCAGGAAGTCAGTGGTGTCTCGAAGGTAGCTGGGAGTGCTGGTAGCGTAGGGCCTGAGGAGGGAGTCTACATAGCCAGACAATCCTGCTGTCAGGGTGCCAATGCCTGAAATGATGGGGCACCCAGGATTTCCAGGTTTATGGATCTTGGGTAGTAGATAGAATATCCCAGGTTGGGGTTCCAGGGGTGTGTCTGTGCGGATTTGATCTTGTGCTTTTTCAGGAAGTTTCTTGAGCAAATGCTGTAGTTGCTTTTGGTAACTCTCAGTGGGATCATAGGGTAATGGCTTGTAGAAACTCGTGTTGGAGAGCTGCCTAGCAACCTCTTGTTCATATTCCGACCTATTCATGATGACAACAGCACCTCCTTTGTCAGCCTTTTTGATTATGATGTCAGAGTTGTTTCCAGCAGGAGAGTGAATTTGTGTGGGGGGGTGGAGGGTGAGAAAACCTGGATTTGTGCTGGAAATGGCCTAACCTGATGATTACTTTAGATAAGCTATTACCAGCAGGACAGTGGGGTGGGAGGAGGTATTGTTTCATATTCTCTGTGTATATATAAAGTCTGCTGCAGTTTCCACTGTATGCATCTGATGAAGTGAGCTGTAGCTCACGAAAGCTCATGCTCAAATAAATTGGTTAGTCTCTAAGGTGCCACAAGTACTCCTTTTCTTTTTGCGAATACAGACTAACACGGCTGTTACTCTGAAACTTATCATAAATGGGAATCCTTGAGTTCAGACATGTCTTTAAGTAGCTTGAGAGAAGCTAGGCCACTGGTCCACGGATTCCCATGTCTTACCCAGGCATTTAAGTTCCAGGTGATCTTCTGTCACAGGGAATCAAAAGAAGAAATGGGGTAACTGTGTCATTCTTCTACACTGTACAGTTGCTGGGGGTGGGCTGTTTTGAGACTTTGGCTATCAATTCAACAAACTATTTAATTGGTCATCAGATTTCTTGAACAGTCTTTCCCAACAGTATTAAGTCATTCCTTTTCTCTCTCTCCTTTTCCCCTTATTTATTTTGGTCAGTGTTTCATTCCTCAGTCTATTGATGCTTCTCTTAAATATGGCTCAGGGAATGAGAGACCATGCTTGGGCTTAACTGTTATCACTAGGCCACCTCTTTTGGCTTGCTCCTTTTTCTGTTCCTGAACACAGCACTTACCTAGAAATGCCAGAATGAAATCTATGATAACCTGGTCAGTCTCACCCTGTTCCTGCTGTGCCACAGAGGAAGCACCATATGCAGGAGAAGTTTAAGGATGTTCCACTTTTGTCAGATCTCATTTTTCCTCCAAATCACATTATTTTCTTGTTGCATATTGTTTCCTAGCAGGAGTGAAAAATGTAAAATTGACCAAGTTAGTATTTCACTCCATAATTGCTCTGCAGGGAAAAATATTATATGCAGGAATGAACTTGAGTGGGGACTCAAAATTGGGGGTAAGGGGAAAAATACATGATGTCTGTAGTGTTCCAAACAATTTAAGCCCTTACCCATGTATTGGTCACACACGTAGGGCTTGTCTAAATTAGCAATGTTAAAGCGCTGCCATGGCAGCACTTTAACATGGCTTGTGTAGTCCCCTCTAAAAAAACCACCTCCATGAGGGGTGTAGCTACCAGTGCTGGGGGCATAGCTGCCCGTGCTGGTGCACTGTCTACACTGGCTCTTTACAGCGCTGAAACTTGCTGCGCTCAGGGGGGTGTTTTTTTCACACGCCTGAGCGAGACAGTTGCAGCGCTGTAAAGTGCCAGTGTAGACAAGCCCATAATCTTCTGCAAACTGAGTAGTTTTCACTGTAGTTTAAGATGGGTGCCAGTCACTTGCATAGTAACATGAAAAAACCAAATTATCCTCTACTAATTTGATTATCCCATACTTATCAAATCTTTGTACCAACTGGTGATCTAAAGATGATGCATTGTACCTTAGCTATACTGACATAACCCCATAGTGTAGATGTAGCCTACAGCAATTGAAAGGGTTTTTTTGTTGCAACAGTAACACCATTTCTCTGAGTGACAGTAGCTAGGTCGATGGAAGCATTCTTCCATTGACCTAGTTGTGTCTATTCTGGGGTTAGGCCAGTATAACTACGGCGCTTGGGGATGGATTTTTCGCATCCTGGCATGCGATAGATATGTCAACCTAAATTTTAACTGTATACCAGTCCTTACTTTTCTGGCTTGCAAATGTAGTGTGACAGGTTTCAGAGTAGCAGCCTTGTTAGTCTGTATTCGCAAAAAGAAAAGGAGTCCTTGTGACACCTTAGAGACTAACTAACCAATTTATTTGAGCATAAGCTTTAGTGAGCTACAGCTCACTTCATCGGATGCTCAAATAAATTAGTCAGTCTCTAAGGTGCCACAAGGACTCCTTTTCTTTTTGCAAATGTAGTGTATTCAGTGCAGCTGCGAGGCTGAGAATGTTGCCACAAAGGAAACTTACTGGCGGACTTAATTTCACACTTTACTTTAAACAGTCTTGTTATCGGCTAATCAGACATAAATAATAGATTTATGTTGCTATTCCAGCCAATACTTTAAACTTTGAGCCTGTGTTCATTGCGGCTCTTTATTTATCAATAAATTGTTGTTAATTAGTACCACTCAGTCAATTATTAGGTATATATTTAAGATTTATTCCCTTGGAAGTATTTCACTAAATATTCTAACCAGGTGAGTTTCAATTTGAACTCAGTACCAATGCTTAAAGTGTATGGGCTTTATTTTCATTTTTGAATTATGTGTGTGTAAAATTTCTACTTTGTTTTCTGAAGTCAGGAGAGGGGGACAAGCTTCTAGAAGCTCTCACTAGAAAATGTAGAGTTCATCCTTGTTCTATAGAAATACTCAAATGCTTTGCAGGGTTTTTTTGGTCTAAAAATGCTGATACAACAGCCAAAACACAGATGGCTCAGTGGTTCAGTTTATTTAGCAGTTTGTTTCTTCAGATTGATACAAAGGGTTTCAGATTACATTTGATTAGAGTTGGGTAAATTGGATATTTGTTTACCACTGACATTACAGCCACCAAAGTAGACTTTTGTTGTCATAAATCAACAGAAGTGTAATAGTTTGTTATAAAAAAAAAAAAAAAGCATGTAAAGAGGCTTTGAAAGTACTATACAAATACTAAGCACTATCTCAAGATTTATTAACCAGGAAAAGACAATAAGAGTTATTTACAAAGCTGAAGCAGATAAACATACTCATACAACTGAGTTACACTCAAGTTTCAAAAGGTAATAAAAGCTTCTATGATAACCAAGCTCTATATGTCCTTTAGGGCAAACCCATGCCAGGTACTGGAGATCTTTGGGGAAGCTTAGTAATCCTTGTCCCTCAGAGTCCAAGCAGCATAAAATATAAAGTTTTTCTTTCTTAGGGCCTTTTATTCCTCTCCCCCTTCTAATTCAAGTTGCACATTCAACCTTCGGGAGGAATCCAGTTGCATGTCTCCTCTTAGTGGAAGGAAGTGGGGTAGGGGGAGCACACAACAAAGTATTTTGTCCTCTGGTGTTCCACAATGGTTCCTCTGGTGTTGATGGACCACCTTTTGTTGGGCAGGAGAGAACACCTCCTGTGCCAAATTAGTATTTCACACTTGGTAATGCTTCTCTCCTGACTGATGGTCTACAGTTACAGATCAAACACTTAAATATTACCTTATGACATGGGATACAGATATTATAAGCGAGATTATTACATTGCAGTAATTTACAAGCATTCCATAAAGTCTAAACACTAAAAAATTTTATAACATACCTATTTTAACAGTACTAACACAGGTGAACCAAACTGGCTCAAGCTATGTATTTGTCAGTGTTCAGTTGAGGCCTAGGGGCCTTGGCATTAGTAGGCACCTGGTCTGCTAGGCCAAGTATTTTAACTTGTCAATTTTCCTGGGAATTCAAGGCCTTATATTGTCTTGTTTTATGCTATGCCTGTTTTCCAGGCAAGGCATAAGTGCGAGGGTAGACATGGGTCTTACTTGCTTCTGACATAATAAAAATGCCTTACACATGAGTACTAGCACTTATACTGATGCTACACCATGTGAAGATTTGGGATGTTGTTTGCAGATAGGTATGCAATCTTCCTGTGTGGATGTACTCTATTAGTTCCTGGCTCCCAGCCCTGTCCTCAGTCACCTCGACTGCACTGCCTAGTGAAACTAATTGGAGAAAACAGGCTCTGAATCTACCCCAATAAACACTTGTCTGTATTCACCTTTTCACTGCCAAAAATACATTTCTTGACTCTCCATATCTGAACAGTCTCCTCTCACCCCTTGTCTGTTTGTTCAGTTAATCCTTTGAGCCTGCCCTACAGAACTCTGTGCCTTGTGGTAGAGGCTGCTACTATTTTCACGTCTATTCTTTTCTCCTACAGAAGGTAGAGAGTCTGTCCAAAGTATTACTCCTGGAGGAATTCTGCCCCATTGTGCATGTGCAGAATTCATGTCCCACGCAGACTTCTTTGCTTCCCCACAGAAAAATGACTTTCTGACAGGGAAGAAAATAGAAGTTGCAAGAGTGGTCACTCACCGCTCCCTAGCAGTACAGGTACATTGTTTCAGGCACCTGGCACAGCTAGCGGAGAGGTAAATCACCGTGGGGCTGGGGAATCACCCCAGCCCGTAGCTCCTACCCAGTGCCAGGATCAGCTGCTTGTCCTGGCTGGGCTGGAGGCGGGAGAACACTGGACAACTTCTTCCCCTGCAAGGAGTGGCTGGGGCTGTGTCAGGCTCACCCCCAGAAACCTCTCCCAGCTGCAGGAAGCTCACCATTCTCCCCTGCTTCCTGCCCCCATCACTCCTTAGCTGCAGGGTAAGGGGTCACTGTATGGGTAGCTGCTCCATCATCTGCCCAACCCTGGTGCATCCAGACTTACCATACCCAGACACCCCTGCCAAGCCTCATCTCGTACACCCAGAACCCCCCTAGCTCTCCATACCTGAACCCCACCTCACTGAACCTCAACCCCTGCATCTGGAACCCCCTGCCTCCAGACCTGCACCCAGATCACCCCCCACTGAACCCCCTGTACTCAAGCCCCCACCCTGAAGAGCCTCACCCCCCCCGCACCACCCTGAGTCCCCCATCCAGACCCCCATGCCAATGACCCCTAATTAGCTGCACCGAGACCCCCACCCCATCAAGTCCCACTCCCCAAGAACCCCACCCTCCCTGAGCCCCAGTCACTTTAACCTGGAAGTCCCTGCACCTGAAACCCTCCCACAACAAGCCTCTGCATCCAGATTGCCCCAACAACTAACCCCCACCCCCAGCTGAGTTGCCTACACCCAGAATGTCCCACACAGAATCCTCTCACCCACACCTGGATTCCCCACACTCTGAGCCCCATCACACTTGGAGCCTGCCTGGTTGAGACTCCCTGCCCCACACCTGGTACGCCTTGCTCAGAGGGGCAGGGCCTTAGGGTGTTTGTGGGGCAGGCCCTGGCCTTTGCTGTGTCAGGGTCAGGTGCAGCTTCACTGCTGAGTTCATGTCCCAGGGGGTGGGGCTTCAGGATGATCTCCCACCTCCATGTAGCCAGTGGTCTGTGCTCCCCACTGTCATGCTGGAGCCTCCACATTTATTTATTGACAAATAAAACTTGCAGAATTTTTTTTTGGCACAGAATGCCCTCAGGAGTAAAAGTATTTCTCAAGCCATAGGTGGAGGAGGGAAGGAGCACCTGAGTAGAAGAGGAAGTAAGCAGGGGTGGGGGGGACCAACCTTTTGTATTACTCATAGTTCTTTCTTTCTACTCCAACTTGAAACTGAGCTGATTTTGTCAGTGTCATTGCTTCCTTCCTTCCTTGCCTTGCTCCACCCTACCCGCAAGACACAAGAATCAGAGATCAGTGAAAACTGACTCGACCAGCCAGTTTTCACTCTGTTGTAGCATGTGGAACCACTGAGCAGCAACACAAACAATGGATATTTTTAAAATGCACACGTAAGCCACGTTTACAACACAGTGCTACAGCAGCACAACCATAGCATCACAGTTATGCTTGTCATACCATAGTGTAGATTAGTGGTGCGCAAACTTTTCCAGTTTCGCCACTCCCCTGTACCATTAACAAAATCTGTTCATGCCCCCATTTATTACTGCACAGCCAAGGCTTCCCCCAGCTCCACTACTGAGGAAGAGCGGGACCAGGACCGTAATGGGATTGGGGGAGGAGCTGATCTGGGAGTGGGGCTGGAATCATGGTGCTCCCTCCCCATGTTCTCCCCCCCACACCTCCATCCCCTCAAGGGTGCTGGCCTGGAGGCAGAGCAGGACTGGGGGCTGAATGGGGTTGGGGGAGGAGCACGGCTGGGGGCAGAGGTGTTCTGGGGGCAGAGTAGGGCTGGAAGCATGGTGCTCCCTCCCCATCCCCTATGGGGGCTGGCTCAGGCCCCGCCACACACCCACCAAACATTTTAGTGGGGCGTGACCCACAATTTAGGGGCCACTAGTGTAGATACACACTATTGTGATGGAAGGCGTTTTTCTGTAACTGTAGTAAGTCTGTGTCCCTGAGTGATGGTAGCTAGGTTGATGGAAACGTTCTTCCATCGACTTGTCTGCACTTAAACCACAAGTTTAGGTCAGCTTGGCAGTGGTGCTTACGGGTGTGGATTTGTTCCAATGGACTCAAGGTCATCCTTTCCTAGACATCACTCTACTCTAAATCCCCATCAGAGTGCTGTTCTTTGTACCGACACCAGTAGCTGAGGCGTCTTATCCCTCCAGAGTCTGACCCTCCTGTTACAGATGTTCAGCAGACAACAGAGAAGATGGACTCTATAGTGCCTCCTCTCAACACTTACTCTGCACCAGATGAGGCCACTGTCTTGGAACCATCCTCCCCAGTATTGGATGTTACAAAATGTACCAGGAATTTATGAAAAGGTAGCCACTTCCGTACATATTCAGATTGAACTGGTCCAGGATAATCCACACAAATTAGTGGATATTTTGCATTCTGCAGGACGTACTAGAGTGGCTATGCCTATTAAAGAGGCCACTTAGTCCATGAAAATTCTTTGGCAAACTCCCTATTCTAACACCCACTTCCAAGAGAACGGATAAGAGGTGCCAAGTTCCCCCACAGGACGTGAGGTTTTTTATTCACATTTATGAATGCTGTGTAGGTGACCGTTCCCATTTTTAGGCAAAATTGATTTATTCTTTTGTTGCTGGCATGTGTGACCCTGTTTGTATGGGACGGGGGGCCTACCAATATCCCACAATGAAACAAAGCTAAGACACCGGATGTACCCTCAACTCTTTTACCCACGCCTCACCATTCCTGCACCCACTGTACACGGCAGACTGGCCGCACCACATTTTCAACATACAAAATTCCACATTTGCTGCTGCTCCACTCCAAGTCTAAATTTGTCATCAATAAATGTCTTTTATTTTTCTCTCATGCTCGGTCAAGGGGGAACATATGGTTTGTAGTTCTTTGCGATACTAATAGAAACTATCATCGGGGGTGTGTGTGTGTGAGATAGATAGATATAGATATAGCATAAAACCAACTAATGTATAACTGGGAATTCAGAGAAATGGCAGAGGAAAAACATTTTGATATAACCTGTAGCTTTAATTTATTTCTTATAGTTCCTGTTGGACAAAGTGCACCCTAATCAAAAGTTTGAAGTACTCAGGGTTTCTTACTTAGCTTTTACATTAGAGATCTCAAAGGTTTTAGGTGCCAATTTTAAAATCAAATGTCCAAAGTTAATCCAATATTTACCAAATATTACTGCCCCTTGGCCTTCTTGATATAGTCATCTGTTGAGAGTGGAAAAAGAGTTGGAAATACAGCTCAACTGCAGTGTTTAGCACTGAAAGCTTTCCTTGAAATTTTATTTCATGGGATATCTAACAGATTAAACAAAGGTCTGTGAAGATTTAAAATTTTCTAATCTTGATTGGGAATTTTTGGGGAACATATAAATTAGAATTTATTACCCATGGTTTCCTCTCAAATTCATTTCTGTAGAGAAGTCTCGTTTAATTAAGAAAAAAAGCTGTTCTTACTCTGAGGGTACATCAGTGAAGTCATATTACTTCCTTGAAGTGACTAGTTTATCCAGTAATCTAAATCATGCCATTCCTGTCAAGAGGGATCTTGTTGCATTTGATGATTATTAGTGAGAAATGGAAGAGGTGGTATGTGGAGGCGAACTGGTACTGCTTTTTAGGATTTGAACAGGTAACCGAGAATCCAAAAAAATATATCCTTTAATTACTTCAGGAGGGGTGGGATGTTCGTGTTAAGACATTTCTTCAGTTTTATTCAAGATCACAGCTTCCAAATAAACAGTCTTTTAGTTGCACAGTGGTGACATTTTAAAGGGCACTGAGCCAAAATGGAAAGATACTAGTCTAGTATGGTTTAATAGGTTAGCAGGAAAATAATAAGATTTTAAATTATCACTTAATTGTGTTACTTGGAATTTATAATTTATCATTAAACTTACTCATTATGCCTTCTTAATGGGCTGTTGTCACACTGAATTGTAGGGACAAAGACAAAATCTAATTCACTTCTACAATTTGAGCTGCAAAAGAACTGAAGAATTAAATTAAATGATTGGACTTAATCAGAAAATTATTCAAGCATAGATACTACAAGCCTGTCCTGGGAGCCTTTCAGTTCTAACAAATGAAAGAATGGGTGCTGGAACTGTTAAATTCCCAAACTGCCTATAACAGTTCAGAACCTTGTCCAAAACTGAAATCTCGACCTAACCTCACTTATTTTTCCCCTCAAGGATGTATTGTTAAACAGTTTTAATAAGCATACTGTTGGCCCACATTCTTGTCAATGAATAAACAATCTGAAATATATTTTGATAGTGAATTGCCACATTCCAGAAACCTGCTGACTGTTATTGTCAAAGAATGGAGAACTGTAAAATGAGACCTGTTAACTTTGAAAAATTGGAATGATTTCTGAAAGAACTTGATTATTTGTTTAGTTTTCAACAGAGGCTTTCAGGAGCCCTGTCGGGGAAGGGAGGGGCACAATGAAGGATAGAGGACTTGAACTATAAAATGTTCAGTTTTAATATAATTTTAAAAGGTTACCAAGGTTGTAATAACCTTATATTGACAAGTTGCTTATGAAGTTCTCCTAATTCTTGTACCAGAAGAACAATTTTACTTGAACTTTTTCCAGCGGGTTTACCAATTTCTCTGAAAAGTCTATGAATATATAAAAGGAGCAGATCTGAAGGTGAGTAATGTGTTGACATTGGTGAATGGGTTTTACTGCTATTCCTTGTGCATCAGCAAAATTGTTTAGTGCATTTTAGTTGGTTATACTTATGTGTATAATCATAATCAATAAATCAGTAAATGTTAAGGTAGAGACAAGTCAATATATGGCAGGTTATTACAAATGGAAGGTGTGGCACAACAATGTAAACTAATGGCACCTTATGCTACCATTTATAGTTAAATTTATGTGGGTAATATCAGCTCTAATCTAGCATTCACCTACAAAGTGGAGTTATATCGGATTATTTGTTCCCGATTAACTATGTGTGTACAAGTTTTCATTCCAGAAAAAGTGTGTCATCCCAAATTAGCCTCTTCCAAAGTTACTCTAATGCCAAAAATACAAAGGCATTCACTACATTGTTTTATAATGGAGTGGGAATGAGAGATACAGAGCTTAACTTTCTCTGTTTTGGAGGATCCTAGTTATTTGCATACCTTTCTGACCATGAATATTTATGCTGAGTTAGCCAAAACTGGCAGCAATCTGGCTAATTTATATTCACTATGGAACCTACTAAGCCATTGACGTATCCAGAGTAATGATTCTCCATGAAGTTAATTGCCTAAACTTTCCAAGGGAAAGATAAGGGAGGAGAAAATATCCTTGTCTCATGCTATATTGAGTATAAAGAGCACTCTTATTTTATCCATAAACAATCAGTTTAGAGTGCCTGAAGATACATGTGTCTCTCTAAAAATTGTTTGTTTCAGACAACTCTTCCGTTTTCTACTCTATAACCAAAACCGCCCAAGAGTGAGAATTTTGTTTGCTGGACTCTGCATGAATGAGAGTTAATGTACAGAACCAAAGTTTTGATCAAAATTTCTAACTCAAATATTGACTAACTCTTGAATTTAAATACAGCTTTAAATTAGTGACAAAGCAATGTTATCTTGATCTCTGGAACTCCTAGGCCAGCGTGGTGGTGGCGCTGAGGTTCAGCAGACTTCCGCTGGAAGCAGAACAAGTTGGGGCATGCTTTTGTGAACGTCATGAGATTTGCATGGTGGGAGTAGAGACTGGCAGGGAATTTTAATGGAACCTTGAATTGCTGCTGCTTTTGAAGTATCTTTTTGTGAACACCTGAAGGACTTACACAAGGCTGTAAAAGCCG
Organism: Eretmochelys imbricata; assembly: GCF_965152235.1. Lineage (NCBI taxonomy): Eukaryota > Metazoa > Chordata > Testudines > Cheloniidae > Eretmochelys > Eretmochelys imbricata. The sequence goes on along the minus strand of NC_135572.1, from coordinate 254,182,483 downwards.
CTAAATTCATTTGCACACTGATTCACTTAACACATGGTATCTGTCAGTGTTCAGAGGCTAAAGCTTTCAGTTGTTGCTAGGTGACAATGACCTGGTTTTATTTTGGGTGGTATACATCAGCTGAGGGAAATACAGCTGGTATATTTCAATAATTAGGTTTTTTTTGTGTTCATCTAGTGAATTCACAGGTGAATACTTACCTTGGTCCTGTTAAAGGAGTAGCATTAATTATCCCTTTTCTTTCACCCTGATTTGGTTGGCTGTTTTCAGTACATCCTTAAGTTTACAGAAAATGAAAGATACTTCAAAAACTGCCATTTAGGTTTTAGATTGGTGTTGATCATATGATGCTGACTCTCTTCTGCAGGTGTCTAGGCTCCTCATTGTAAAGAGCCTGAAGACCTGTAAAAGCTGCTAGAAACAAGCAGAACAAGTTAGCCTAGCTATCTCTATTGGTTAGTGGGGGTCATTGGTATGGTAGCTGCCATACGAAAGGAAAAGGGGGTGGACATAGGAGCCATTCTTGGCTGTTACTGGAGCTGCCATCCACCAACAGAAGAATGCCCAGAAAAGGAGAAAATGAGGCAGCTAAGCAGCATGTACAGTAGGGTTAGAAGGCTGCACGGTTGGTTTAGAGGAAAATGGAATCGAGCTGCATGAAAATATGTTCAGAGGGAGGGGAGCAAAGGGAGATAGTCAATCTTCAAAGAACAAACATTTATTGGATTACATATGTCTTAAAAATACTCAATACTTAACTTCCTAAGTAAGCAGTTGTTGTTCAGTCACGAGAAGGGAGGTAGACTGCAAGCAATCTCTGGAATGTTGTCTACATCTGAAAAAGCAGAGGGACTCCAGTCTCTTGGTTTTTTTCTTAAGTGGTAACTTAATGTTTTCTGAGATGTTGGACCTTCTGTTTCTTTTTTTTAAAGGATTTTGCATAAATAAGGAAATCTAACATGTTTTACTTTGTTTTTTATAAGGGTGAAGATGTCAACCGGACACTGGAAGGTGGGAGGAAACCTCTTCACTATGCAGCAGATTGTGGGCAGCTTGAGATTCTGGAATTTCTGCTATTAAAAGGAGCTGATATTAATGTATGTTTAGCAAATTGCAGGCAGACTTTGACTTACATTGTGTGCCTTGTGTAATTATTTGGGTTAGATGTGTAAAGAGCTTTTTGTGAAAGACTCATTGTGAAAGACTGAGGCAAATGTATCAAATGAAATATATCAATTTCATAGAATAGATCACTGAACTGTTTTAAGAACAAAACAGAGGCTTGAAGCTTAAACTGACATTTACATATACATTTTATAGCATGTAAATTACACACAATGCAGAAATCAAGTTCCATTTGCTAGTTTCCATTAAAAATGCAGACTGTCTGGTCAGTGAAAACCAGGATTCAGCAGTCTCATCTGGCCTTTTTGAGAGTTTAAGGTATTATGAAGTTGTTATACATTGCTATATTGGGAGAAGATTCTTGTTTAAACTTAAATTATGACAGAGTGGTGTCTGAGGCAAACTTTTATCTCCTATTCAGCCAGAGATTTGTGAGGACTACAGCTAGCACCTGTAAACCATATACTTCAATAATTCTGCACACTTTAAAACCCCCGAACTTTAGAAAGTTGTTTGGAATTGACCGGTTAACTTACAAGTCTCTCTTCTTTGTTTCCTTGCGTTGGGGAGAGGTGTACACTTCCTTTTCGCTTGTGTTTTCTCTTCTGCTTTCCTTTTTGTTCTCTTATATCTTGCTGTGAACCTCTAGCTATTCTGTATAGTTTGGCATTAATATATCTCTAACTATTCCCCTTTCACCCCGGGGGGGGACACGGGACCTAAATGGACTTTCCAGCAAGACAAATAAAACAAACTTGGTGTTTTCTAGCCAAGCTGTTGTGGAGATATGAGCCAAGAAAGTTTTCCAGAAAGTTATCAGTCTGCAACAGGAAAATCCTTTTAAAACAGTAACTTTGAAATTCCTGACTTTTCTTGTTTTTTCAGGAGGGTGGGCGCATTAAAAGATCAGCTTAGTTTTTTGTTAACTTTTCATTATAGTAAAAATCAATGTACATAACGTAAAGGCTGAAATGTTACCTTTTTAAATACAAGTGTGAACTTGTGCTTCAATAATTGTCTTGGTTCCTGTCTTTACAGGCTCCAGATAAACATCATATCACACCACTTCTATCAGCAGTCTATGAGGGTCATGTCACTTGTGTGAAATTGCTTCTGTCAAAGGTGAGACTTAAATAAATGTTTACCCAATGCTTGCTCTTATAACTTGCTCATTGATGAAGTTCAGTACTCTGACTTTAACAGTAACAAGGTGGAACAAAAAGAAAAAGAGTACTTGTGGCACCTTAGAGACTAACCAATTTATTTGAGCATAAGCTTTCGTGAGCTAGAGCTCACTTCATCGGATGTATTCAGTGGAACAAGTGGGTTCAAAATAACTGAACAGGATAGTCATTCATGTTATCAGACCAGAGGCCGGCACTTCATTATGCAGAAACCAATATTTGGTGCTGTTACTTACTTGCTGCACATGGGCTAAGGGAGCAGGTTAAAAAAAAAAGTGATTTTGTCTGCTCATTTTATGTAAGATTACCATTTGGTATTTCGTATTTTGGTAGATGCAACACTTGGTTGTTTTTTCAGAGTCCAGCATATTTGCTGGAAGGGTGACCGGGGAAAAGTCCTATTTAAAAATTTCCCTTTTCTCTAACTATCTTTTTAATCCTGAAATGTCTTTTGATCCCCCTACTTTTATTTGGGCACTGTTATCCAGAGCCCCACAGTCTGTATTGGTTGCAATAGAAATAGAAAATCTGTTTAGTCAGTAGAATTTAGTTATAATGAGAAGTGATTTTACTGAACCTTTAAGATCACTGTCAAAATGGAGTACAACTTTCTCAGTTGAATGACTTGCAGGTATAGCTGTACTGTCAGGCTTAGCCTCTTTGCTGACATCGTACAGTTTCTGTAACTTCATTATTACAGAACTGATGTACTTTCAGAAACTATTAAATGCATAAATTAAGATTGCTCTAAATTTATTCCTGATACCAACTTAATGAATGAAATCTGAAATCAGTGCTATTATGATCTCCCCCTTCCTGGTGCATACCTTGTTCAACACTTGTTCAACCTTTTACCCCTTAGCTTCCTCTCAGGACACATGCCTGTAAAATATCAGGTGATCTTGGCTGCTTTTCCTAACTCTATTTGGAGGCCCTGCAGATCTCTTCAAAACCCCATCAGTTAATTCCACGTTCAACTTCTGGATTTGAAAAACCACCAAATTTGTAATTACTTTTATTAAACACAATAGCTTTCACTAATCCTTCTACTACTTACTCCACTAGGGAAAGCGTAATCTTATAAGAGCCCAGCAATGCTTCCTTTCCTGATCACAGTCCAGCTCCCTACCTCGTCTATGATCCATCTTCTTCAGGAACCAACCGACAATCCTTCAAATTCAAAACCCGCAAAGTTCCAAACTGGCAGTCTGCGTGGAGCTTCCATTCAGGAGTCCAAGCTCCTGTGTTTTTGTGCACCCAGCTGAATATATTCTTTTTTGGTCTTTGTTCCACAACTTACCATGGTTTACAATTTTGCTTAATGCTTATCTGCAGCATCTCATTATACAATTTCTATTCTTTGGGAAATTTGCACAGAATTCATGTCCCCCACGGATTTCTTTGCTTCCCTGCAGAAAAATGACTTTCTGACAGGGAAGCAAAGGAAAGCTGCAAGAACAGTTACGCACCACTCCCTAGCTGCGCAGGTACATCGTTTCAGGCACCCAGAGGAGCTGGCAGAGAGGTAAATCACCTCAGGGCTGGGGACACCCCACCCAGTGGCTCCTACCCCTGAGCCAGGATCATCTGCTAGTCCTGGCTGGGCTGGAGGCAGGGGAGGACAGGATTTCCTCTTCCCCTGCTAGAGTGGCTGTGTCAGACCTACCCCCAAAAACCTCCCCCAGCTGCAGGAATCTCCGTATCCTCTCCTGCTTCCTGCCTCCATCACTCCTCAGCTGTGGGGTAGGGGTCACTGTATGGGGAGCTGCTCCCCCATCCACCCAGTCCCCATGCATCTGGACCTCCCATACCCAGACACCCCTGCCAAGCATCACCCCGTAAACCCAGAGCCCCCCAGCCCTCCATACCCACGCCCACCCCACTGAATCTCAACCCCTACAACTAGAGCATCTCTGCACCCACGTCTCCAGACCCCCACCCCTGCACCCAGACCATCCCCCCCCTCATACCCCCACCGTGACAAGCCTCACCCCCATGCACCACCCTGAGCCCCCACATCTAGATCCCTACACCACTGACCCCCAAATAGCTGCACCATGGCAAGTATGATCACAGCTAATGGAATATGAATTCTAAAAGAATACATGAATATTAAGACTACACGTCTTTGGTTTTTATCACAGTAGTACTCCCAAGTTAATTTCCTTTTTAAACTTTTCTGATGTGGTGAAGTACTATAGCACTTCTCATACACAAGTTACGGAAATGCAGTCTCAATGAAATTACTATAAGGTGAGTGCACAACGAGTTGAAAAATGGTACTCAAAGTAGTTATCAATGGTTCGCTGTCAAACTGGGAGAGCAGATATATTGTGGTTCTGCAGGGGTCAGTTCTGGATCTGCTACTATTCAATATTTATATTAGACTTGGATGATGGAGTGGAGAGTATCCTTAAAAAAAAAAAAAATCTGCAGATGACACAAATCTGGGAGGGGTTGAAAGCACTTTGGAGGACAGGATTAGAATTCAAAACAAGCAAGACAAATTGGAGGATTAGTCTGAATTCAACAAGATGAAATTCATTAAAAACAAGTGCAGAGTATTATACTTAGGAAGAAAAAATCAAATACCCAACTACAAAACAGGGAATAACTAGCTAGGGGTAGTACTGCAAAAAGGGATGTGGTAGTTTATAGTCATTTGCAATTTGAGTAGTCAGCGTGATGTAGTTGTGAAAAAGGCTAGTGTTGTTCTGAAGTGTATTGACAGGGGTGTTGTATGTGAGACGCGGAAGGTAATTGTCCCACTCTCCTTGGCACTGGTAAGACCTCAACTGAAGTGTTGTGTCCAGTTCAGAGGAGAGCAACAAAAATAATAAAATTTCAAAAATCTGACCTATGAGAGAAAGTTAAAACCTGGTAATGTTTCCTTTTGAGAAAAACGAGAATGAGGGGGGATCTGATAAGCCTTCAAATATATTAAGGGCTGCTATAAAGAGGATTGTGATTAGAGGACACAGAGATCAACCAAAGATAGGACAAGAAGTAATCAACTTAATCTTCAGCAAAGGTTAGAAATTAGGAAAACTTTCTGACTAAAGGGTAGTTGGTCTCTGAAGTAGACTTCCAAAGTAGGTTGTGGAAGTCTCATCAGTGGGGATTTTTAAGAACAGGTTGGACAAAAACCTGTCGGGGGTGGTCTAGGTTTACTTGTCCAGCCTGAGCTGAGACAGGACCGTGATGACTTTTTGAGGTCCCTTCCAGCCTTGCATTATTGTGATTCTGGAAGGGGTGTGAGATTTTCCTTAATTAGCCAAAAGCTTCAGGTGCATTTTATTCAAGTTAGACATTGACCCTCGCTGTTGTCCGAGTCAGGCTTTTTCATAAATATATCACTGTCCACCTGGTGGATGATAGAGTTGTGACTATACGTTTTGCGTCCTGAAAGCAAATGTCAACCAATTCTTACACAGTAACAGATAAGCTGGATATGGCCATAATGCCGTTACAACCTTGTGTGTGCACCTCCAGATTAATTACAAATCTGCAGTACCAACTTCGTGTAAACAACAAGTTTACCGTGAAACTCATTCACCGAAGCTTACTGCGCTGTGTTTTGACAAACACAATGCAGACACTGGTTTTCATCAGCCATTGTTAGCTCATGACTTAAAAGAACTTCATATTTTATGACCAAATGTCTTAAGTAGTATGTTTTCCAATACACCGAATCCGCCTAAGATTTTTCTGATTGTTCGTGTGAAATGCTTACATTCTAATAAACAAGCCCAAGGCAACCAAGTAATTCAGGGAAAGAAGCACCAGTTTTCTAATTCTTCAGGCAGAGTTTAGTGTTGCCAATGTTTCCTCTTCCCTCAATTAGCTAATACCAATGGAAGCAATGGATTCAAATGTTGCATTTACTGGGACTCAGCTGAAGTTGAATTTTCTGACCAGATCAGTTAAATGTCTGAGGCGGTGTTCTCTGTGATAAGACAGACCTGTTCAATGTATTAAACACCTTAGAACCCTCGTCCAAGTGACACATTGCCATGCTTTGTCTGTTCTGTGGTCTGAATTACTCATGCTCTTGAGGTGTAGTTACTTAAACTGAAACGATCTTAAAATGTAGTAAAGTCTGCATGTGACTAACTTAAAGCTAAATAATTTATATTTTGAAAAATGACTGGAGGAGGGAAGGCCATTTTACAGGCTATAGATCAAGCAGAGAATCAAGAATATATAGGAGTTGTGAAATGGGAGACTTCATAATGGGGTTTAGAGTGTGCAAAGCAGAGTTTCCAGCTTAATGATGGCTGGATCTGACACTGTGTGTTAAGTTTATTTTGAAACACTTCTAAAAGACTTCACATCAGAGCCCACAGAGGACTGACTGCTTAGCTTTTGTGTGTGGCTAAACAAGACCGTCACATTCATTACCAATCCAACTTTTATTTTGGTTGTGTAATATTTCCTCTTGCAAAAGAGATCCTTTGATATTGATTCTCCTGTGTACCTACCATCAAATCTTTCAGGGTTGTGAGCTGGAGTTGTATTTAACTGCCTCTGCAAAAATAGTGAAGTAATGTTGCAGAAAGAAAGTAAGAGCTTAAATAATTCCAAATATAGTAAAGACGTGGATTTAGAGTTTGTAATTTTTTTTTTTTTTTTTTTTTTTTTTACAATGGGAGGGAATCCATTCTACCCTGTCTGAAGACCTGTATCATATGTTCTGTCAAAGCTATAAGTGGCAAATAGGTCGCTATACAAACGGTGTTCAGAACCTGTTATTCTGTTGGAAACAGAAATAAGGTTAGCTTTTGAGATGGAGGGCCTCTTTTTCAGATGTCAGCTTGAACATAAGAGAACATTTTCACAAAAAATGAATTTTTGTCTGGTAATCCTATGTAATTAATGGATTCCTTTTCCTTGGGTGAGCTGAAGAAAGTTAGATCAAGACCTTTGAAGACACCAGGGGGTAGAATTGATGCTGTCCCAGATAATGCTAACGGGTGATGGTTCTTCCAGAATAGTATAAATGTCAGCTGGAAGACCAATAAACTTGTCGCAGACTGGTGAACAATAGTGACAGATTTGCCTTCTGGGCCAATTCTCCATAAATTTAGTAATCCTGCTGCTACAAAAGATACTATTTTAGCTGCACCCCCCACTGTCTCAGCATGCTACATTTCAGTTACTGTTGCCTATTCAGGTTGAAAACTTCTCTTCTGTTGCTTGATTTTTGAATCCCAGCTGACTCAATCCCTAGAACTTGATATGCCCTACCCATTTCTCCACACACATTCAATATCAGCCCTATTGTCAAATACAAAATTGGAGGGGAGAGGATCAGAACTTAACTACCTTGTTAAATAATGTTTGTTTATTTTCAAGATGAGGACATTCTAAAACGTTAACTTATGCACTTCCTGACTTCTTTGCTCTGAGCTGTGCTACCTTAACTTTGCATAACTAACTAATATTTTTGCATTTAATAATGTGTCTAAGTGGATAGTTGATATAAGTAAAGAAACATAACGGTTTAGTGAAGTAAGAAGAATATAGGCCACTTTCATACCTGTGCCTGAATTGTGGTAATTAAAATAGAATAAGGAATCCAGTGAAGAATAACTAGGAAGTATCTAGTAAGTGAAAAGGTGCTGAAGCATGTGACCCATAAATGCCCCCATACCAATTAATTTCCTACCACTTGCTGCAGTATGTGGTTACTCAAGATTTTATTTAAAACCAGAGGTTTTTACTGTGTCAGTACATTACTTTTTATATAAGACTGAGAGGCCTTGGTTAGAGTACATTCTGTGCACCAAGAACTGCTCAAAGAGTGAGTGCAAAATGTATGCTACTATGAAAGTGTAGTTTATAAAGAAGAAAGTTAGGCTTAGTCAAGGTGACCTACAGTAATCGAAAGCTTTAAAAATTTTGGAGGAGAATGATTTAACCGGTGCAGGAAAACTATTTGCTCTTTCACAGAGCATAAAAACAGAGCTTTAAAGATTACTCTATTTGGCAGCAGTAAAAGCATATAGGCACAACTTATTCGCATAGGCTACTAAATGTATGGAAGAAGTTAAGGTCCATTGAAGCAAGAAGCTTTCAAGCTGTGATCCATCAAGATGAGATCGTAACTGCAAAAATGTTGACAGCCTCTTGAAATTGCAGAACAAAGAAAGTCTGGACCATTTGGTTTTTAATACTTCACAGTTAATCAAACTACAGTGTCGAAACGTTGGGAGACATCAAAAGAAACCTTGAGCCTTTCAAAGTTTGTAGTTAGTGTATGCAGGTAAGACCCAATTATATCAAATGCAGTTATCCAAAACTATCTTGGCCCTCATAATTGAGACTTCTGTAAAATTTGTACTGCAGCCTACATGTGTATACATAACTCTGAAGTCTAATTGGGGTTTATCTGTAATATTTAGCTATGTATTGGAAATCTGAGCTTGTCTGTGGCATACACCGATGTAAAAATTCCTGTACATCATAGCTGACTGCTTCCGATACAGTCTTAATTAGAATTTTATTTGGCCTCTGTTAAAATAGGTTTCAGAGTAACAGCCGTGTTAGTCTGTATTCGCAAAAAGAAAAGGAGTACTTGTGGCACCTTAGAGACTAACCAATTTATTTGAGCATGAGCTTTCGTGAGCTACAGCTCACTGCTCAAATAAATTGGTTAGTCTCTAAGGTGCCACAAGTACTCCTTTTCTTTTTGTTAAAATAGGCTTTCTCCAAATTGTCCAGTTTGTGTTGGCTCTCTCACTAGCAGTCATTGTGGGTGGGTTTTTTTAACTCCTAAAATTAGGTGAATGCTTACTTAGTTTTTGGATCTAGTCCCTTTTGAACATTTATAACATGGACATCTGTCCATTAATTCACCTTCTGGAGGCATCTGGCATTGATCGATAAAAATCAGGGAAACTAACTTGAGGCTGAATGTTTATCCTTCACCTGCCTTGTTAGAGTCAATAAGACACATATAAATAATTGTTTGGTATTGCCTTCAATACCTGGACACAAGGGGGAAGATGGAGCATTTTAAGTGAAATTTAATTTTTACCTCTGAATTTTCTACCTCTTGCTGTTTTTCAACCCAGCCCTTTAAAACTTTCATGCATTTTTTTTAATGAAAATATTATGTGAGGTACAATTTCTTTAGTGAGTAATATAATGAGAGTCTACATTTTAAACTTCTCCTGATTAGACGTGGTGTACCCTTTTAAAGCTGTCACGTATCTTGGCAAAACTCAGTATAACCTCTGGAGGGACAAAATAGATAAGAATATCTACAGAAGTTGTAAATCAGAATTGCGTTGTACTGCTGCGTGTGAAATTTACATAGCAACTGTCCAGTATTATCTGTTCTTATTGTTAGATGTACAAAATATTACAATAAGCTGAATGTAAATAGGGTTAACAAATGTGCAAGACAACATAACTAAAATACTAGTTACTGCAAAAAAACACTTTTTTAAAACAGCTTACCTCATTCACTATGCTAATGCTAATGATGTAGCTCTTGGCTCACTTCATATACTCTAGGTGGCAATGGCAATATAATAGTGTACCAAGTTTTAAAGATGGCTAACCCAGATTAAAAAATTCTAACTATTGGACATTTACCTACCTACAGGCAGCCACTGCTGGCTCTGCTTTGTCCCCTCTTCCAGTTAAATAAGGGGCTCCATTTCTTTGCCTCTCATCTGCTGCAGGAGAATCATTTTCCTGGCCCTCCCTAAAATTCTATGGCCAGCACTGGTCCTGTGATCAGAAATCAGATATATTGCACTTTTTGAATAGGCAGAAGTCTGCTTGCTATGCCTATAACTGAATGCTACATGGTTGTAACATGGTTTCTGATTCCAGATTGAATAGAGCAAATTGCTGACTTAAACTGTACTCTGGTCCCGTTTCAGTCATGGAAAACATTTAAAATATATATTTCCAAAAGAGCATCTTGATTTAAATAAGGTATCTTACTGAATTGCTCCTACGAAGGATGAAGGAGTAAATACCCAAGAGGAAACTAAAATCTTACCCTGAAAAAAATCTGTAAAATCAGTGACATAAGAGTTTTTAATGTTAAATGTTTTTGTTTTTTAGTAGTGAAAGTTCTCCCTCAGTCAGTGATGAACCTAAATCCTAAAGCATCTGGGAACCTGACTGAACAGTAAAACTCAAACTCAATATGATGGGGACATAAGTGATCAGTTCATGAATGTTTTTTTTGTTTTTTTCTTTTTTTTTTCTGGGCAGGTGAAGAGAGGAGGAAGGAAAGTTTAGTTAGAACTTTAATTGCTTTTAACTTAATGTTCTGTAGGATTCTCTTTTTTAAAACTAGACAGTTAACCACTCAATAAGTAATACCTATTCCTTATATGAGACCATGTCCACTAGGAGACAACAGAAGGCAATAGTGTGTAGAGCTGTAGCCCGCAGACTAGATTTTTAGTTTGTTTTATAGGCCCATAGATAAAATAATTGTACTATCACTTGCTGAGGAGGCTGACTTCCTAATAATAATAATAAAATTGGAGGTAGTGCTGACAGCTGAAACCATAGTACTACATCCCAGAAAATACTATAACTGTCATAACCATGCCTATCTGCAAGTCTTATCTTAAGAAGCAGTGTTTTATGGAGTGACTGGTGGCAAATCCATAGGAAAAGATTGTGGCTAAGTTTCCATTAAAAGCAGAATTTTCTGCTTTCTAAAATCCATCTCCACCCCCTCTCACGTTCCATTTCACCCCACCCCCCACAAAATCTGCCCACAAAGCTGTGTAAGTCAAGAGCTAGGATAGAATTTATGGGGAAAATTCCAAGTAATTTAAACAGCCTTTTGTGAGATGAAAGCACATTTTAAATGGTTTTTTAATAGCTGGAAACTTTTTTGTGAGATCCTAGAGATAAAAATGACAATTGAGAGAAGACTTCATTTGACTAGTTTAGAGGAGATATAGTACATGGTACTGTAAAGGTCAATAATTCATGTCCTTTGGAACACCCATGGATCACTGGCAGTCCCTACTCAGCTGAACTGGTAGCTTCATTCACAACTTTGGCACAGCTCCCTGCCTGCTTCAAACCTACAAGGGTACATAGGTACAGAAAGGGGTGCTGGTCTTGAAACTCTTGACAGGAGAATAGTTAACAGTTCAGCTGCCCAAGTTAACAGACTTTCTGTAATTCAGTTAAGTCTCTGTCTGATGTACCAGAGTTGGTTCAGCTGACTGGAGGAAGTGGTTGGAGGAAGGAGGGGAGGGGACAGATGCATAAGCAGTATTGGAGGTTACAGTCAAGGGGACCCTTTTGTAGTGTTCCTGGAACTCGGCTCTCTTAGCCCCGACTCTTCAGTAACCTCCCTGCTGCAACTGTTGGTGGAGGTGGAGATTCTAAGCAAGATTAGAAGGCAATCATCCTCATCAAATTTGAGATGTGAAAGGCAATGGACCTTCTGAGGCCCTTATCAGAATTCCATAGAGCCCTGCAAATCCACGGATATCTGTGAAGGGCTCTATCAATTTAGACGCTACAAAATCACTAGAGCCTTTTGGATTCTTTTTTTTTTTTTTAACATTAAAGCAAAGTAAATGTCTTCTCCCTTAGATTACATATTTAATTATTTACGTTAGGTGTTGAATACCCATATTCAGGAAAGATACAAAGAACATAGAGCATTGAGTGCATACATCCTTAACGCTACGTCGTTTCTTTTTAGAATCTGTTCATATTCATAAAGTTTAAGCCATCTCTGGGATTCTGTGTTGGCCCTGGTAAGAATGGAAAAGCAATTTTGCAGCATTTGGTTGGCCTTGGAGAGTAACTATCAGTAATCTAGATGCTTGAAATTTCAGTGAACTTATATCTTTATGGACTTGAAATGCTCAGCGGAATTTCAAGTGGGGGCTAAGGAACTTTCTGGGAGCAAAAATATGAAATTGGCAGTTAGTCAAGTATGCCACTTTTAATGCTGCTGCAGTTGCTGCTGCTTACTCCTGAGGGCATTCTGCGCCAAAAAAAATAAAAATTATGTGCACAATCTTTTAAAATTCTGCTAATTTTGTGTGTCAAATGTCGAGGCTCCATCATGGCACTGGGGAGCACGGGCTACTGGCTGCACAGAGGTAGGAGATTACTGTGCAGTTCCCACTGGGACACGGACTCAACAGTGAGGTTGCACCCAACCCTGACACAGCACAAGGACTGGGCCTGCCCCAGAAACACCCCAGGGCCCTCCCCTCCATGACAGGTGCACCAGGTGTGGACAGGCAGGATCAGCAAGGCAGGATCCAAGTGTGGAGGGGCTTAGTGTTGAGGGATCCAGGTGTGGGTTGAGGGGGTTCTGTGTGGGACAGTCTGGGTGTGGGCAGCTCAATGGGGGATCCAGGTACAGGGGGGATTCTGGATGCACAAGGGCTTGTTGGGGGGAGGGGGTTCTGGGGGGGTCTGAGTGTGGGTGGGTGAGGCTTGGTGGGAGGGTCTGGGGGGGTCTGGATGCACGGGGGTTGGGTGAATGGGGGAGCAGCACCCTGTACTAGGATCCCTCCCCTTGCAGCTGAGGGGCTATGGGTGCAGGAAGCTGGGTAGAGGGGGAGTTTGCAGAGCTTCCTTCAGCTGGGGGTGAAATCTGGGGGTGGGTCTGACCTGGCCACAGATGCTATGCAAGGGAAGAGGAAATCCTGTCGTCCCCAGTCTAGCCAGGACTAGCAGCTGAGCCCGGCGCAGGGTAGGAGTCACTATCCAGGTCTTCCCTAGTCCCGCCTCCTGCCCCACAGTGATTTACCTCTCTCCCCGCTACCCTGAGCCCCTAAAACATACTGCTGGGGAGGGTCACATGACCACTCTTGTGGCTTCTCTTTGCTTCCCTGTCAGAAAGTCATTTTTATGGGGAGAAACAAAGAAATCTGCAGGGGACATAAATTCTGCACATATGCAATGGCGCAGAATTCCCCCAGGAGTAACTTCTGATCAGTTCTTTACCAGTACTGACATTGGTTACGAGGGAGCATTCTCTTTCAGGCTTTGATCTACTAATGTAGTTGCACTGAAGTTCCTGGGGGCATGAAAATATAGAACAAAATTTACTATAATAGTTTTGTACTTACCTTTTTAGAAGTGCAAAAATGTTTTTCATGTGTTATGGAAGCATGGCCTTTTGGTTAAGGTATTTGAACTTTTGGTTTAATACATCAATATATCTTAAGATGGTGATATTCTACAAGTACAAGCATTTTCATGTGATATGAAAGTCAAATGTAATCAATAATTAAGTAATAAGTAATCTATCCAAGAGGCAAAACATTTACATTTCTTTAATGTGCAAAATAAAATACAAAAGAACCTACTGATATTTAGCATGAGATTTGTGAGTGATTCAATATAAATCTGATAAGACTCTCGCATAAGGCTTATGGCACTGAGACAGTTGTCTCCTGAAGTGCATGGTTTCTGTTCCCTTTCTGCATGGTTTCCCTAAGCCACATGCTTCTGCAAAAGTTATGGGTGTCTGTTTCTCATAGTCGTAGCCCTTTAGAAGTCCTGCATCAGTGGAAACACTCGACTGTGTTTCCATTCAGACTTTTTTCTCAAAAAAGTAGAAATTGATTTGCTCAGTTTGATTTATTACTTGCAGCAAAGTGAGGTGTATTTGGAAAATTTTGAGATTGCAGGTGATAGTGTTCTCAGGCATTGCTGTCTCACTAATCATAGTGATTGGCTGCAGTCTATTACAGGCATGATTTTGACAGATTGGGTTCATTAAATGTTTTCTCATCAGTTGTCTTTTTGTGATGGTTCAGGCCTGTCTGATATCACCTAAAACACAAGCACTGATAAACCATCAGGAAGTTGCCAAGCTGAACCTGAGGGACAAAAGTAACATTTTCTGTGGGATTAGTGGTAGATAGGGCCAAGAACCCTTCCGAATTGTGTTAACCCTAAAACCTTTAAGGGTCAAAACTCACTAACTCTTGTTTAGTGTTTCTAGCCCCTCTGTTTGCAACTAGTTATGCAATTTGAAAACAGATTTAAGTGGCAAGAATTAGACTTTGTGGTGGGGGACATTTAAATGTATGCAAACTCCTTTCTGTCCATTACAAGAGTAAAAGATAGTTTGAGGGAGAATGCCAGTTTCTCCGGTACAAAACCAAAATGGTGGGTTACCAAAATCACTCCTTTTATTTCTTTAAAATACTGGTTATTTCCTATCAAAACTCTCATAGCTAGCAAAGCATAGCTGGCTAGGAAATACTAATCAGAATAGTAGATACAAATCCCACTGTTTTATGCCAGGCTCCTGAGAATGTTCTAAATTAGTATTTTGATTTGAAAAAGTTGTATCTAAGGGAAAAATAGAACTGTATTTGCCTGTTTTAACAAAAGGCAATTGTGGTCTTATACTGTCCAATACCTAAACAATGGATAGTAATATAACTGATGTGAAGTTTTAAAGTAGGAGTGTGAAATGTTGACATTCTGAGGTGCAGAGCACACTTTGGGGGTCAACATACTTGGGTATGACAAAGTGCTAATTCATTGCGGGAACCCATTTAGAAGGAAAATTGGGCTGCTGAAGTAATCCTCTTCTTTTGTGGCACAGCAAGACCTTTCTGCCAGAGCATGCACCTAACATTAACTGTGAGACTGCATTTTCAAATGAGTTTGAGACATGACCTGAGATATAATTTTAAAAATAACCTTCCGAGCAGTGATACTCAAACCTCAGTGGCTCAGGAGCAAAGATAGCTATCAGTGTTACGCAAAAGAGCCACGGTAGTGTGAATTCATTGTTTAATTTACTATAGTACTATATTTAAACAGTATGATGGGAAACATTTAGTGATTATTTTCATATAGAATATAAAGTAATACTAAAATACTTGGTCAGTCATTTTGCTGTGAGAATAATTATATATTCTCACAGCAAAATGATAAAATAATACCGGGTCAACTACAGTCAGTTAATAACATAGTAAAAGCATCCTAATTGGTTGTTAATTAAATCAGTGTTTTAATATTATGAGCTACAAAGAGCCACAGGAGACACATTAAAGAGCCACTTGAGGCTCACGAGCCTCAGTCTGGGTATCACTACAACAGAGGGTAATTTTTTTTGTACTTCGCCTTTGCCAAGACGCGTGCGGTAAATTCTCAAGATTTGCATATAAATAAAGTTACACTAGTCGTGACATGCACACTTACGAACTCTATGGCAAGGAAGTTTGGTCTCCCTAATGCTGTTTCTGACTACTTCGACCTATATTTAACAAAAAACCTCTTGTTTTTGGAGGCATAAAAGTTGGCTAATAGCCAATAGGTTTACTTGTCAAAGCTTAGTTTCAAATCCTTGTTGGGTCTCAACTGAAAATTAGTCTGGCCTTTTCCTTCTATGTGGGCATGTGGCTGAATCCCAGTTTCTCAAAGATCTTTCTACTCCAAAAAGTCTTAGGGCTTAAATAATGACAGCTTTGTAAGGTTGAAGTGCCTTGGCAATAATGTATGGATAAGCCTTACACAGTTTCTTGAGTTAATCTTGGTTCAGACCATCACCGAAAATCCCTTACTTGTGAGCCCTAAACTTGCCCACATGTGGTGTGGTTTTTTTTTAAAGCCCTGTTTCTTCAATTGCATGGAATTAGGGTTATACTGAAATACTGTAAATCACCCATGTAATTTCTGTTGAATGCAGAAAGATATTTGATGCAGAAGTAATGTGTGAGTTCAGATCGGAAAATTAAAGGAAAAAATGGACTAAACTGTAGCTCACGAAAGCTTATGCTCAAATAAATTGGTTAGTCTCTAAGGTGCCACTAGTACTCCTTTTCTTTTTGCGAATACAGACTAACACAGCTGCTACTCTGAAACCTAAAACTATACTGCAGTTGTTTGGGGAATCAGAACTTGGGCAAAAAAATTGAGAAAAAACAGGGCAGTTTTGTTTTTGTTTTGATTTTTTTTTAAATCAGTGGGGAATTAGGAAGCACAATCTGTTAAATGTTTCAGACCTCTGAGCTACTAAAATACAATTAGGGATTGTGGTAGGCACAGTATACGTGTCATGAAAACACTGTACCTTCCCCAAAAAAGTCTAAGGATGAAATGAGACAGGATTAAATACAGTAAATTCCTCAAGACTTGTTAGACAGTACCTGTTTTTTCTTCCCCACTCCACTTAATCTAACCAGAGGAAAAGATAATTTGTCTGAGGGACTATAACAGCTTCTTCTGAGATTTTAAGTGGTTGATTTTCTTCAGTGCTACTCCATTATTTAACCAGAAGGTGAGGAAGTATCCTCAGACCTTGGGAGTTCCAGCAGATCACGTTTGATGCATTTCATGTAATCTGTCTTGAGACTCCGTACCAAAGTGAGTCTCATGGGGCAACATGTTCTGTTGCTGCCAAGTTAAATATTTTTTTTAATAGAACTGCCATTTAGATTATTACTTAAAAAAAAAAAAATCTTTTTCTCAACAATGTATATTTTTAAAATTAAGGGACATACTTTAAATCTAATGGCTTTTCATAGAGCTCTTAAAGAATTCGCAGGTCTGTAATTGTTCTAGATGACTACTAAGGTTACAAAGCAGTTAATAAATGCCAAACAATATTAGTGCTCTAAATAAAAGTTTCCTTCACAGTTAATAAATCACTCTCTGCACTCCAACTCAGAGAGAGTGTGGAAGGAGTATAGCTTTGCAAGTCTGCCTTTCAGCTTGTGGACAGCTCCAGTAGCTAACTCTTGTAGCATCACAGAACACAGCATTGCCTAGATCCCTTTGTCTTTTACGTTCCTGGTATTTACATGTGATTTAGACATGAAAGAAGCCTTGGTAAGAATAACCATTAACATAAGAACGGCCATACTGGGTCAAACCAGAGGTCCATCTAGTCCAGTATCCTGTCTTCTGACAGTGGCCAGTGCCAGGTGCCCCAGAGGGAATGAACAGAACAGGTATTCCCAGGTCATTCCCAGCTTCTGGTAAACAGAGGCTAGGGTCACCATTCTTGCCCATCCTGGCTAATAACCATTGATAGACCTATCCTCCGTGAATTTATCTAGTTCTTTTTTAACCCAGTTATGGTCTTGGCCTTCACAATATCCTCTGGCAAGGAGTTCCACAGATTGACTGTGCGTTGTCTGAAGAAATACTTCCTTTTATTTATTTTAAACAATTAAGGTCTTTGATATAGCTTCTTTCATCCAACTGGATCCTGAACTTTATTTTGTCATTTAAAATTTGATGCATGATGAGGCAGTGGTTTTCCCCAGAAGGAGAAGTCCCAACTCTTGGGGCTTACATTGACCTAATTGTCTGTGTACACACTACAGCTTTGCTCCTGCTGATTGCAAGTGCCCTACTACAGTGACATAGTACCTCCACCAGAGGCGTAGGGCTTATGTTGGTGCAGTTAGGATGACAGTGTCCACGTAGACACTGTGTTACTTACATTGACTCTTGGCTGTCATTCTTGTCAATTTAATGGCTCTGTGCTGCAGCCGTGAAAGCCAGGCTATCACCAGGGTGGGTGGGTGGCTCCAGCTAGAGCCTGGCTGCCCACAGGCTGCCCATCCCACTCCATGCTGCCAGCCAAGCTGCTGCCTGGAGGCTCCCCCGGGGATCTGTGCTGCTGTGCATGGAGGCTCACTGTGGGGAGCCCTGATACTGCCCCCCCACCCTGCTCTCAGCTCCCCACAGCCATGCTCCCGGTGGGGAGTTCTGCATCCAGAGTCCAGACAGATCCCAAGCAGCTGCCGGGCTACCGTCAGGGAGCTGAGTGGGAGCAGCCCCCTTCACTGCCCCTCTTAAGTCGTTGGAAGAAAATCTTGACTCTGAATCAAATCTCCGTCTGTTGAGCAGAGAGAGAACATCTGTAATTGGTACAGAAGATCTGAAGGAGAAGACTAACAGAAACTTCGCTGTTTTGTAGTTCCTTTTGGTTAATCTCTAATGTATTCTAGCATTTCAGTTGGGTTTAGTGTGCAGGTGTTGGTGGCTTGTGGTAGACAGAAAGTCAAGCTAGATGATCTGGTGGTCCTTCTAGCCTAAAACTCTGACTCCGCTTGTTCACCTATAACACCTTGTTTTCAGTCTGGAAAGCAAATTAATGCATTCAGAATCCACTTTACTGTTGGAAGCAAATGGCATCCTTTGTGCTCTTTCCATTGTAATAATACTTTTATGCCCATGTACAAAACTAAATGTTTCTGCCCTGAAAACTTATTTTATTGTCTTTTACACTACCTAGGCGCTACATAGTTAGAAACAAGAGCTCAGGACTGGGTCTGGTCTGTAACTTAAAAATTTGGTTTCTTTGCCAAAACTTCTAACCTTCCTGTTCTGAAGAGCATTTAACTGTTTGTTTGAAATCTAAAGCAAAATTGATTCAGAACATTATATGTGCAGGAAACATTTTAGTCAATGTCACTGTCAATGTAGATAGCCATAAAAGCAAACTGCTAAATCTTGCCCAGATGAATTGTGACAAAACTCTCAAATGTATGTAATGAATTGATAATATTCCAATTCGTACTCAAGTGTAATTTGGTATGGCATCATGAGAATCGTGAAAGTTTACTGCCCTTGAACATATTTAAAAATTCCCTCTTAAACATGCATATGTGCTACCATTTCTGCGCCTAATGCTTCCTTCCAACACGCAAACAGAATGGCTGCGGTCTTGGTAACTGTATTCTTTTTGGGTACAACTACACTGCACTAAAAGACCCATAGCATAACTGCCCTGGGTCAGCTGACTCTGGCTTGCGGGACTTAGGCTTCAGGGCTATAAAATTGCAGTATAGACATTTTGGGCTTTGGGCTGGATCCCACACTATGAGATCCTTCGCCCTCGCAAGGTCTCAGAGCCTGATCTGCAGTCCGAGCCCAAGCGTCTACACTGCAAATTTTAGCAGTGAGCCCAAGTCAGCTGACCCAGGCTCTGAGACTCTCTGCCATGTGTTGTTTTTTTCACAGTGTAGACATACCCTTTGTTCCTGTATCCAATAGTGCTTTCCCATGTGCTGGGGGCAGCAAAGGCATTATCTTCAGCTGTTGTGCATTGAGTACAAAACAGATTAATCTCTCCTGCAAGCAGCCCTCTCCATAGTCACGGCAGAAAAGTAACACAAACAATAGGAATGGAGACTGAAGATGCTACTGAGTCTGGAAGTACACTAGTCCCTCCCAGTCAGTGTGGAGGCATATTAAAATGGTATGGGAACATTTCCATTTTTGCTGACTATGCTCTATCTTCTCTGTGTATAGAAAATTTCAGTCTCTAGTCCCATCAGTAAGAGTACTTGTAGAAGAGTGTCAGTCTTTATTAGAAAAAGGTATTCTCTGAGGGATTTATTTTGCACTTTTCATAACTTGTGTTTTTCAAGTTGTCATAACTTGAAATGCCTTGAAATGATATCAAATCATATTCAGTTCAAATTTAATTAGCCTTAAAATAAATTTGTACTTCCAGAAACTCCAACCTAGATTTGTCTAAGACAGTACACTTTTCAGGTGACAAAGTTCATGTAGATTTGTAGGGATTCATATTATAAACTCCACAAAGGATTCAGGTAGTCCTACAGAACCTTTCAGATACTATCCAGTCCTGAAAACTTCACTGTCGGAATCTAATTCTGTCTGTTGACTACACTTTACTTTGCTCCAGTTTTATTGTTCTACGTAAATATAATTAGTTTTGGTACAGAAGTGCAGTTGCTTTGTAAAGTATAAAGGACAAGTGCATTTGGTCTTACTATTGCTTTAATGACTCCATTCTTGTTTTATTCTTACATTTAATAGGCACATTTTCCAGCTGTTGTACAATTAAGGGGCTCATGGTGTTAAAAACAGTATTATCTTTCAATGCCACCTGCTGCTGTTTCCTCAAAGTGGAGCTGAACTACAGCAATACCCTTAGTTGTTGAATATTGTAACTTTGGAGTAAAATTACTCCTTATCTACTAATTACTTCCACTGCTAAAACCAGACTATATACAGAGCCTGGATAGTGTAAAGAATCTTAGCACTTTACTGACTTCCAAAATGTATGTGTATTTTTGAAGTTTTGTCATGTTCATCTTCCCTAGAAGTGTGTTCTTGGCTTGATTGAGGTGGTGTGAAGTATTAGCTGAACGGCAAGTTACTATGAACTTCCTCAGTCCAATATCTCGGAAAAGCGTGTCATAAGTGTTTTCAAAAAGCAATCCATTTGGCTGTCAGCTTTTGCAGCATGTCTGTCCCCATGTGTTGGAAAGTAGCAGAATGTATGCAGACCTTGCCTTAATTACCATTTGGGCTTGACACCAGGAAAATCAGTTTCTCTAACTTATAATTCAGTGCATCTCACTACATTGGGCACACCTAAACTTTTACCATTCTGAGTGTTTCTAGTGGCGTTCCCCAGTAGTGACACAACTTTCACTAGACCTAGAATCTTTCAAAATGACATTAACTCTGCCCATTGTGTTGGCACCTAGCCCAGTGGGGTCTCTGGGTGCTACAAGATAAAGATAACTTCTTATAGGCTGGGTTAACATGAGTAAATATGGGGGAAGCTTCATTTCTTGGAAGACAGGATTAGGAAGGTAAATAGATCAGCGGGCTGAAAACAGAAAGTTTGTGCTAACTATGATCGGTGAATAGCTAAGGGACACATCAGAGCTAAGATAAAGAAAGAAAACACCCAGTGGGACAATCAGGTAATGATTGAAATAAGTTGGGAACATAAAGATGAGGTAAAGGGTAAATTATATATGGACAGTGTTGTGGACAGAGCATGCTGTTTAGGGATTGGTTTCTGTGAAGTAACCAAGCCAATCCCATAACATGTAATACAATGTATAGTACATGCAATGTAATGTGTAAGTGTATATATAAAAAGAGATTTGCTGTGTAATTTTGGGTGTGTGGTACACCCTACAGCCACCCCCTATGCTTGAGTCTGATCAATTCAGCATTACAGTGCTGTATGCCAAATAAACTAACTTGAGCTGTGGAACTGGAGTCCAACTGAGTTCATGGGGATCTGAGTGGAAGAGGTCTTTGGGGAACCCCAAAACTTCTGTGGTACACAGTAGATGCATTTTGTTGCCCTAAGGGGCATGTGGTGCACATATTTGGGTGGCACAAGCACACTGATCTTACAGATGCTTTCTTTGGTTAATGCTGCTAGCATGTTAGAGTAGAAAGGTGAGGAATGAATGTCTTTCTCAAAAAGAGGAAAGAGTGAAGTAGACCAAAGGGCAGAAAAGCTGGCTTAACATTTTTAATCTGTTCACTTCAGATGGGGAAATAAATGAAAACTGTAGAATCACCTTGCCCACACTTTGAAAATGCCTTGTGGTTTTGAAAATTGAAAACTTCGGTTTTTGAGGCATTTTGACCTAAACTTATGACTGTTTTTTGCATTGTGCAGAAATGCACGACTGGTCTCTCCACTTGAAGGAAAGATTCCTTTCTTATAAACCAGAGCACTTATTTTGAGGAAACTTAGTCCTTTGTTAGACTGTAATATCATAGGTAAAATGTAGTGGGTTTTATCCTACATGTGATTAAACAATTTTATAACTCACACTTTAGATAAACTTATCTAGGTTAGCTTTTTTGTAGTATTGAAGTAGTGTACTATAGCAAATGCAAAATTAATTTTACTAAATTATGCTTATATTTACTAACAGTTTTAATAACTTGTTTAGAATTTATAATAAACACTGATCAGATTCTCTCAATCATTTGAACACACCAGTATTTTTTTTTTTAATAGGCCAATAGGGATATATCTCTGGTTAATCCTTTACCTAATTAACAGTCAGCTTGCAAGCTCTTACAGCATGTCATCTTGGGAACATAATAATCAGGGTTCAGACTCAGGCAGAACAGAATGTCTTAATGGCACTAAAAGATGACCTTATAGCCATGGACGTAGGCAGAATTTCCATGCTCATACTGCTCGACCTCTGACAGAGTAAACACCAAGGTATTGCTAACCCAGCTACCTGATGTAGCACAGCACTGCAGTGGCTCCAGTAGTTCCTCTCCCAGGAGAACTAAGTGACGAAGGGTAACTGCTTCAAATGCACTTACTTGAGGAGTCCCAGAGGGATTCATGCCATCCCCCATTGTTTAATATCACATGGGAGATGCCACATACTCAGCTGCCAGCAACATGACATGACACTCAAGTGTGCTTCATTCACCACTCATGCAGCCCCTGCCACAGCTAAGATGTCACAGGGCCTATTAGGGATCACTGTTTGGATGAAAAGTAGCTGGTTCAAGTTGCACTAAGGCAACAGCATTATTGCTGGTTAGACGGGAAAAATGATCTGAAGAACTAGCAAATATAGTCCCCACCTTCCATTTAAGGCATGCAGCATCATTGATCAAACTGGTGCAAAATGTCAGAGGACTCAGACGTCTCACTAAGCTTTCATGACCAGGTGGTGTTGGTGATTTAAAAAAAAATAAAATAAAGCCTTTCAACTCCAGCTCACTAGGAAATTTGTACAGCTCAGAGGAAGGGGCCTGCCCATGCTGTTACAGTACTCCAATTACAATTGGTAGGGAAAGTTTACGTTGAATATATGGACATTGCTTTAAAAATGAAGTACAAGAATGTACAAATGTTAACTGTGCTGCCTGTCCTACAGACATAGTGAGTGTTGTCCAAATACTAACCCTCAAACTCAGGTTCCACCATATGTAGTTTGCTGAAGGTCACAGCAATTTAGTGTAGGAATCAGAGTTAGAACTCAAGTTCTTGGCCCCTATCCGCAGGGTAAACCTTTTGAACAGTTCCTCGTCTACTGGAAATAAGTATTGAATTTCCAAAGGAGACCAATTAATCTAGCACTCATTTCTCTATTTGGGATTTTGCATCAAGTTGGTGATACTGGAAATAGGGCTAATAAGTGCCTTTTTAGGAGAAATCCTACATTGTAGACCACTAAGTAATATGTGAGCAGTTATCTCCCTATCTTGAGATTAGACTTGGGTTTGTTTTGGGTTATGTTTTTTTTTCTTTGGGGGGGGGGGGGGGGGAGAGAAGTTACCATTTAGTGGGGTAGTTTAAAGAAACGTTTACATTGAAGGCCTTCAGGAGTTTGCTTTCAAGTGCAGTATGTTCCTAATTCTTAATCATGTAAGTGTGGGCTTGTGTGAAACTTATAACATGGTTTCATTTTAGCAAGAGCCTTATTTTATGTTCTCACTTAGAGATATTTATATCCTTGGTATGAGATTGATTTAAATCAATTTTGCAAAAAGTCAACCTAATTTGAAATTGTGTGCTATTGCAGTTTTAGATTAAAATATATGAGCTAAATTGAAAATGCTGTTTAAAATGCTACCAGTCTTAAGTGAGAGTATTTTATATTAATTTCACAAACCTGCTGAATGTAAAACAAAACAAAAACAAACTATTAACACGTGTTTACAATGATTCTATTCAATTGAGGGTTACCAGGAAAAAATGTAAGCTCAAAATTAAATTACTTTAGCGAGAACTATGAAGTATAGAGATGTAATACACTAAAGTTGAAATTTGTGTAAATTGCAATCAAATATATCAACAGAACAATACTAGTGTTGTAATGCAACATTTTCAACTATAATTTGAGAGCAAGAATAAGAGTCTCATTATCCAATTTTACAATTACGGTAGGGTGACCATATGTCCCATTTTGGCTGGGACGGTCCCTTTTTTTTTTTTAAGCCCTGTCTCAGCTATCCTGACTTTATTGGCAAAAGTGGGCATTTGTCTCATCTGCTCTTGCCAACTTGAGTAGCTGGCAAGAGCAAAAGGGACAAATGCCCACTTTTGTCAAAAAAAAGTGGGATGTGGAGTGGCGGTACATGCAGGGGGTGAGCGGAGATGCCAGACCTACACAGGATGGGGAGGCAGAGCTTTGGTGTGTGTGTGGAGGGGGTGGGGGGGCAGAAGAGGGGTTCCAGTGCATGGGCGGCAGGTTAGGGTTCGAGTGACCAGCAACAGTCTCACCGGGCGGGAGTGAAGTGGTAGAAATATGTACATAGAGTTCATAATCTTACATAGAATTAATAATCGTACAGATTCCCAAATTATCGCAGGTAGCCTAACGACAAAGGATGTTAACGGGGCCCTGGGACTTGTCTTTATTGGTATTGATGAATATTAAGTGTGAAATTTAATTTTAGGTTTTATGTATGGATTTAGCCTACTAAAAAAGAGGAACAACTAAATGTTTCCAAGTGCATAATAGCTTCTCTATGATACAGCTAAAGCAATTATTCTGTATTCCTCTACACTTTTCTTCCATCAGTATAGTCTTAGTATTAAATTTTTAAAAAGTATATTATTTAAATTTAAGGATGAGGGTAGTAAATAGAATTAAAGATGGAAAAGTTCTGGTAGTCTCTGAAATCCTTTTATTTCCAGAGTAATTCTATTCACTGAGCATACTTCCTGGCACCTCGTCCAATCTAACCTTGTTACTACCAATGGGTCTTCCTTCTCTTCCCAGGGAGTCTTTTGCACAGTCTCATACTTCATTTTTAGGCAGTGTCTTTCCTGAATAGCTTTTCCTTTCATCCCATTAGTTCTTTTACTCCACCTCCACTTCCTTTTGTATTTCCACCATTAATCTGCACACTTACTATGTCCTCTTAGTATTTTAGCTAAAAATACTATACTACCCATAATTTGTCCTTCGTCTCCACTTTCATGCGCAATGTGACTACACAAAATGCAAAGTAAGTATAATTAACCGCACAAGGTGCAAGGCAATGGAGATGGGTCCATTCCACTTCTAACTTTTCTGTTATCTCTACTTCCAGATCTGATATTTTTGTTCTCTTTTGAGCTTCCTCTAATATCTTTTTGGTCCTAGTGTCTCTAGATGTAAACACTATTGCAAGTGTAGTTGAACCTGATATGTAAAGAAAAGGTGCTGTTGCTTTCCTTCTTGGAAAGATGTTGCTTTTGGTTATTCCATTTTATTCTACTAATTTTATGGCTTCACTCTTTTAGAATGCCATTTTAAAAAGTCTATAAACAAACATATCTTCCATACTTCTTAACCTCATCCCCCCCCCCACCTCCTTCACCGCCAAACTATAGAGTGATCACCTACTGCCATGACATGACATAAGGGAAGGAAAATTGGACAATTTTGTAAAGAAAAGGGGGGGAGGGGAGTGAGACGAGTAAGTAACATTGAATTGCAATGTGGAACAGCCTATTCATATTCCTGTAGTTTAGGACTGACCAGATGAAAACTCTGTAGTGTGCTAGGTTTGGGTCTTGTACATCAAAACCATTTAGTGCCGTTCATTATCTTTGTTTCCATTTCCTAGAGTATTGTGGAAGGCTGGGTAGTAAAGCCACTATCATCCAAATTTCAGTACTTAATTTTACGTTATTTAAATAGTAAGCTGCACTGGGTCTTGTAAAATTCATTTGGCCATCATTAATGACCTAATATATCAAAATTAGGACAGCGTTCTGGTGAGCAGGCTATTGAGAATTTTGATGCGATGGTGGACGGTATTATTCCTTACTAACTTTTGTCATGTTTAATTGATTCCCCCTCATCGTGTCTTAGTAGGCTTTTTTGAAGTTATTTGTATTGTTTTTGAGAATATAGGAGAACATTACTAATTTATAGAAATGGGGGAACTATAGTGACTTATTGAACTTTGCATCATAGCAAGTATGTGAACAAATAAAAAAAACCACTATTTTTCATCCTGTTTCTGATATCTAATGGGCTATGCTAGTAAATAGTATGTACTATAATTCATAAAATAGTTTTAATGTGACCTTTCTGCAGCACTCTGTACCATTCAAAGTGGAATGGCAACCATTTTTGTGTATTAGCTCAACTTCAAAACCAAAAGATTGAATATATTTAGCTATGAAACTAAGTAGCTTGTGGTTTCTGAGAAATATACAGCATGTAAAGGAAATTTGTGAGCAATTTAGTGAGTTCAAAATAGTTCTCCAGTGTGAGTAATGACTAGTGTGCCAGAACCCCTTCACAAGAAACTGCCGATATACCAAGATGCAAACTCCTTTATTAAGTGACACATCTTCTCATGTTTTTACAGGGTGCTGATAAGTCTGTGAAAGGCCCAGATGGACTAACTGCCTTTGAAGCCACTGACAACCAGGCAATCAAAGCTCTTCTTCAGTGATGGATGGACTGATATAACTAATGTCTTTTCTGTGGCCTCACACTGCTGCCTGTCTGTCACTCTTTGTATCTTCCAGCTTCTTCAGCTAAATACTTTGGGGGGAGGGAATTCTCAATGAATCAAACTAACTAGGGGTCTTGATCAAAACGATAATCTGTTTGGAGAGAATGGAAATCTGTATAATCAGTGTCCTTCAGGGTTTGTTTCATGCACAATCTTTTTTCCATTTCTAGTGAAAACAAACTTCTTCTGCAGGAGGGAGAAAGAACATGCACTTAATTGGGTGGTAGGCCTCCCTGATTATTTCTATTAAGTTTTGTGTTGGAAGATCAATTTAGACAAAAGTACTGTATTAAGTACTCTAAAATGCTAACTAAGAGGCAGTAGTCCAATGTTGTTAGTGTCGGCCATGATATAAAATGTAGTAATTGAGGCAGTTGGGTTGCTTATCTCTTGATAGCTATATCCTTCTGCTTTAAAGCATATGTTGAAATACTGAAGACTTCTGATACTAGTTAAAGGAGCTATCTCCACCTTGACTAATCAGATGCCACACTAACCTTTTTGGACTCCTTGTAAATCAGGAAAGACCGGTTTAGGCAAGACCTTCTTATATTAAGAACTCTGTAATCCCAAAGGCCTGCCAAGGTACCTTGGGAAGATTGAACTTCAGAATTTCCCTCCCCCACCCCCAATGTGTTCTAGTCCAGAACTGACCAATCTGACTTACAATATTTTGGGGTCTGATAAGAAATGTCACTGCAGTTTACCCTTTTGGATTATCAGTTGGAATTTCCTCATTTACCATGTCAATGTAAACGATATAGGCACATATGGTGAAAGCTCCAGGCCCTCTGGTACCCAAGAAGAATTTCTCTGCTACCTTAAATGATTTAAACTTAGTGCTGCTGGTAATTATTTAGATGTTCTCACTAGAAACTAATATCAAAATTGCTAAACGTTTTTTGCTATAGTTCCAAAAAAATAGTTCTGTGAAGAGCTTTTCTATATTCTACTGTCAGGAAAAGGAAGACTTAAATACAGTTTCACTGAAATCTGTAACTAACACAAGAGGAAAGGTAAGATTTTTTTTTTTTTGTGAATTTCCTACGATTCCTCATCAACTGTCTGAAAAGGCACTCTTTTAATGTCATGACTTCATTGAGAGCAACGGGCTTCTTCTGAAGCTCCTGCTACGTTCCTACAGCACGTATGATCCTGCAAATATATTTAAATTTCATCTGGAAGTTAATGTACTAGTAAATAACTAATTGAAGCAGATTTAAGATTGTAACAAGGGATTCCCACCCCATTCCTCCCATGAAAGTCTGAGCTTTTGATTTTCATCTTTAGTTTGCATTAGACACATACCAGCTCACCCAAACAATTCACAGTACCGTTTTTTTTTTAAAGGCATACATTATATAAAAGAATATATTTACCTTTGGGATGTCAGTATATGCTGCTTTCAGGTATTATGGTAACATGCAAAAAATGTGCATCATGTTTAATGCAGAGTATGTTTAAACAAAACAAGGAAATCTTATTTTGATTTCCCGTGTCTGGAATTGAGGTGATGTCAGGAGAGTGAGCAGTACAATATTTGGGGATTGCCATCCAGATAAATATATACTGAGACATTTTGGGGTCATATTTTAACCATGTTGCATAAAATTGAATGTACTTCAATTATAAACAACCCTGTATTTAGAATGTAAAATTATGATAAACTGAGTTATACATATGCAGCATCCCCACAGGATAAAAAAAATCAGGAATACAGTCATTCTGGCCAATGAGAAACTGTAGTGAGCCATTATTGATGGGTTTCTTGGATTTATGGGAGGTATGGATGGCAAAGAAGAGTGGAAAGATTAGAAATGTTTTAAAAACTGTAATCAATCACTGAGTAACTGATAAATGAATGAGCACACTTGATTAGCTGTTCTTTATTAAGCCTTTTAAAATAAAGAACTCTGTAATCTATCTCTAATCAATGCTGGACTATCATCTCATTACGATAGAGTAGACTCTGAATACAAATTCTGACTTTCTGTAAGATATCACTGAAGTAATTATTTCTATATTGGCATAAACTAGTCTCTACTTATGCTATTAAAATACTAGTCCAAATTGCAGTTTTCTGAAATCTTTTTTTAAAAATTTCAAGTTTGTAGCGAGTAGTGTCAACAAATTGTGTATCTGGCCATAACATTACCTCGTATTGTCCTTTTCTCTTTGCCTTGGCCTCCCCGTATTGTCCTTTTCTCTTTGCCTTGGCCTACCCGCATTGTGTGCCCCCCCCCACCTCCGATCAAGTGATCATAATTGTAGTACTGGATCATTTGAACCTTCTTTGTACTAGTTCTTCTGGTGATACAGTAGAGGCTATTTAGCCTTAATTTCCTGCAATTATGAAAACACTTGAATTTTTCTTGACCTATTTCATGTGGAAAAAAAACTGCAAAAACTCTCTAACAAGACAAGTGTGTGTTTAATTTGACTATAATATGAATCCAAGCCACTTTTGCCAGAATAGATAAAGGATGATACTTAAATGTATGTTTTTACTAAAGAAGAAAAACTTGTTTGCTTTTTGCACTACATGAAGGGTTGTCATTTTTGTCCACGTTTTAAGAAATATTAAACATTTTTGTCCATGCACAAAACAGAAAGATTATAGGTTTGCTCATTCACTTCCTTTTCATCACATTTATGTGAGAAATTGCCTGGCTACCTGTTTCTAACTAGCCCTTCGATGGGTGAAATTGTCAAACTGTAAATTCTTTTACACACAGGAAACTGTAGAATAGTCAAACACAAAGGCTTAGATATCATGTCAAAGCCAACTGGAAGTGCATACATTTGGAAATCCACTTAATTTTTATTGCTCTCCCTTTCAGTTTGCATTGAATGTTTTAGAACTAAAATGTATCTTGGTTTTTACATCTTCTGCTCCTCTTCCTTATTTAAAATAAATGCTTGAGACTTAAATGGAGCTTCCTCCTCCTTTAATACAATATTCAATGCATTAATTTGTCTGTAGAAGAGGCTGGTAAGAGTGGAGTGTCCTAGTTCAAGCAATTGCAGTGTTGCATGCAAAATTTCAAAATGAACTGTCTTAATTATATTTTGTAAATGAAGAAACAATCATATCTTTCTACGTAGTGATGGAAGAAAATTAATGCTTTGTGCATTTTGATATTTGACTTCCTCTTTTCACCAGTGTAGTTATTTTGACACAGTTGGGTTTATCGTTATCATAGTTCATGGACATCAGAATGCTCAATGATACTGTATTTTTAAGTTTGTTGCAAGAATGAATGAATGAAATAAACTTGAATTGTGCTACAGAAGAATCTGCAGCTTTATTTCCCTACACAGTCTTCCTAGGTGTATTTTTTGTTAACCTCTACTCATACCTACATAGCTGTTTAGCTCTAGTAGTTAGTTTAACTGGCACTGTGCAGAGTAACTTCAGCTATATTAATACAAATGTGGACAAATCTGAAGGTTGGTTTACATGAATGCTGTAAATCGATCTAAGTTATACTAGTTGATGTAACTTAGGTCTTTTTACAGTGGTGTCTACGCCACATTCTGTCAACAGAAGACACTCTCCCATCAACACAGCTGCCGCCTCTCGAGGATGTGGAGTACAGACATCCACAGGAGAGCGCTCTCCCATCAGCTTAGCATCTTCACCAGACCCGCTAAATCAACACCACTATATTGATCACAGCAGTGCCAATTTAACTGCTAGTGTAGACATGGCCTGAGAAACCAGTTTTGTTCTTGAGTGGCCACTAGTCTTAAAATTAGCTACGTTATGATTTAGAGCACACACATGCTGTCTCTTCTCCTACCCCTCACCTTTCTCTCCCCAAACCACCACCTCATAACCCCCACCACCCCACCCAGAAAAAAAAATTTGGGACTGAATGAGCATGGAGACTTTCACTGGTCAATAAACAATTCGTCATATTGAGATTTGCTGCTTTAACAGAATGCTTGCATTTGCACTGGCTTCGTCTTATTTGCCTGAAATGCAAATAGACTCCACTTCATGTTTTGTGACCCCTCAGACCTTCAGAGATTAAAAGGAATATTAATAAATACAGGAAACCAGAGACTGATATGGAAACAAAGTGCAAGTGTACTTTCCAAACTACAGCGGACCCTAGCTAGAGCACGGATTCGCATATAGCGCGGTCGCTGTGATGGATCCCAAATTTAAATATTTAAATTGGGATCCATGGTAACGCAGTCCCTGCTATAACGCAGTTAATGCGATACCACACATGGATCCCGAATGCTGCGTTCTAGCGCTGTTCCGGTGTATATCAATGCCCACTTTGAAAGAAATGTTTTATTAATCCTTTGCTCCCAGAGCCTGTACTTTCCCTGTTAGATAGTAATGCATGGTGCGAAAGGCTTGCTGTCCCTAAAATCAGTTTACTGTAATTGCCTTCTAGAGTTGATTAAAAGGACCTTGGAGAAAAACAAACTTTTCCTGACTCTGTGCCTCAGTTGTCCTTCAAGAGTAATGCAGTTCCTTCCTTCCTCAACTTTGCTGTCCAGAACAGTTGAGTGAAGAGCTCATTTACAGTAGTAGGTATAGCTGGAGTGTATGTAGATGTTGTATATAACTTCACATTTTGTATTGATTTCTGTATCTATCTCTATAAGAAAGCACAGATAACACAAATTTTAATAGTTAATACTATTCCTTGTAGCAGGAGAAATCTAGGTCTCATTTAAATTTTGTCCAAAAAAAATTCAGTTTTTAAATGCATGTACAGTATTTTAAAAAATAATTTACGGTACAGAGTAGTCGTTTTTATAATGAAATGGAATGTTGTTATAAAAATTATAAGGGACAAACGAGGATTCCAAAATGAGAAGCTTCACTTAAAGACTTGGGTTTTTTCCTGTAGTTTTCAATTTTGAAATCATTAACTTATCTGCTAATGCTGTATGTACAGCCTGCTTCTTAAAAAGTGGTAAATACATGTGGGAAACATTCACCACACATTAGCATTCCAAAGCAGTTCAAATGGTGCCACTGCCAGTGACCATTCATAATTGTATGGGTATGTTTTCAGTCATTTGACATTCAGATGTTTATAAGATAACTTGCAGAAACTTAACCCACGTCAGCCTTTCTTCACCTGGCTGAGGAAGACAGAAGCTCATTTTCTGAATAAACATACATGTGTTATCCTCTTTGGATGTACTCCAAAGTGTATTTTTATGCTGGTAACTAATATCTTGAACGGGCCCTGTTACTGGAAGTTAATTTTAACAAATAGTGCCAGTCAACCCGAAGTGCTTTTCTACTCTACACCAGCAAAATACAGCCACCTTTGGGGAGGACAGCAGCCAAGTTACTGGCCCACATTTTTTGGCAGGGTTTCTCAACCTTTTTCTTTGAGGCCCCCCCCAACATGCTATTTAAAAACTCCATGGCCCAGCTGTGCCACAATTATATACAGAAAAATAGAAGTCAGGGCCAGTGTTAGGGGGTAGCAAGTAGGGCAATTTCCTGGGGCCTCATGCCACAGGGGCCCCGTGAAGCTACATTGCTCAGGTTTCAGCTGCAGCCCCGGACGTTTCAGCTCCATGCGATACAGTTTTAGCTTTCCGCCCTGGGCCCCAGTGAGTCTAACACTGGCCCTGCTTGGCAGCCCCCCTGAAACATGCTCATGCCCCCCTGCCCCTTCCCAGGGGCCCCAAACCCCTGGTTGAGAACCACTTATATGGCACGATGTGAGGAAGGAGAGAATTTGTACAAGGGCATTTTTAACTTCTAAAAACACTACTTTTCCTCAATACTCTTGCACTAATAGTAAGATATTTCAGGTTAATGTTATTGCTTTTCCTTCAACAGCTTTTTTCCTTGAACAAATATTGGGTACAGTGAATGCAGATGGATGGATAACAAGTGTCTGGCATGGGGTTGAAGGCAGGGAGGAATTAGTTTTGTACACAATCCACATCTGGAAGGCCACTGAGGCTAAAAGTTAGATGTGGATTGTGTACAAAACTAATTCCTCCCTGCCTTCAACCCATGCCAGACACTTGTTATCCATTCATCTGCATTCACTGTACCCAATATTTGTTCAAGGAAAAAAGCTGTTGAAGGAAAAGCAATAACGTTAACCTGAAATATCTTACTATTAGTGCAAGAGTATTGAGGAAAAGTAGTGTTTTTAGAAGTTAAAAATGCCCTTGTACAAATTCTCTCCTTCAAAACATTGTGCTATATAAGTAGTTCTCAACCAGGGGTGCGGGGCCCATGGGGAGGGGCAGGGGGCCATAGATTGCTTATAAAGGGATATATTACTCACTTTCATAGCCAAATTTACCTCAGATCTTGAGTTAAAAAAGAAGCCCCATGGTGGTCATGTGGATTTAAGAATAAAATATTTTATTAAGGAGGAAAGTAGTTCTTAGAGCAATATCACTGTGCGTCCTTCACTTGTAGGTGTGGCAGTGTCCCCTGCACCTGGGACAGGAGCTCTTCATCAGCAGTGCCCACCTCACAGCATGTGTACCCCACCCCTCTCGCACTGTGAGTGGGACATATATAGTGCTGTGCGGTCTGACCGCCCCCACTTCCTTCTCTACTGCCTTTGGTCTGGGACAGAATCCACAGCAGAGCCCACTTCTATTCCTTTACTAGATAGTGCCTTACCTGTTAGTGTAGTGTGGTTAGTATTTTCTTCTTTGTTATCTATATATATATGTGTGTGTGTATGTACGTATACAATTTTTTTCGTATAAAATCTTTTTAACTTTACCTTCAGTTATTTCATAGGTTAGGTTTCCATTTCCCACGCTTCTTGCTCAGGAAGCTTTTTCTTTCACATTTATGCCTGGATCCCCTGGGTTTAAGAGGTGTGTTTCTTGCAGGGCCACCTTCCTGGTAATGGAGGCCACCCACAGTGCATTTGCTGTGTGGGAGAGGAACATGTCCCACAAAATTGTTCCCACTGCCTCGGCCTGAAACCCAAAGCCAGAAAAGACACACATTAGATTAAAACTTCTCCTCAGGGAGAAATTGCTGTGAGCAACAATGGACCTGGGCCTGGACTTCCCTAGAGAGGCCCTCACGCTCTGCAAGTCATCTGCCAATCCTCACTCCCAACATCCCTCAAAGAGAGAGTCTTCTCTTCCTCACTCAGATGAAAAGAAACGGGCTCCCTCCTCACACTGAGGCACAGAACACCATCCCTGGGTTGGGCTGTTGCATCATCTGACAGGACATAGCTCTAGGGCCCATCCGAGTACCTCCGGTACCAACATGAAGAAACTCTAAATCTCCTAACTGGGCAGATCTACAGCCATCAGCACTGTTTCCCAGCTCTGGGAAACAAGACAGGCTTACTTCAGGAACTGTGGCACCAAACAAAGTACTGCCCTGGCGCCCTTTCCAAAACTGTCATTACTGCACGCATCTGATGAAGTGAGCTGTAGCTCATGAAAGATTATGCTCAAATCAATGTGTTAGTCTCTAAGGTGCTACAAGTCCTCCTTTTCTTATTACTGGCCAAGTTATCTGCAAGTCTCTCGTGCCATCTACAGCCACTTAAGGGAAATACACCTTCCCTTCGATACTGAGTCATACACTGGCACTGATGATGCTTTTTCCCCCTCCACAAGACCTTAGATACCCTAAAGACCTGCTGGTATCTGACACTTCTGAGTCTCCTCTTCTTTGACATGACCTCCCCACGCTTTCACCCTCTTCTCTGGACTCTCAACACTCCTCCCTTTCTCCAGCAAGGATGGCTCCTCCCTTCCCAAGCAATGAGGAGGAAAAGGAGGGCTCTATTGCTCTCTCATCCACCAGACAAGTCACACCTATTCATCCTCACAATCCGCATCTGGTCCCTAATCTTGGCATGCGCCACCATGGATGCAGCCACATGTTCCACTCCCTCCACACTGGCCATATTGGGACCCTTGGGACATGTACAGGCCACAATTTGGTAACCCCCCCCAGGGAGGAAAGCCAGAGATCTACGCTTCTCCCTTCTCCATCGGTCTCTCGTCCTCTGGAGGTTGAACCGCCACTGGTACCAACTGAAGAGGAGGAACAGGAAGAGGAGGCTCCACCAACACTACATTTCCCACCCCACCCCCCCCAACAAGCCTATCATGCCTCCACCTCCTACATTGCTGACAACTTCAGACATTTTTCAGGATTTATTCTGCATGATTGCAGACTCCCTGCAGATTCCTTTGGAGGAAGTCAAGGACTAGCAGCATAAGCTGCTTGTTATCATCCACACATCCTCTTCCTCCAAGATTGTACTACTGATCAATGAGGCTCTTCTTGACCCTGCACTGTTCTGGTAAAGGATGCAGAATGTCTATTCTCACACCCCACCCCAAATTCTTTGGTGGTCAATGTGATGCAAGAGGGAGGTGATCAATAGCAATCCCATGGTAGTCATCCAGACAGGGATTGGAAATGCCTAGACTTATTTGGACACAAATCATATTCATCAGCCACACTCCAATTTAGAATCTCCAACTACAAAGTTCTCATAGCTAAGTATAATTACCTAAACTACTCTAAATCGGAGGAACTCTGTCATGAGCTGCTGGAGGCCAAGAAAGAGCAAGTCCAGTCCTTAATATTGGAAGGACACCTTCCCATACAGCCTGGCAAGGTTCCTTCCCCACTCTGAACTCTAGGGTACACATGTGGGGACCTGCATGAAAACCTCCTAAGCTTACTTTTACCAGCTTAGGTTAAAACTTCCCCAAGGTACAAACTATTTTACCCTTTGCCCTTGGACTTCCACTGCCACCACCAAACGTTTATCTGGGTTTATGTATTAGGAAAGCATTGTTTGGAAACGTCTTTCCCCCCAAAATCCTCCCAACCCTTGCACCCCACTTCCTGGGGAAGGTTGGGTAAAAATCCTCACCAGTTTGCATAGGTGACCACAGACCCAAACCCTTGGATCTTAAGAACAATGAAAAAGCATTCAGTTTCTGAAAAGGATTTTAATAGAAGTAAAAAGTAAAAAAGAATCACCTCTGTAAAATCAGGATGGTAAATACCTTACAGGGTAATTAGATTCAAAACATAGAGAATCCCTCTAGGCAAAAACTTAAGTTACAAAAAGACACAGACAAAAATATTCATTCTATTCAGCACAGCTTAATTTCTCAGTCATTTAAAGAAATCATAATCTAACGCATATCTAGCTAGATTACTTACTAAATTCTAAGACTCCATTCCTGTTCTTTCCCCGGCAAAAGCATCACACAGACAGACCCTTTGTTTTTTCCTCCCCCCAGCTTTTGAAAGTATCTTGTCTCCTCACTGGTCATTTTGGTCAGGTGCCAGTGAGGTTATCCTAGCTTCTTAACTCTTTACAGGTGAGAGGATTTTTCCTCTGGCCAGGAGGGATTTTAAAGGTTTTTACCCTTCCCTTTATATTTATGACACAGCCCTACAAGCCTCATTAGACTCTGCAGACACCACTGCCCAATCCATTGCGACTGCTGTGGTCATGAGGCGTGCGTCATGGCTCCACCTCTCAGGTTTTCCTAAGGCGGTACAAACCATGGTAGATGACTTACCTTTTGAGGTCCAGAAACTATTCTCGGCGCACACAGA
This sequence comes from Eretmochelys imbricata, assembly GCF_965152235.1. Classification (NCBI taxonomy): domain Eukaryota; kingdom Metazoa; phylum Chordata; order Testudines; family Cheloniidae; genus Eretmochelys; species Eretmochelys imbricata. The sequence continues at coordinate 254,146,381 of NC_135572.1, read as the reverse complement.
TGATTCTCTGCACTCCCTTAAATACTCCTGAGCTACACTCCAATCTCTCGGCATTTACACACCATCGCCGAAGAGATGCCCAGGAAAATATTCCTCGCCCTCCCCCTGCCCAGATCCCAACCACAGCATTACACCACTCAATGGCATTATGACATCCAATACTGAAGGCAAAGGCCTCCTACCAAACGTAGACAGCTTGCTACCTCTCATGCACCCTACCAAAGCAACAATTTTGAAGGTGTGGTGGAAGCCCCGAGAAGCCTCACCCTCTTCCAGTCATTCCCTCCATTTTAAACATTCCACCAGTTTGGTGACTGACTAGCTCAGTTTTTCCCATCTTGGAGACTAATCACCTTGGACAACTGGGTTCTAGAGATAATCAAGGAAGGATAATCCATCCTGCCCTGCCCCCCCCGCCCACCACATCCTTCTTCAGGGACCCCATCACAGTTTCATTCTATGGGAGAAATAAATCATCTGCAACTGGGAGCTATAAAATTGGTCCCTTCCCAGAACGTGGGACAGGACCTACTGCCACTATTTCTTTATCCATAAGAAATCCAGGGGCTGGTGACATCCTGTACCTTCGCAATCTAAACAAGTTTGTCAAACTTAAATGCTTCAAGGAGGTCACCCTTTCCACTATTATCCCATCACTGAATGCATATTTTCATACTAAAATACACCCTGCCCACAGGCAATTTCTCCAATTTGTCATGGGCAACAATTGTTAGCAGTACAAGATACTGCCTTTCGGACTGTCCACCGCACCTTGGGTGTTCTCCAAGATCCTTTTGGTAGTCGCTGACTACCTTAGGAAAAAAGGAATCGTCATTTTTCCATACTTGAACAACTGTCTTCTCAAGGCCCTATCAAAGACCGATGCTTTCTGAGCTGTCCACATAACAATAGATCTGTTCACAAAGCTAGGCCTCCTTGTGAACCCAGAAAAGTCTACTTCGACGCCAGTACAACTAGAATTCATTGGCTCACAGTTGAATGCTATACAAGCCAGAGCCTTCTTACCACCTCGCAGATTCTCAGCTATAGTAGATCTGGTATCCAGTGTATGGATCTGCCCCCAGATCTCTGCCAGAACGTGCCTCCAACTTCTAGGTTGCATGGCAGTGGCCACTTTCATGGTCAGGCATGTAAGACTACACATGTGATGTCTTCAGGCATAGCTCCGTACAGTTATATCTCCCCCATAAACAAAGCCTCCACAAGCTCTTATCCATGCTGATGAGAGTCAAGGATTCACTACTTTGGTGGACATAGCCCAACAACATCTGTGTCAGAGTTCCTTTCCTCCAACCAACACCGACCATGATCCTAACAACCGATACCTCCTAATTGGTTGGGGAGTGCATCTCCCTGATCACACCATGCAGGGTAGACGATCATTAACCGAATCCACTCTGCACATCAATCTCCTAGAATTACGAGCAATCCACAACACCTGCCGACATTTCCTCCCTCTACTCAAACATCATACCATCAGAGACACGACTGACAATCTTGCCTGCATGTATTACATCAACAGACAGGGTGGAGTGAGGTCCCACTCTTTATGATCGGAGGCAATCAAACTGTGTTGGATACATCAGTTTCACAGTCATTTCAGCAATGTCTCTCCTTGGACACTAGAACACCACCACAGACACAATGAGCAGGAGGTTCTCCCACAATCACGAAACTGGTCTTGTGAGCACTTCAGCCCATCTTCAGCGGATGGGGATACCCCACTATAGACTTCTTTGCCACACAGCACAACACCCACTTTCCCCAATTCTGTTCCAGAGCAGGACTGGGACACTGCTCTATGGAGAGACGCATTCCTCATAATATGGGAAGCACCACTCCTTTATGCCTCCTCCCGCCCCCCAGCTTTTCAACTTCTTGAGGGAGAAATTGGAAGGAATCATTTCAGAATTGCATTTAAAATTATATCTGATAAATGCACAAGGCTTGCTTTTCTGGCTGGGCTTCCACTGGGAAAATTACCAATAGTGATGCTTTTACTTTCTGAAGCCTCAATTAGATTTTGTTAAACTCCTGTAGAAAACCATCTGAATTATGTATGGATCAGAGGTAACTGATCATTAATGTTTCTGTTAGAGTTGCGTCTAGTCAGTTGTACTGCTACTTTCTGGATTTTAGTATTAGAAATATGTATCTGTCCTTGGAAGTTTTGCCTTTCTTGTTCTACAGACATTCTGGATTTTTTTCTCATGTCCTCTGAAGTTAAAGGATGCTTCCATAAGGCTCAGCCTTGTCCTACATTTAAAATTGCCCAGTAAAATTAACACAATCAATTCTACCATGTTCATTGGTACTTACACTAAAATAAAGCAAACCCCAATGTTTATGAAGGTCTTCAAAATAAGGATTAACACTTAAAACAGTTTGCATATATTTTTGGAGGTGGTTTTCAGTCAAAGGGGTGCAACTTTATCTGGGCTTAAGAGGACTGTATGAAACTTCCTGAGTCCATTATTTGCGTCCATCGCCTTTTTAAGACTTCAGTTACTATGCAAATAGTAAACCCTTCCACAGGCAGTTAACTGGTTGCATAGATTAATAATAGGACAAAATATTTAAATCATGCTTGTAGAATTAAAACTGGACAGACCAGATACTGTGCATCAGAAGACTTCAGAAAAACACCTTCTGATTTAGCAGCAGCAGTTCTAGATACATCATGTTTTAACAGTGGTGTTAATATTGTACAAGCAAATAAGTACTGATTTCAAACTACATAGGAAAAAAAACTCAGGGAGGTAGACGGAGGAATCAATGTCTTTGAAATGGGTAAAGGCAAAAGCATTGAGAGAATCTCTTCTGTAGTGCCTGTGGGTATAAAATAGGAGCAAATCTCAAGACAATAAATTGGTATTAAAAGGAGGATGTGCCTTTTTAAGGAGGGAAATGACCAAATTATAGAAATATAGGGCAGGAAGGAACCTCAAAAGATCATCTAGTCCACCCCTGTGCTGATGCCGGACCAAATATACCATCCCTGGCAGATGTTTGCCTAACCTGTTCTTAAAAACCCTCCATCACAGTAATTCTACAACCTCCCTTGGTATCCTGTTCCACCATGTAGCTATCCTTATAGCCCTCCACTCCCCTTAATATCTAACCTAAATCTTTGCTGCAGACCAAACTGATTACTTCTTATTCTACCTTCAGTGGACACGGAGAATAAAGTGTGGCACAAAAACTGGACGCTACTCCAGCTAAGGCCTCACCAGTATAGAATAGAGCGGAATAATTGCCTCCTGTGTTTTATGTACAATATTCTTGTTAATACACCCCAGAATATTAGTCTTTTTGCAACTGCATCACATTCTTATGTTCAATTTGTGATCCACTACAACCCCACATCCTTTTCTGAAGTACTATTGTCTAATCAGTTATTCCCCATTTAGTAGTTGTGCCTTTGTTTTTGTTTTCCTTCCTAAGTTTAGTACTTTGCACTGGTCTCTATTGAATTTGGTTTTGTCTTGATTTCAGAACCATTCTCCAATTTATCAATGTCATTTTGAATTCTAATCTTCGTCCTTTGAAGTGTTTGCAACCCTTACCATCTTGGTTTTGTCCGGAAATTTTATAAGCACACTCTTCAGTCATTATCCAACTCATTAATAAAAATACTGAAAGGTATTGGATGGGCATGAAACACCTCAGCCTTCTGTGTCCATTATAAGCTCTTCTTCTCCACTAAGTAGTGGGTCTACACTTTCCTTCATCTTTTTCTTGCTCCTAATGTATTTATAGAACCTCTTCTTATTACCTTTTATGACTCTTGCTAGGTATCACTCATTTTGTGCCTGTCTTTGATGTTTCCCCTATATGCTTGCATTATTCTTTTGTACTCTTCTTAGCGATTTGTCCACTTTTTGTAGTACTCCTAGTTGAGTTTCATTTCATTAAAAAGTTTCTGATGCAGCCACATTGACCTCTTATTATTCTTCCTATCTTTCCTTCATATTGGGATAGTTTGCTATTGTGCCTTTTTATATTCTTTCTTCCAGAAACTACCAGCTCTCCTGATCTCCTTTTCTCCTTAGATTTCGTTCACATGGGACTTACCTACCAGTTGTAAGTCTGCTTTTTTGAAGTCCATTGTCCTAATTCTGCTGCTCTCATTTCTTCCTTTCCTTAGAATCATGAAAGTCGTCATTTCATTATCATTTTCACTCAAATTGCCTTCCACCTTCGGATTCACAACCAATTCTTCTGTGTTAGTCAAAATCAAATCTAAAATGCCTCCCTGGTTACTTCCTCCACCTTCTGAAACAAGAAGTTTCCCCAACACATTCCATGAACTTATTGTACATCTTATGCTTTATTGTATAACTATCCAAACATCTGTTGGAAATGTAAAAGTCCCCCATTCCTACCAGGTCTTGTGTTTTGGATATTTCTTGAATAAAGGCCTTGTCCAGACTTCCAGTTCTTCCTGTTTATTCCCGACACTCCTTGAGCATGTATATAGATATTGAAAATGTTGAGCAGATTCCCCCACTGTATTCTCTCATTATTTCTATGACCCTTACAATTTACATTCCTCTACCCCCCTTCTCCCTCCAACTTCCAGCCCTCTGTCAAGGTAACCTTTTTAGACTTACCTGTGGGCTTTTGTCAGCTGCCCGCTTTGAACCTAGTTAAAGCTCTCGCTAAGTTGGAAAGTCAAAAGATGCTCTTCCCTTTCATCAGGTACACCTCATTTCTTCCCAGCAGTCCTCCTTCATGGAATGTGCATCCCATGGTTGAGGAAGCCAAAGCTCTTCTGTCAACACCATCTGTGCAGCCATGCATTACATCCAGGATGAGTCTGACCTTGTGTGAGCCTTTACTCTCAACTGGAAGGATGGACAAATACATTTTTACATCAACTGGTCCAGTTAACTTCCATCCAAGACTTAAATAAAGCTGGCTCAGGAGCTCTCTTGAACACCAATGTTGATTTTTCAATAAGTCTTGGAACACTGGATATGTGCCAGAAGATTGTAAGAAAGCTAATATTCTCCTTCAAGTGTCCTCTGCATATTCCCACTCATGGGATGCTCCAGACTAGTGCAGCCTGAATAGTAGAGCTTTAACTAGCAGTAGCCACTGGGGCACTCATGCGCCTCCCTCACCTCTTTCCCAGTCCAAGAATGTGGAGCGTTCCAGAGCAAGGGTATAAAAGGGGCATGGCACTCCAGATGCTTCAGTTCCTTGTAAGTTCAACCAGCTGAACTTCTTGTGTGGAGCTCTGGAATCCTTCCAGATCCATGATCATTAACTAATTTAAATCTTAATTGTGAGATGTCTGTAGTATTATAGGTTGTGTAGTATTATAGTTAGCTAGCATGTAATGGAACCTAAGAAGAAACGTGATTTCAAAAGTGTGTATCTTGTCCAGTGGTGTTCCTGGTGTGATACACATGCTAGGTGCCAGTCATGTTTAGGTGAAGGTCATTTGCCCCTCAAGTTTGCTCTACACGTACATTGAGAGCAAAGAAAGACAAAATAGATTCCAAGCAATTCTGTTGAGGCATTGTTGGTGAAATCATCTGGAACTGGCAGAGGACAAGGTCCTAGGAAAATCCATAGATCATCATCTGCTCTAGACAGGTCCATTGAGAAGAAAGATAAATCATCTTCCTCAATTCTAAGAGGTCCAGTGACAAAGTCCATAAAATGTCAGCCTCTGTCTAGAGCTAATCCTCTTAATAAAGACTGCTGCCAAGACAGATGTGGGTATTCATCCCTCTGTGGTGTCAGTCTCTTTTTAAAAGAGCCAATCCACAGGTGAAAAATGTATCTTTACAAGATACGTTTAAGGAGGAGAGTAGAGATAAATGTCCCCTTGGGAACTTGAGGAAACACCATCTTCCTTAGATCAGTTCTTTTCTGATCCAGATGAGCAAGTTCCAGAAAAGAGATTTAAGGACTTGGTGAGGTGACGGAGTACTGCAGAATTGGTTACTGATAGCAAAACACCACAGTGGATAATAGTTCAGGCACAGACTCATAGATCAGATCTTACCTCAGTTCTGCCAGGCATTGAGTCAGTTGAATTAAGGAAGCAAGAAGAGAATGTACTCCAACAGACACATCCTTTTCCTTCTGAAGGCAAAATATATATATAGAGAGAGAGGATTTTAAAATTTCTCCTCTTCCTCCACCACCAAGAACTCTTTCTGGATCCCCAGAGAAGAATTTTTCTCCAATTTCCCTTTTCAGCCAAGGGTATTGCCGTCTCTGGTTCTGTCTGAACTAAGTACAACTTGGGATCAGAGAAAGGAATTTGATTTGTGGATTGTATCAGCGGAAGGAGTATTATGGACAGAGATACCTACTTGCCTCCAATTCATACAAAGATATATATGCATTCAGATATAATATGGGGTTTTGGCCTGATTGGCAAATACTACCTTGGTTGCAATGGCCTCAGTGGCTTTCTCTAGTTCTTTATCAAGAATTCCCAGCATATAGGAATAGGGCTTCTTCACGTGGGTACAGAGACAAGGTACAGCAACTGAATTCAAAGGTGTGACGCTGTATGGAATATGTGGGACACTTTATGATATTGTTAATGCCAATACTATAAAATTACAAGAAATATGACCAGATATGCCATGTGAGGTATCTGCAAAAATGTTATAATTTGCCAAGTATGATTATCTTGTTTATATGTTTGTATCACCTTTGTATTATGAGTTATAGATATGTAGGGTATATCTGTATTTCCAGACTTGTGCTTTGTTTCTGGGTGACACCCCACCACCCCCACCCCCACCACCACAGATTAGCATCAGCATTGCCTAACCTGTTTGATGGCCCATTGAAAGGAACTGGGGAAGACACCTTATGAGTCAGCAAGGCATGTGGTATGCCTGTGGACAGAGGACTCAAAGGTTTCCATGCCATGTGCTGTAAAGCTTGTGTTTGGGACAAAGGAAGTACAAGCCACATAGCAAAAGACTATAAAAGGCAGCTGGATCATCTCCATTTTGTCTTCATTTCTGTTTCTTACCTCTGGAGTAACTTTTCTACAAAAGGCTAAGGCTCTGATAAAATGTGTGAGCCCTGCTAACTCTTATAGCAGGAAAGGAATTTTTGGCAGAAGAGGAGGAATTAATGGGGTTGCAGGAGTAAGATCCAGACTGTGGAGGAATGACATCCCCAGATGAAAATGTAAGAGAAAGTCAGCTTCATCACCTTCAGAGATGCAGTGGCATTTCATGAGTTAATGGATCATATGGCAAAGAGATTGGCTATTCCCTCAGTTTCAATTGAGAAATATCCAATTTTTCATATTCTTGGAGCAGCTTCTAGATAAAGGGTTATACTTCCATTATGGGAAGGATTGTGTCAACCAGCAAAGATAGTCTGGAAAATCTTTCATCATCTTAACCTGAATTGAAAAAGGCTGATAAATTGTAGTAATTTCCTGAGGATGGTCTGGCCGTGTTCCTTATCCACCTGTCTCCAAATTCATTAGTAGTAGAAGCAGCTTTACAGAGGTCAAAAGGTGCTCCACTGCACTCTGCTCCATCTGACAATGAAGGGAAAAGACTAGATGCCCTTGGGAGGAAAATGTTTTCTTCTACTACTTTAGCCACATGTATTTCAAATTATGAGGTGGTCATAGCAAGATACCAATACCATCTATAGGGAAAGATTTTATTCCTAAATACACTACCACAGAAGCTAAAGAGATCAGTGAATGGTCTGCTCATGGAAGGGTGGAATGTTACCAAACACTAACTCAGAGCAGCATTTGACTCCTCAAATGGTTCAGCTAGGGTAAATAGCTTGAGCCATCACTTCTAAGGAGGCATGCAGGGCTCAGTTGGTGCACCTTATGAGACAAAGATAAGGATCAGAAGACCTTCCTTTTGAAGGGGAAGGTTTATTTAATGTAGAGATGGATGAAACATTAGAAAAGATGGAAACTGTTAGATTTACAGCTATTTATCTAGGCTTCTTTAGTATGAATAAGAGATTAGTTACAGCTCCAATGTTTAGCTATCAAAAACAGTATCTAATTCCTTCTATGTTGATCCCTTACCAGTGCCAGAAGAGAAATGTGATCCTCAACCTCAGTATCATGTTTCCCAGTATCAAGAACAGAGGAAGAAGTCTTATAATAATTCTTATAATTCTTTCCCTGTAATAATAAGAGGAATCACCTGGGAACGCAGCAAAGTCTCAGGTTTGACATCCCTTTTGCATTGTCCACAGCACCCCCAGGATATTTACAAAATTCTAAAAAGGCAGGAGATGTTTGTGTTCCTATACCTGGATGATCACTTAATAAATGCGTAAGTCAGCGAAGACATCCTCCTACATGTAAATCAAATGTTTCCTTTTTGCCAGTCAAGGATTACAAATAAATTGTGAGAAGTCACTTGAATCCTCTTTCTTGGGGCAAAACTAGATTCAACTGTGGCAAAAACTTTTCTTCTAGAGGAAAGATTTATAAAGATAAAAATATCTATAAAACTTTCTCAATCCCCACAACAACCAATACTTGTATTTCTGTGGCTGCTAGATCTTTTGGCAGCAACCTTGTCGGTAATACCACTTCAATGGAATATCTTTGCATCCCAAACAGAAAACTCCCCCCGTAGTGCTCCAGAGTAGCTATGGGCCATGGATCCCAGGGTGCCACTTTCCTGTTGTCATGAAAAAACTGTCTCAGATATGCCTTTCCTCCCATTCTGCTGCTATCGCGAAAGATCCATCACGATGGGGGCAGAGTCATTCTCCTACTACCCAACTGACCCAGGCAGTTTTGGTTCCCAGAGCTCCTGAAAGTTTGGCCTCCCTCTAATCAGAATCTGCCCCTTCCTGGACCTCCTAACTCAGGCAGAGGGCAGAATCAGACACCCCAATCCACACTTGCTTCATTTTACAGCCTAGGATTTGGATGGCATCAGAAATAGCATGCTATTCTTATCCTAAGTAGGAAAGATTCAACTAGGACCTGCTACCTGGCTAAATGGAGACATTTCTCTACCTGGGTGCAACATAATCAATCTTCAGACCAGCCACTGCAGGTATTCTGGTAATTTTAGATTATGTCCTGTCTCTAAAAAAAAAACTCAGGCCTTTCTATTAACTGACTGTGGGTCCACCTCAAAGTGATTAGTGCCTTCCTCTCTTTCATAGATGGGTGAGTGAAAATAGAACATCCAATTATAGTAAGATTCACAAGGGGCCTAATCAGGACTGTTCCACCAGTGGTAAAACCCTACACCTCAGTGGAATCTCAATCTCATTCTGGCAACACTTTTCTCACCAGATGATCATTTGAACCCTTAGCAATGTGCTCCATGTCCCACCCATCCATGAAAGTTGCATTTTTAGTTGCTATTACGTCAGCTGACAGAGTGAGTGAGTTGGGAACCTTCATGGTAGGAATTGCTCTGATGTCAGAATATGGGTATAATTCTCTTTAGAACGTATGATTGAAAGTTGCTTCCCTACTCTCTCAGGCTGTCTCTGAGTATGCTCATATAAGTAACTAAAAGGATTCACCGGTGCTTCAACAACTGTGTTGGCTGTACCCATACACAGTGACAACTTCTGGATATCTGGTTATATAGCCACTGATGACTAAGATGTAAGGATTCCCTGGGAGAAGCTGATATTCAGTGCTACTCTCTCCAAAGGCCTACGTAAAGTGGACACTTGAATCAGTGTGTCTTTCTGATTTAGGTCAGGTACAATAAATTGACACTCTTGGCAACACTGGCAGAATGCTGCCATCACCATAATGATAAAGAATTGCTGAAAAATTTAGGCCAACATCTTATTCCTCCCTGGATGGCCAGCTAGAGGAATTTGGAGGGTTAACTTCAGGATACCCGGAAGACTTAGGAACTGCCAAACGTTTCACCCTTTTACCAGTGTTTGTATGCTTACTACCATATACAAGATTAAGGATTTTATTCCCTAAATTGGTGGAAGGACTCACAAAGCATGTGAGTGGGAGTTCCCTTCCTACAACCTTCTCCCTTTAGTATTATCACCACAGATGCCTCCCTGATAGGTTGAAGCACACATTTCCAGAACGTCATAGCTCGGGTCAAACGGACCTGTCAGGAGCCAATCCTCCATTCAGCACATTGGAGCTCAGAGCAGTTAGGAACTGTTGACAAGTGTAGCAATCAAAAATCAAGAGCCACCCACTCAGTATAATGCTGGACAACAGAGCAGCAATGTATTACCATAAATTGGCAAGGACACTACTCACAGAGGTTAATTGCCTTGTACAGCAACTTGAGTTTTTTCGAAATGTGTATCCCTTGGGGGAGTGCAGCCTCAGAGTTTTTCTCTGGACATTTGTGATTGAGAAGGAACTGGAGTGGCAGTGGGTTTGCCCCTCCCTATATTCTCTTGTTCTGGGGCACTGATGGTGTCTAGGGTGCACATACAGACGTGCGGATACTGCTTACGAAAATCTCTGATCAAGAGCACACGGGCATATGTATATACTTACGTGGAGGTGGTTCATAGGGACACAAATCTTGAAGAACTCAAGTTTCTGAACAAGTAACCTCTCCTTACAGAGCTGTAAGATAGTGGGAGAATCTGGCCCATAAGTTTGTATGCTATACATTGATCTCCTTTTACATCAGAACTTCAAACAAATGTTTTCATGTGTCATCATTTTGATTTTTAGCCACATCCAGCTCTTTATTCTGAGTGTCCACAGGAAGGCCAGTGCCCCATAACAAGTTAGTTCTTTTGTGTTCTTCTTTCATGGGATGCAATTTTTTCATTCCCGTAGAAATATTTGGAAGAAAAGGAAAAGAACTCTGATCACTGTTTTTCTATGCATATTTGTCAAATTGACACTATAGTTTTGCAACACTGCATCATTCTGATGAAATATCATGGACTGATGCAAAATTCCAATACACTGTTTAGGGCAGACAGTGTGGGTTTCTGTGGATGAAGTTTCTGTGGAAGTTTGCCTTTTCCCGATCTTGTTCTAGTAGAAGATGAGATTGTTAAGAACTGCCTGACATCTGTATCAGATTTGAAACCTTAATAATTAACATTCAAATAAAAATAAGCTAAAATCCCCCCGAATGTGTGCATTGCATCAGGCTCCTGCTTATTTGGTGCATAGTTCCTTGAACACATTTTTGATATTGGCAGCTACAGTAAGTGGGCTCCTGACAGCTAATCAATAACAGAAGATGTCCTCGAGTTTCAACATTGTACTCTTATCTACAAGAGCTGCCATCACATTCTATAGAAGGTAAATTTGCTCTTCATTTATACTGCCCCTATCGTGCTTGGCAATGGCACTGGGATGTACAATAAAATCTGGCAAAACAATGGGGACAGTGCCAAAGTGAAGGAGACTCCACAAAAGACCAAAATAAGTATTTAAAAAAACAAAACAAAACAAAAAAACTGGCAGGATTGAGGAAAAGCCTTCTGTGATTTCTACTATTGCTGAAGCACTCACAATTGTGTTTGCATGGAGTTTACTGTTTATTAATAAAGAATCACAGAGTCCTGTAACTCATTACTGGAGTGTGTGTGTGTGCTTTTTTTCTTCCACTGTTGAAGCTCAACCTGGGACCTCAGTGGTCCATCTGTACCAGCAAGTTTAAAAAAAAAAGGTGGGGGGGGGAAGGCTCTTGTGATTAGACTAAATCTCTTTTATTTGGGGATTGGTCCTGCTTTGAGCAGGGGAATGGGCTAGATGACTTCCTGAGGTCCCTAGCAACCCTGACATCTATGATCTCACTTCTGAGACCAACAGGGACAGGGAATGTGGCAAAAGCAGGGGGTGTCATTGGTTGGGATATTGTTCTTCACAAATCTCCATAGCTATCTCTCTGTCTGCTGAAAAAGTGACACAGTTTCGAAGGGGTTTCTCAAATGGCATGAACGATGGTGGTCACAACACAGATCTTTGCGGGTGCTGGGTACCAGTGACAGGAAGCAGGGGAAAACTGGGGAATTCCGTGCTGCTTCACCAAAGTGGAGAACAACCAGGCAAAATAAAATAGTAATACTAATACAAAGCCTGTGTCACAAACAAGATAATGAGATGAAATGTTAGCAGAATAAAATAGAGGTGCAAAGCCACTGTTCCTTAGTTATATGCCTAGCAACAGACAACAGCCCAGACTATCATGTAGCCAAGCCCATGGAAATAGTCTTGACTATATGAAAAAAGAAAGCACTGGGTAATATTCCTCTCTACTGCAGTGCACTTACTAATGAACTGTAAGTTTGCACACTCCAATGGGTTCTGCTCCAGAGAACTTTGACTAACTCATTCTAATGTGACAACAGTTGAAGGTTCGTGTGTGCTGTTTCTCTCGCCCTCTCTCAAATTACAGCTGCATAAACAAGTCTACACTTGAGGACATTAACTAGAATCTAGTTGCAAATTACCATTGAACGGGACACTTTTTTTCATTGTTTTACTCCTTTATATTTTTCATTGAGATCTAAAACAAACATTAAAACTCTTGTAAACAGCAATTTACAGGATATTTCATTTGGGAAGTGAATGGTGCAGCTCTGAAGTTTTTCCGCTCACTGTTTATTTTATTAAGTGTGACATTTAATACCGAACTGTAAAACTACTGAGTGTCCCATGCAATGCTATAATATTGAAATAGTATTTGGGAATGCCATTGGATTGAAATAAACGTGGCAGAACATGTATGCTGTTGATTCCTTCAATTTATAGCAGACACAAGAAGAACACCCTCCCCAAGCTTGGGGATCTTTGACGTTTTGTTTTAAATGTATATACCATATAACAATGAAAAGCCAGATTCTCAATTACCCTAGTACATGGAGTCTCAAAGTTTCCAGGCCCCCTCCCTCCCTCCCTGCAGGGAGCAACCAACCTTCCTTTCTTTATGGCTAAATGGTGTCCTGATACTTTTTTCTATTGCAACACTGTCACAATATGGAAAACGTTGAACACCACTACTCCAACCCAATACCCCAGCCCCAACAGAGATATACTAAAACTTCAGCATCTCCACAAAATACATCATTAACAACCCCTCCCCCTACACTACTTCACAAGTCACTCTCCTCCTTGCAAGCCAGGGAGAAAATATGAACCTGACCACATACCGTGAAGGTTAACAAACTCAGCTTAACCTTTTTCAATTCTCCCACCCATGCCCTAGCATTGGTGCAGCTCCACCAGTGTTAACATGTGCGCTCCCACCGTTGCTGACTGGCCACCTACATTTATTTTCAATCACCATGTCTAGGTTTGCTCTCAGCAGGGCTAGGTGTCACATGGTAAAATCCACAGCAGCTTGTCCACTCTAGCACTCCTGCCATTTCTAACACCAGTGCCGCCTAGTGCAACTCTGAGAATTTGAAAAAATCCCCAGTAGACAAAGCCTCAGATTGTCCTGCTTTCTGTGGTAAACAGAAAGAATTGTCCAGTGGTAAGAGGCTCCAGCCTGGGACTCGGGGGATCTGTGTTCACTTTCCTGCTCTGCCACAGACTTCTGCTGTGACCTTGGGCAAGTCACTTAGTTTTTCTCTGTGCTTCAGTTCCCCGTCTGTAAAATGGGAATCATAGCACTATCCTGCAATAATGAGGTATTGTGAGGCAAAAAACATTAAAGATTCTGAGGGATTTTGTTTATGTTTACTATTTAGAAGCAAATTTTACTATTTAGATTTTGTAGCTGCAGCCCTGAGACATATTAATGAGGACAAATTTTATATAGCTCTCTTGGATAAATTGTATCTGGTTCATTGCCTGGTTTTGCTACATCTTTCTGGGGTTCCTCACAATTCTTCCTGCTCTTCAAGGCTGTTAATATGCATATTGAACACCTTCCTACTATTGGTCCCTGGGAACCCCAGTAATAACCTCTGTCAGTGGTGAGAAATGGCCATTTATGCCATCCTATCTCTTATTTAGTTTTTAAACCATGACATGACTTTACCTGTCATCCTGCTTACCAAGTTTCTTTAATAGCCTCTTGTGAGGGATTTTATCAAAAGCCGTTTGAAAGGCAAAATAAATTCTCTGCTAGTTGCTGTATTTAACATCTGTAAGATAGCTGAGGAAAAAAGATTTAAAAAACCCCCCAACCTAGACAAAATGTTTTTAAAACACAAACTCCCTCAGCAATCAATACTTTATTTTGCAATCCCATCCTTCAAAGTACTAGGGGAACAAGTGTTTCATAAGATTTGGTGCCTGGGCAATTAAAATCCCAAGTAAGACTTCTATGAGTTTCCCAAAAGTCCTGAGGGAGCCCTTTTCAGTGGTAAATGTGCACTCAAGGAATTAACCAATGAATGAATCAATTCTTTCCTGCAATAACACCTAAACAATTACAAGCTTCAATTAGGGCATCTTCAGTGCATTTGACTTTTATATCCATCTAAACCAAGTTTGGATAGAACATTGATACTATGGATGGAGCAAATTGTAGATCTCCAGAATGTTTTCAAGGTGCCTGGCTGTTGCAATTCAAATCTATAAAATAATCCAGCAGTTCCAGACCCCAAATATAAGGATGCTAATGTCTGTCTTTCCTTTCAATAATGTATTGTTATTCTTTGTATATGTCATAAGTATTTTTTTCTGATGTCAAATACACTCCATGATATATATATTTAAATCCATCTGTGCCTAGAGTTCACTGATATGGTTCTTGTTTGATCACCTATTTCTGGCCAATCAGCTGAGGGATACTGTATTCACAAATACTAATGCTTAGTTCTTATACACCACATTGCATTTGGAGATCTCAGTGCTTTATAGAGGAAGGTCACTATAATTATTCCCATTTTACAGATGGGAATGGAGTTTCTGACTGTCAAGGTTCCTCCCCCACTCTGAACTCTAGGGTACAGATGTGGGGACCTGCATGAAAAACCTCCTAAGCTTATCTTTACCAGCTTAGGTCAAAAACTTCCCCAAGGTACAAAATATTCCCCCCGTTGTCCTTGGACTGGCCGCTACCACCACCAAACTAATACTGGTTACTGGGGAAGAGCTGTTTGGATGCGTCCTTCCCCCCAAAATACTTCCCAAAACCTTGCACCCCACTTCCTGGACAAGGTTTGGTAAAAAGCCTCACCAATTTGCGTAGGTGACTACAGACCCAGACCCTTGGATCTTAAGAACAATGAATAATCCTCCCAACACTTGCACCCCCCCTTTCCTGGGAAATGTTGGATAAAAAGCCTCACTAATTTGCATAGGTGGCCACAGACCCAAACCCTTGGATCTGAGAACAATGAAAAAGCATTCAGTTTTTTACAAGAAGACTTTTAATAAAAAAAATAGAAGTAAATAGAAATAAAGAAATCCCCCCTGTAAAATCAGGATGGTAGATATCTTACAGGCTAATTAGATTAAAAAACATAGAGAACCCCTCTAGGCAAAACCTTAAGTTACAAAAAAGATACACAGACAGAAATAGTTATTCTATTCAGCACAATTCTTTTCTCAGCCATTTAAAGAAATCATAATCTAACACATACCTAGCTAGATTACTTACTAAAAGTTCTAAGACTCCATTCCTGGTCTATCCCTGGCAAAGACCAGCATACAGACAGACACAGGCCCCTTGTTTCTCTCCCTCCTCCCAGCTTTTGAAAGTATCTTGTCTCCTCATTGGTCATTTTGGTCAGGTGCCAGCGAGGTTACCTTTAGCTTCTTAACCCTTTACAGGTGAGAGGAGCTTTCCCCTGGCCAGGAGGGATTTCAAAGGGGTTTACCCTTCCCTTTATATTTATGACACTGACAGGCAAGGTAACTTGCCTAAGATCAGTGGCAGAGTTAGGAAAGAATCCAGGTCTCCAGGCTCTCGGTCTAGTTTGTTATCTGCTGGATGGTTCTGCCTTTCCAAATAATTGTTTATTGTATTATGGTAGTGCCTTGAAGCCCCAATCAAGGATCGGAGCCTTATTTTGCTGGACACTGTCCAAACATATATAATAAAAGTGTTTGTAACTTAACATACTAACCTTTTCCACATACCACAACTACTTTGTATGCCCCTCTGTTGACTCTGACTAATGATTCTAATTAATGTTAAAGAAAATCTGGTGGTGTGTCCCTGTTTTATTATACTGTACTCATATATGTTCCCTTACTTTGCCACTGAACATCTCAATGCATTTACTTGAACCATGTATAATAAATACAGCATAAATACTGATCAAGCATACAGTGTTTAAAATATATAGGGTTTACATTGTAATGCGTACATGTATATCTTAACAGCCATAAACTACAGTTTGTCATGCAGAAAAATACATAGAGAATGTACTACTGCACATTCAATAAGAACATAGTCTTTCTGCTTCAGATCCTCCCTTTTTGCTGATCTGGAGAACACACTAGCTTTTGCATAAAATTGCACAAAATGAGAGGCTACTTCTTGTTTCCTCTACATCATGGTAAACAATCTAAAGGGAAAGCAAGTGATGTACCATCCCCTGTCTGACGTTCTGACTCTCTTCTCTCTTGCCCCTAGTGATGTTCATATAATCTAAAGAGTGACACAGTGAGACTGAGGGGCTTTATTATTCCTTTTCAGAAACCCTAGCACACAAACACAGAAGGGAGAAATAAAGAGGCAGGGGAGGGCAGAGCAGTTTTCAGAGACCTGTTTGGAGAATGTAGTTCAGTTGGGGCAGATGCGCAACAAATGAGCAATAATGTGTAATCTTTGTGACAGACACATCTCCAGCCTGACTGCAGGAACTTTCATTGGCACACTTGAAGTTTCACCAGCCTATGCCATTTTAATGTTAATGAGCCATGCACTTCCATGAGTAGAGAAAATGTACAGTACGCTGACACAGGCCAGAGACCAGTACTGCCAAGTATTTTAAGACAAATTAGGGCCGGAAATGAAACCTGCTAAACCTAGGATGGCTCACAAAGGATTGCCTTCCTCCTGCTCCATAGGGGGCTTGAGTTACTTCAGTTGAGGTGGCACCACCCTCTCCTGGAATAAGCGGGAGGGAGGAGTCAGCAGTTGTCAGTGATAAACATAATTATTGTTACTCTTCGGAATGACATAGTGTTCTCTTAAATATCCAGTGTAATTGGACACCCCACAGGTGTGAATGGATTTATTTCTAAATTATTCCGAAGCAAGGGTTGTGCCACGTAGCATTTGAATGGTAATTCCCCCTAGATTTGCGATAAGGTCGCAGAGTTAATTTAGGACTTTGTTATGCAGTATTAATTATCTCCATACAGGTAATGTGTAGGCAAACAAATGGACAACTTTTCTGCTATATTATGAGGATTGCATTAATTTATAGGGATACATTCTATTACTAAAACAATGCAGAGAAATACAGTTCAAGTATAGGAATGTCTGGAGCCACAATAAGGATCCCACTCAGTAAAGCACTTAATAGGCTTAACATCAATGGCAACTACTTTCTTTCCTGAATCGTGTCCTTAACATAGTCCTGTGTTGGAACTACATTTTCCAATATTGTATCAGCCTGAGTTAGACTGTAAGCATTGAATGTGCTTTTGTTAGTGTGTTTATTAAACACCGTATACACTCACTGTGCTAACAAAATCAGCAGCATCTAACGAACAAGTACTCTTTTTATTATAGCTCTTTTTGTACCAAAAGCCTTGGGTTACGAAAGCACAAGACAATCAGCAGACCCGTGGTGGCAGGGATGGTGGTAAGAAGAGCACAGGAGTTTAGGAGCAACTCCAAGTAGATGTTTTATAAAAGCACTAATACATTTCAAATACATGCAGTTACACAAGATACAGCGTGTAAACTCCTCGCTTTGCTGAAGACATTTTGGCCTTTCACAGAGCACTCAAAGCAAGTGGGTATCCACCATAACTGCGTGCTTTTTCTCTTGCTTCCACCTCATTTGAATTCTCTGCCTGTCAGGAGCTGTATGTGGCTCTGCCAACATTCTTTCTTCACTGAAGCAATCAAACCAAACATACTATTGACCAGCTCAGGGGATAATTGGCTTCTACTGTTTGCTGGCCTTCACTCCATGCAAAAACTAGGCTGTGCTCCTTACATGTTGCTTTTTTGTCATGTGGCAAATGTATATTTTCACTTTAGGTCCCTCTGGCCACCTCACATGCCAGGCTGCAAATCTAAAGAAATAAGATACCATCTCTGCAGCTTGCAGAGGTACTAATCGAAGCCAAACCAGCTGCTGTAGGTTCCCCAAATTACTTCTATTGCTATGAACATTTGGAAAACAGGGGACCGGAGTGGAAGGAGTGTTTCATCATTTACAGAACTGCTCCATATGCCCTCACAGTTAATAAAATAGGAGCAATTAATTATTCAATGTATAAATGTTTTGAGGATGAAAAGTTCCACACAAGTTCCAAGTGTAATGAAATGTAATCTGTACATGAAACCCTTTCCCACTTCTTTATGATGTATAAAGAAGTCCTCAGAGGTTTGTATGTTTTCAGGTATTTTTTCCCCTACTTGTTTTTCTCAGTTTAGAAACATCAAGTCTTGCAGACTCTGCTTTTGCAGAGAACGCTATCGTTGATGGGAGAATTAAAAGGATTATGATATCACAACAGACTGAAACTGAGCAGTTGAAAGGAGAAGGGATTTTTAATCAGACAATATAAAATCCTTTGTTTTTAACCATATATTTAACTCATAGCCTAACAAATTCTTGGGAGAAAAGATCTCTGTTGAAAATTCAAATAGCCCATTCAAGGAGTGAAAATATTCAGTAGCCCTTTAAAGGGTCCTCCAACAAAAACAGAGAAGACAAGACTTGATCATTCTAGTAACGTACTCTGAGCTGGAGGAGAATAATCTCAACCTGCATAATGCCAGGTGTTTCTGACCCAGGACTAGTCTTCAGCATGTCAGTTTTTCGTCCAAAGTTTTACTGTTGCCACAGCCTTGAGCAACATGTCTAGTAATGAGCACATTTCAAATGACTTGGCAGTTTGGTTGGTTTGGGTAAGTACCCAAACGTTTGAATGCTCTTTTAGCCTTTACCTCAACAACGGTGAGCCTCCTGACTCTGCAAGAAAGGGTTGGCTGGAAACTGCACAGGAGCAGGTTCTTTTACGTCGTGTGGAGTATTTCCCATTTGGACTTCCCTTTGCTAATCAGGCCACAAATACCATTAGGGTTCTGTATTTAACAGATATTTCAACACTTCTGTTTCCGGACTTGACTGAAACTGGGAAGTGCAGAGACACATTACAATGGGAAAACTGCTGTTTGAAAGCGAGCCAGACTGACTCTTTTTTTAAAACCTGTGGTGAAAGGTTCTATCTGAACGCAACCAAATTCTTTGAAAGTTAATGATTATTGGGTACAATTTTTAAAAGCCCATAAGTGAGTTAGGAACCTGAGCTCCATTTTCAACGTTGACTTAGGCATGTTGGTAGCTAATCTCGTTGAAAGTCAATGGGAATTAGGGACCTAAGCTACTTGGGTACAATTTTCATAAGCACCTATTATCATGGTTAATCATTTTTATTGTAGTAGAGCCTAGAGTCCCCAGCCAGGAATTATGCAAGATGCTGTACATGCAACTACAAGACTTAAGCTCTTTGGGACAGGGACGAAGCATGGGATGAGGGACAACAGATGGATACAACTATCACAGGGGAGTAACATGGTGAGACCATTTTAGTTAATAATTACACACAAAACTATATTAAAGTTGTAAAGTCACGTAAAGCTCCAAAGGTATGAAATGCCAAAATTAAGGTTGCTTGCACAGTATGACAGTATTTAATTATATGATCACACACTAGTTTTCCATGGGACACCTGCCTTATTCAGTGCACAGCATGGCTGGTGCTCACTTAGTCAGCAGCTGTCAATATTTTATTTTATCTTCGTTCTTCAATGTATGGCCCCAGCCTTTATTTACTGCATACTATTCAAATCCTGCTCGGAAGACAGAATTATTAATTTCCTCATGGTCTTTTCTACAGCACTCACTACTGCAGTGTGTGAGACATTAATTAGGGTTTATGAAGCTATCGTCACAAAATCCCTGTGATGTGAAAAGGTGGTATTATCCCCATTTTACAGATGGGGAGCTGAGATTCAGAGAGATTATGGTAACAAATATCTACAAATTTTTGGGTTTCCAATTTGAGATGCCTAGGACTCGATTTTTCAGCATGCTTAGCATTATATAGCACTTTATAGGTTCAAAGCACAGGTCCCATTGACTTCAGTTGCAGCTGTGAGTGCTTAGCAATTCTGCAAATCAGACCTCAGTGTCTCAGGTTAAGCACCCAGAAAATGAGGAACACACAATTAATGACCACCTGTGAGATATTTGGCTTTAGGGATTTGTCCAGCATCACACAGGGACTCTGTGGCAGAGACAGGGAGAGAATCCAGATCTCCAGGGCAGCATTCCATCTCCTTAACCATGAGTTCACCCTTTGTCTTCCTGCAGTCCCCTGCCTCATTTGCTACCCAACTTCTGCAACAGGTGAGGTGTTGGATCACATTAAAGAAGTTCTTTATTAAAATCACAAATGAGTTTGATTCCCCATAGTTTAAATTCCAGGGTATTACTAATTAAGAGGTCTCTTGGTTTTTGGTGCTGTTTCTCTCCCTCTATGTGTGAAACTTGCAAGCTGCTAATTGTGTTAGTACATTCTAAGACAGAGTCTGTTCTCAAAGCAATTCTTTGTAACAACATCTACTCACGCAGAGAGAGACTCAAAGCAATACTCTGTAACAACAGAAAGAGCACCCAGAGACTTCCCGCCCTTTTGTTGTATTCATCTTGCTTTGTTAACAACTGTGATTAAAATAGAGATAGAGGATGTATGTGGATGGATGCTTGGTGTGGATAATAACTGAATGATCAGGGAGGTGCCAGCCTAAGAATCCAGTGTCCATCGGCTGAAGAAGGCATCAAGTGGAAATAACCAGAGGACCCCTGGAGGGCAGACTGGAATCCACCCAACAGCCTCAAGAATGGGAGAACCAAAGAACAAGATAACATCTGGCAGCACAGAGCTGTCAGGAATGTGCCGTCTGCTGATTGATTCAGCAACAGCATGATGAAGCAATTCCCATAGACTGGCATAGGAAGAAATTCCTATAAAAATGGACTCTAGAAAGTGAGAACTTTGGGGTCTGATTCTGAAAACCATCTTCCAGGAGCATCAGATGTGCTTCTGACGAGGCCCTGCTCCCTCCTCATGTCCAGGCCACCTGGCCAGTGGCTTGGCATGAGCAACTCTAAGGCTGGTAACTATGATAACAACCTTGCAGAACTTGTGTGTGTGTGTGTGAATGAATGAATGAATGTGTGAATAAATATGAGATTGAATGGAATGTTGTAGCTATAACTAGCTGCTTACTATGATTCTTTCTGTATTCACAATAAATGTGCCATTTTGCCTTTTCCCCTTTAGTAAGATCCTGCTGGTTTTTATTTTATTGGTATAACAGAGGCGATGGATCCTAAAAATAACAGCCTCCTTCTCTGCCCAGGTCTATCCCAGAACAGGTCTATCCTGTGCACAGGCTATTTGCCTAGCCACTCCCAGTTTCTTCTTCTCCCCATACTGTCCCCCCACCCCAGTTTCCTCACTGGCCCTCCCAGTCTCCTTGCCCAACCAATCCTAGCATCTCTTTTCCACGCAGTCCTAGTCTGCTGGCTTCTTACCCCCACCGCAACCCCCATCCCCAGTCTCAGTTTCCCTCACCCCCTGACTCACAGTCAGTTTCTTTCCCCACTCCAGTCCCAGTCTCACCAGGCTCCTAGTCCCAATCTACTACTTTCACTCTCTCCCAGTCTGGCTCCTCTGGATTTGAATCAGGCAGCTTCCTCCTCCACTTTGCCTGGTTGCCGCCTTGCGGGGCGGCGGTGTCATTGAAAGCCCAGGAGAGACAGGCTCTCTGCTCTTAGTACCAGGCCTTGACCCCACCCATGTTACATCACTTCGTGGGGCTGGCACAGTCTGGTCATGCTAGAGCTGTGAGGGGATTGAATGTGCCCAGTTGCTCGGTGGGGATGGTGCTTGCGCAGTCTCATCAGCATTAGAAGCTGTACGAGGCTCCAGAGTGCTCAGTGCACATGGAATCTTCAGCGACGTTAGCTGCTGAACGCTAAAAAAATCTCTATTGAGCATGTGCAAATTGAGATTTTTCAAAGGCTTGTAAACTTGGCTAAATTTGAGCAGATTTTCACAGGAACAGCAAAAGGCGTGTCCCTGACAGAAAAGCTACCCCATTGCCAAATTTCAAGTCCCTGAGCCAAACCATCGGGATGATAGAGTTGCTCAAAGGAAAGGTTGAGAGAATTTGTTTAACATTCCAAAACAACGTATTTCCCCTTAATCTCATTCTCAGATATGGCTGAAAAGTTTTGGCTGAAACTTTCAAAAACAAACAAACAGAAAAACCATTCAGCCTGAGGTAGACATCCAGCATGGAAAATTTCAGCCCAAATGGTTGAATTTGTCAATGTTATGAACAACTGAAAACAGGGTCTTATAATTGGAAATGTCCGGCATTAGCCCCACTTTTAATAAGCAATAATCACCGCGCACATGCTACCTAATCAATGTCAAGAGTTTTGTAGGCCATTTTGCCATTGACTTCAGTGGGGCTAGGATTTCACCCATGAGTTTTTTGGTCGGAGGTCCTAATTCATTCTTATTTTGTTAAGCATATTTGTCCATCTTTAATCAGGATTCAGAGTCTGGTCTCACTCATGCTTGTCTGCCACTTTCTTAAACTCCTGCTGCAGGTTCCCTGTGGCTGAAGTTATCTTACAGCAACTTGGGAAATGCTAATTATGGAAGATATTATTGGTGAACCTGATCCAGCTGTCATTGCAGATAATGAAAAACAGGAAAAAATCCTGAGACTATTTGGTGTACTTTATTGTGTGATACACCATCCAATGTGTCCAGGGACAACCTAGGATAATTATGCTGTGGCATGCTAGGCTATGCAATTGTAAACCACAAAGGAGAGTGCAATCAGTTGGAGAACTCAAATAGCTAAACATTCTTAAGACTTTATTTTTTATTTTATGTAATTTACAGCAGTTATACATTCGATAATAATTTAATAGTTCTTCTCTCAATTCATTGCAGACTGTGATGCTGGCAGACCAGATGCCAGCTCTTGCCAAGGTTTTAGGCCTCAGTTGAGCACTGGCAAATTCATTGCTGGAAACCAGTCTGTTTCACCTGTGTGTTAGTATGGTTAAGATGGGTATTAGATTTATAACAATGTGTTTAGTGTTTACACTTTATGAAATGCACGTAAGTTGCTGCCTGCATTAATCTCACTTCTGAGGTAATATTTAAGTTTTTGCTTCGTCACTGTAAAAAAATGGTTGCTCTGAACTGTGAATGCAGTCAGGAGGGCTTATCACCTGTTCATCAAGAAGGCCTGTCAAAACTAAATGGGCCATTGTGGGATGTCACAATATAAAGACTTTGTTAATTGCCGCCTCACACCCATGAAAAGGTTAGATACAAAAGGGCTCATCCCATCAGCGTGAATAGTGGAAGAAGGAAATAAAAATAGCTGACAGGAAAATTTCACCTCTTTTGGTTTTTGGACTCTCAGGGTATGCCTACACAGCAAAGAAAAACCCATGGCTGGCCCAGGCCAGCTGACTTGGGCTTGCAGGGCTTGGGCTGTTGGGTTGTTTCATTACTGTGTAGATTTCCAGACTTGGGCTGGAGCCTGGGCTCTAGGACTCTGCCGGGCGGAAGGGTCCCAGAGCTTGGGCTGCAGCACAAGCCCAGAAGTCTACACAGCTATGAAACAGCCCCATGAGCTCAAGCTGGCTGGCAGAGGCCAGCAATGGGTTTTTCTTACCGTCACAAGGCTGGAGCTACAAAACAGAAGCAGAGTTCCCCAGTGTCAACTAAAAGACATTCAGAGTTGTCAGATTACAACAACCGTCACCTTTTGAAACCATAGATTGTAACTCATTTGTGAACATAGGTTTGCCTACTTTAACCTTGTAATAACTCTCCCATTTCTTTCCTTAGTTAATAAATACTTAGATAGTTTACTATAGGATTGGCTACAAGTGTTGTCTTTCATGTGAGATCTAAGGTACAAGTTGACTTGGGGTAAATTACTGGTCCTCTGGGATGGGAGTAACCTGAATATTTTGATCTTTGGTGTATAGCAACCATCTGTCACTAAGTCCAGCTTGCTTGGGTGGCAAGATAGACTGCAATGCCCAAGGGGTTTGTTTGTGACTCCATGGTAAGATTGCTATAATGCTTTAGGAGTTCACACTTTTTTACAGGGTTGGTGAAAACTAATTATAGAACATACAACCAGTTTGGGGTCTCCGCCCTGATTCTTGGCAGTCTGCCCTGAGGTTGGCACTCATGGTGGTGAGCCGCACCAGAGTGACACTGACTCTCAGTTATATGAGGGAGGTGCTATTTTTAGAGTGTTTGTTGTATTTGTTGAAACTATAGAAGGAACCTTCTTGGTTTGTCCTGCTGAGTGTGTATTAAGAGGAAAGAGTTACAGAAATAAGTGGGAGCTTGGGAACAATAGAATGGATAGATGGATATTAAGATACAATACCATAAATGACAGGTTTCAGAGTAACAGCCGTGTTAGTCTGTATTCGCAAACAGAAAAGGAGTACTTGTGGCACCTTAGAGACTAACCAATTTGTTGAGCATAAGCTTTCATGAGCTACAGCTTACTTCATTGGATGCATACTGTGGAAAATACAGAAGATGTTTTTATACACACAGACCATGAAAAAATGGGTGTTTATCACTACAAAAGGTTTTCTCTGCCCCCACCCCACTCTCCTGCTGGTAATAGCAGCAACCACACACCACACAACAGAACCACTAACCCAGGAACCTACCCTTGCAACAAAGCCCGTTGCCAACTGTGTCCACATATCTATTCAGGGGACACCATCACAGGGCCTAATAATATCAGCCACACTATCAGAGGCTCGTTCACCTGCACATCTGCGTGCCAGCAATGCCCCTTTGCCATGTATATTGGTCAAACTAGACAGTCTCTACGTAAAAGAATAAATGGACACAAATCAGACGTCAAGAATTATAACATTCATAAACGGGTCGGAGAACACTTCAATCTCCCTGGTCACGCGATTACAGACATTAAAGTTGTAATATTACAACAAAAAAACTTCAGAAACAGACTCCAAAGAGAGATTGCTGAATTGGAATTAATTTGCAAATTGGATACAATTAACTTAGGCTTGAATAGAGACTGGGAATGGTTGATGCATTATAAAAAGTAAACTATTTCCCCTTGTTTATTCCCCCCCCCCCCGCCACTGTTCCTCAGACGTTCTTGTTAAACCCTGGATTTGTGCTGGAAATGGCCCACCTTGATTATCATACACATTGTAAGGAGAGTGGTCACTTTAGATAAGCTATTACCAGCAGGAGAGTGCGGTGGGGGGAGAGAAAACCTTTTGTAGTTATAAACACCGATTTTTTCATGGTCTGTGTGTATAAAAACATCTTCTGTATTTTCCACAGTATGCATCCGATGAAGTGAGCTGTAGCTCACGAAAGCTTATGCTCAAATAAATTGGTTAGTCTCTAAGGTGCCACAAGTACTCCTTTTCTTTTTGCGAATACCATAACTGTTACTGTCACACTGTGTTTCTGACCTTATGCCACACACAGCTTCACAGTGGATTGAGTTAAATCAAAGTAATCACTAATTTTAATCATGATTTAAATAAGCACGCAGGAAATCTTTATTTAAATCATTGATTTTAATCATATTTTGCATTTCTATTTTTTAGTTATTTTCCTAAAGAAAGGTTGATTTTCTTTGGTTGGTAATCATTAAAACATGTTGCATTGCAACTAAATATAGCCTTTACATTATATTTGGTTCTTCTTTTTTCTAACCAGGAAAATACACTATTTCTATGCATATTTAATTAAGCAATTTTATAGTTTTAACTTATTCATTCAAATTTTTATTGTTTACATTTTTATTATATTAGAAAATAGTGAATGATATTTTTTTATGTACTAGATGATTAATTTTCTACTCATAATTTGTGTGAAACTGCATTTAGATGGAAATTAGAATTCAATTAAAAATGCACCAAAACAACATTTTATTTATTTATTAGTTGAATAAAACTACCTTAAATGTGCTAGATACATAAAAAATAAGCATATCAAAACATGTTTTGCAAATAAAATTAACTGTTTTGTTAAACAAAGTAAACATTATCTGCAGTTAGTATACTGAACTCATTGATTCCGGTCACCATGTCCTTCCAGAATTTAGAGCTGGTAGATCTCATCCTCTCACACCTAGTTTATATTCATAGATTGGAAGAGGATAATAAGCTTTCCTACTTTCTGAATTCCTAACTGGTTTCTTAACATTGAATGAATTAGTCATCGAACTGAACTAGTTGAATAAACTGAAATGAAGAAAATATTCTCTCTGAACCTGCAGAAGAGGCTACTGCTGTCAAAAGCTGATTTAGCACATTAACAGACTCTGATTTCAGATGCTTGGCCATTGACTTCCTCCAGTTCAGTGGTTTGACTTTCTTTACCACTTGTCAGGAAACATGCACTGTCTAATTATTTTTGTTATTAATTTAAACAATTTTAATAGATTCTAATAAGTACAGGCCTTAACATAATTAATTTTAAATACAAGTTTATTTTAATTTAAAACTATTTAATTTAATTTAATTTAAATAAAAAGTAAATATCCATTAAAAAAAATCATGGCTTCCTCAGCACAACCATTCTCCTTTTAAAAGTAAGGATTCTGGACTTACATTGCCACATTGAGAAAAGACTACAGTGCAGCAGTCTGGTGTGCCCACAGGGAGCTGACCCATGTATAACTCCATTGCAATCCTCAGAGCAGCAGTTTGGCATGTCCCTGGGGACAGGTGACCAATGGATTGTACAGGTTTTTTTATCTCTCGTTAATTTGGTGAAATTGTGGGGTATTTTGCAATATCCTACATGAGGGCCTCCCTTGGACAATGTTTGAAGTTGCGGGGTGCTTCCTGCTTTCCGTTCAATTCCATATCAATAGAGTCCTTGTAGCAGGACACCATTTATTTCTCCAGAGGAGACAACATGAGAAAGGAGACAATTTTCTCTTCTCAACTGTCAGGATTCCATCTCTACCCTAACCCTTTATTGACCAATGCTCCTACAGTTTACCTCTCTTCTTATGGATCTATGGACTTACAATATACGCTACATCCCATGCAAATCAGTGACAGTATGTGAAAGCAACATGATCCCAGAGTACACACATTTCATCTCACATTCAAGGGGTCCCAGCTGAAAACCTAATTTACTGCATATTAGTGAGTGCTAATAATTTCATCTTGACCTGTAGGACAGAAAAATATGTCTCATAAAAGACCTGAGCTGCAGACCAATAAAAAGCTTGTCTCTTGTTATAAATGATTTCTAGAGCTCCACTTCCAAGCATGAGAATGAACCTCCTAACCCCATACTAATTCAGCAATCTCATCCTGTCCTGTGACACAGGTAATAAATTGCCTTTTCTCTTTTCCACTATGGATGTAACACATCTTCCTAGAACAGGGAAAAGTTTTTAATCCAACCTTTAGGTTTAGTTTTCCTGACAGTGTCCACTATGTAGAGTACATTTATGGACAATGGCAAAAGTATTTTTTTCAGGAGAGTTTGGTTGGAAGGAATGCTTGAGAAACAGAAGGCTTACAAATGTTTGTGTGTGGTTTTTTTCATTCATGTTCAGGATATCCCCGCTGATGGCCCATGATATTTACTACTTATTCTTGAGCTATAAAATCAAGGAGTTGCCTAAGAGGTTTTCCTCACAAGCATTCATTAAAATTGCCTCAGGTCTGTGAAAGAAGTTTCCCACTGTTTTTCCCTTTTGGTTATTCCACTTTCTCTCTATCATATCTCCTCATCATTTATTGCTTTTTTATTATTTATTTGTTATAGTTGTAGCACCTTCAGGCCCCGAGCAGGGTCCTATTGTGTTAGAAACTGTACAGACAGATAACAAAAAGACAGGCCTTGCCCCAAAGAGCTTATAATTTAAGACAAGGGAGAAACAGTTCGCTACAACAAATAGATTGGTTACATTGTTAGCACATGCTTCCTCTGTTTTCAAGCTCCAGTTTTTCACAGGGAGAATGAATAGTTCAAACCTCTTAATCAAGTGATAGGGAGGGATTTTTGCTTGTGTTTTGTCCACTGAATCAGAATAATATTCCTCACTGTGTATCAAAGAGGTTTACATTTATCTGTGTAGTATAATAGATCAAATCAATGTATTGGAAATAAGAAGATAGTTTACATATGGAAGGAATATTTTTTATTGCCCCAGAAAATGGAGTCCACTTAGTCTATTGCAAGCAATGGAAAAAGGGTCTTTTCCCTGGACTACTTAGTCTTCTCCCATGTTCCTTTTCTCAAGAGATTTCCTCTGCCAAAATCATTTGTTTAACATCAAATCAGGTATAGTTCAAGCACCTTGAAAATCCATAGCTTCTCTTAACTGGCTGCCAGCACCCCAAAATATTATCTGAGGGAGTTAGAAAACATCAACTTACATCTTGCACCTCCATGCCTGCAATCTCCAAAACCAACTACTCATTTCAAGTGAATTTTATTGCCAGTGAAAAATAGCATCTTAACAGCCTTGGAGACTCATTTAGCCACAGGACAGGAAGCTACAGTAGAAGCTTACCTCACACTGTTCGACCAATGCTCCTCGGCCTCAGTCTCTAGTGATGAGAGACAGTAGTTTAGACTCCAGTAGATCAGGGACCATATACTTGTCAGCAGGCCATCTGCAGCACTGTTCTGGAGGAAGAGAGCATTCTTCCCTGGGTACCTGATCTTGTACACAGGGAGTCACTTTCA